>NC_043969.1:12895770-13495770 GCF_902148855.1 Sphaeramia orbicularis | reverse complement strand
GTTCCTGTTCAGCATAGGGATGTAAACAAAAACAGCAGTATGAAAACGCCACGGTTATCTACAGTTCACATTTCCTTTTAATAGCATGTCATTGTATTGTATGTGCACCAGAGTCCTGCACCAGGTCAGGTACCCGTGGGAACTTAAAAGTAAGTCACTGTGTAGACAATGTGTTTAATCATTGGTCAGGTCACGGGTGTAATGTACTCGGGTACGGGTGGGTGAGAGCTTTGGAAAAGTGGTGGACCCGTGCAGGACTCCAATGTGTGTTGAGTCTAAAGCTGCTTGTCTCACAGAGGGGCGGGGCCTCCTTGTGCTATGTACTCACATGCAAGTCGAATGAGCGAGAGAGAAAAATCAATTACAAAACTGAAAACCCGTGACCCATAAGGCTGGATTGTCCCATGCAGGGAGGACCGAACGATACACGGTTTTCCCGAGGACCGTTGCATCCCTAGAGAACAAAATATCAATACAATCACAACTGCAAAACATCTTTCATGAGTTTTTTCTTTTTTTTGATTTTCTAGTATTTGCCATCAACACAATCTACTGAAATGTAACACTCAGATTCCATGTTTATGAAGTGTAGTGTTTGTAATAAAGTAGCCTGGTTTCTGGTAGCAGAAGCTGTATGAAAATTCCCCAATTTACATCCATGCAAATGAATCGAATGCAATATTTTTGACCTTATTTGTGCTGGCTGCAGGACTGCTCTTTGTGCCTCTCTGTTTTTTTGTTTGTCTGCTGATTTCAGCGCTATTACTCAATTACTTTTTTTTTTTTTGTCCCTTTTTGATAAAAAACAAATCAATTGCAATGTGAAAGCTCTGCAGTGTAAAAGTCTCCTTGTTTGCATTGCATTACCTGTCACAGGGATAGAGGAGAATAAGTTGAGAGGGAAGCAGAGACAGAGGTATTTTAATTAGGATGAAAAGAAAGCATCAGCTCTACACTCAGCATGACTGAAATGGTCAGAGAAAATGCCAGAATTAATTAATCACCTCCCTCTTTGAACTGGCTGCCTCTAGTCCCAATCATTCTTACATGTCTTCTCATGAACTCAGGAGTTAATTCCTTGATTCGTGAGATGAATTAAACCCAAAAACCAAATTCTTTCCACTGTAAATGTCATGTTTTTGTAGAGGTAGAGTAAACCTCCTCAGAGTAAATATCAGATGCATCACCGCTCTCTACCTCATTCCCTCTGTTTTCTTACTACCTATATAGCCTGCTATGTTCTGGTCACACCTGCTTATGCATTGTGTTGGTGAATTTTTTTTTATATCATTCTGGTTTTCATGGGTATTTTCAGTTTCTTGTGGACTCCACTCAAACCACATAATAACTTACTGATATATAACAACATGATGATTAATCACAATCACCAATCCTGTAGAGCACAGGTGTCAAACATGCGTCCCGGGGGCCAAATCCGGCCCGCCAAAGAGTCCAGTCTGGCCCTCGGCATGAATTTGTGAAATGCAAAATTTACGCTAAGATGTAAACAATCATTTTAGTGCGGGTTCCACATTCAGAACAATTCAATGTGAAGTGGGCAGGACCAGTAAAATACTATCATAATAACATATAAATAATGACAACTTCAAATGTTTGCCTTTGTAAATGTAAATATTTTCGTGTATTTACATTAAAACGAAGTATAATTTCATAAAAAATGTGAATAACCTGAAATGTGTTAAGAGAGGTAAGTACAATTTTACCAATATTCTGCCTGTTACTCAATGTTTTGTGTATTTGTAGATCCACTGTGATTTGTAAGTTATAATATACATGTGTAAATGATAAACTGAGGCATAATGTTGTTAAAATTACACTTTTTTTTTCAGTTTGTTCAGGTTATTCACATCTTTTGAAAGGATAGTATGTAGATGTAAACCTTTTCATAATGTAAATTAACGTTTTTCGCTCTAAAACATAGAGAAAAGTTTGGAGTTGACATAATTTGTATATTATTATGTTATTATTTTTCTGGTTCGGCCCACTGCAGATCAAATTTAGCTGAATCTGGCCCCTGAACTAAAATGAGTTTGACACCCCTCCTGTAGAGTTTAGATTTGTGCTAGATATTAGATATTTCAAATACACACATATAGGATTTAATTGTCTCAAAATGGTTCTTAACACCACCAAGTGTACCGTTAAAGCCTGTTATAAGTAAGAATTGTTGAGACATACAACAAAAATGTAATGATTTCAGATTAGTTCCTGGAAACCAGAATCAATAAAGTGAAACCTGAATTGAATATGAGACAGTTTGTGGTGGAAAATAGTTTGTATAGATATAGTCTGTACAAACAGTTATAGAACATTTGTTTACAGGAAGCTGCCATTTCAATTCAGTTGTAACAGACAAAAATCAATATTATTTCCACTTTTATTAACATTGCCAGAGTAAACGAGGCATACAGCTCTCCAAAGCCGACTCAAAACAAGTGTATCAGCTTTCCTGACATACACCCTATGTCCAAAAGTCCAATAATACAGCAGCTGTGTATTGTATGTGTTATTGGTAAAAGCCAGAGGCAACTAAACATCCCTCCTTTCTTATCGTGCTGGAAACTATGTCAAGGAGCTCTTGGGTACTCGGTCACAATGATCCACTCCACTGGGTTTTAGCCAACCAAAGTGTATTCCATTGCCCCTCTAATCTCCAACGGTCTATTTCCTGGATAGTCCTCTGTGCAGCATTGACAGCTAATATAAAAGCCAGTGGAACCTGTGGTGGGAAGTGGATTATTGATTATTTGTATGTTTACATTGTACATCAACAGTTTCTTGCACCATGCATACACTTGTATTCAGCTTGAGTGCTTAGTAGTGTATGATTATTTATTTACAAATCCCATCAAGGGCTATCAATTTTATATCTTAGTCACAGAATATGAACCTTCCCGCTACGAAACACTCACTAATGAAACAGCTGTGTAGACATTTAGTACAAAATGCTCATCTCAGCTTTAATTCCGTGATAAAGCGGTAATGAGGCTTTTCTGGAGATAAAAACTTTGAATGAAGTGTCTTATACATTATTAAAATAGTTATCAGATGGCAGCATGCCATCAGAGAATTTAGAGACTCTACTGCTATTGAATACTAAACATGACATTTTTTTGTCGAAAGGTTTCTTCAGTGTCAAACTTCAGAACTATTGCAGTAACAGGAATATACTATATATACTTTTTGTAAAAATTTAACAGCATGACCTTAGGACTGTAATATCCCAATGAAACAGAGATGAGTTATCTATAGCTAGACATCTTTAACATGACATTTAACATATCATATTTGATACATGAGTTTTGAAGCCCTCTACATGATCAGCGTGATATATTTTTTGTCTTGAAAAACCTGATGTATACAATTAGATACATGCACTACACAGATAATCCACCAGTGGGGAGGAATTTTTTCACCAGAGGCCTTTCCAGTGACACTACAAGACTGTCATAAATGAGGAAGGAGGCAGATCTTTGCCAGTTTTGAAAAGGAATTACCAATTTGTTAGACATGTTTGTGTAATATTGTGTTTTTGTTGGTTCAAAAATAATAATATTTGAGCATTGAGACCCGATGTATCAAATATGATACAAAATTGAAAATCATACATGGAAATTAAAATGTGAAAAAAAAAAAAAAAAAAAAATTGGGCTGTTCAGAAGGACCAATAAAGATCTGGAATTTTCTGTCAATGATTTAATGGCTCTGGCTTTACAGGGTTAAGTTTAGTCTGCTTCGGGCTAAGCCTTGATCATCTACTTTGACCTTGATAATCTTTCATTATCATTAAACTTGTTGAATCTGAACCTTTTCCATGGACTGTATATAAAGAGTGGACCAACACTCCATGGATTCACCCATTAGTTTTAGGAGCTGCAATTTTGAAGCCTGACATTGCCATCGCCATGTTGATTTTATGACAAAAAATTGGGTTGACTGAAAAGAGTGAAAGATGATGCCAGAACTTACTGAAAACACTGACCACATTCACTGATGACATAATGATGAATAATATGAACAGCCTGCCAGGGAACCTCAGGACCACAGAGAACGTAGACATCTTTAAAACCTGGCTCAAGACCCACCTTTTTAATCTGGCTTTTAGATAATGCCTCTTTATTTTAGCTTATATTTTTAACTCCTGTCTCCCTTAGTTTTTAACCTGACTTATATTATATTTACATATATGTTTTATATTACATTTATACTCTTTTAACCAGTGCTTCTTTTCATCTTTTTAATGTTTTTATTTATATTCTCCAGTGTTTCATCGGCGGGGGCCCTCTGCGCCGGGGGGCGGCTGTGGGCTCCAGTGGCTCTGACGCTCGCTCAGGGGTCTGCTCCACAGTGGGGTATGGGACCCTGCTGCCGCGATGCGGTGGCACTTCGGCCCTCCCTCACTGGTCAGGATGTGGCTTTATGATGGTGGCGCCGGGTTGCTGGGGGCGGTGGCTGCCCCCTGGTGTGGGTGGCTCACTGTGATAGCGCCTCCTCTCTGTTGTTTTATGGTCCCCCGTGCTCAGCCTGTTTCTTTCCTGTATTTCCTTATCTATTTCTTTTTGTTTTATTATTTATGGGTATTAGCATTAGGTACATGGGTGGCGGGGTGTATGTGCGTGTGTTTGTGTGTGTGTGTACGTGTATGTATGTGTGCATGTATGTGTGGGTGGTGGTGGTGGGGTGCACTGATTTTACATGTAAAGCACTTTGTGCTACATTTCATTGTATGAAAAAGTGCTATATAAATAAAGACTGATTAATTGATTGATTGAATATTAACTACTTAATTTTTCAGCCCCTTATTAAATGCAAATTCATACATTACTAACTGCTAACTGAGCTAATTATCAGGCTAGCTGCCAGACCACAAAATTCAATATGAATTAATGCTAACATCAGCTCGTGCAGCCAAATTACATTATTGTATTTAACCCCATGACAGAATGTTGTTACAGTATTGTTAGTGTAATACCTCAAAGCAGTGATAATTAGCTTTTTTTTAAATGGAATTATGCATTTTAAAACATTTCCTCGTGGTCTACATAAGCTGTAAATGCTATGCTTGGGTCTGAATTCTTCATTAATTCAACTCCACAGGTCCATCTTCAACCCTATTTCTGAGTAATGACACCAGAAAGGTCGTTTTGAGCGCTGGCACTTTAAATGCAAACGAGCCACTTCCTGCCCCGCCCCCTCCAGGTTGTTGGCTGTGCTGCTCTGTCCCGTTCAACCAACAACTGAACATTTTAGGTAATGGGCTCGAAGTTTGCACATATTTTCAGTATGGACTACAACAGCTGTTGCTGACAAACAATTATGTCGTACTCAGAGAAATGTTCATCAGAAGTCTTGACCTTATATGTGCAAATATGTAAATGATGTAACTAGTTATAGACGTAACAAATTAAGGAATTAAAACAGGTTGTAGAAATCCACTCATTTTTTTGCCAAAATGAATATAAATATAGCTTTGCAGCACCTGGAGGGTTCAAATTCAAACTTTATGAAGTATTAGAGCCCAAAAACACAAATAAATGAACCAAAGACTACTAAAAGTGGGTTTAGCAAAATATGACCCCTTTAAACACAACTACGGAAAAGCGAGATGAGATTTGGTGTCGCCTCTGTTGTGAATGGAGGTGTTTTCTGATTGGATGTGGTTGATCTGGCTGTGAGCTCCAAGCTTATATCTTTCATTTTGAAATGTAGTGTAACAAGCACATCAAGCTTTCTGTTGATGAACTGTAAAGCTCTGACCTTAGTTTCAGTTGTGAGTAGATTATCTGAATCCATAGTAGTCCATTTTCCTCCTCTTGACCAGCTTTGTTTGATCTATAGCTGCAGGGGTATCCAGCATGTTGGTGATCTAAGGTTGCAAGTTCATATGCTGTTCAATATCTCGTTAGATGAGTCCTGACGTGTGTTGAGGTCAGGTGTGTTGATCTTTGCAGAATGAATCTTTGTTGTCAGTCATTATAATGCTTTATATTTAAGTTTGTCTAAACAATGTGTATTTCCTCCCCCATGCTGTCGACATCAGTGTCCAATCTGGTGTTGGTATCCAGATGTTAGCTTTGCAATCAAGTTAATGCTAGCAAAGCCCACACAACACAGCAGAAACTCACAGCATTCATCTGTCAATCACACCAGCCACTGTCTTATTCATGCAGATCATTTTGGATTGGGTAATGTAAATGGGTGAGTTATATAAAAATTCATCCCGTAGTCGTCATGGTAATAAGATATAGAAACCAAAAGGAAGTTTTGTACCATACTGTAGGAGTGTAACGGTAACGGTACATTTTTGGTACAGGGTTCTTCGGTTTGATACATATTCGATACGTTTTTGGAAGTGAAGGAGCTCAGTGAACGGGTGGGGTATGGGGGGGGTGCACTCCATAACTACCGAAAACTGAAAGTGAAACTTAACATGCTTTGAACGTGTGACCCGGCTTCTGTGCCTCTGTTATACTTTCTGTTGTCATGTTTACCCCCCCCCCCCCCCCCCACCAACAGCGCCCCAGCCTCAGAATAAAGGGTTTTGGGTTTGTTTTTTTGCAGCAGTGCTGATAATTCAGCAACGGTGTGAATGTAGGGAAACCCTGCACATGGGTTCTGCTGGGTTCACGTTCTTCACATAGGATGGATGGATGAACAGACAGATGAACAGACAAACAGATGGATGGATGGACGGATGAATGGATGAACAGACAGATGGATGGATGGATGGACAGACGGATAGATGAACAGATGGATGGATGGATGGATGGACGGACGGATGATGGATGGATGGATGAACAGACAGATGGATGGATGGATGGACAGATGGATGGATAAACGGACAGATGAATGGATGAACAGACAGATGGATGGATGGATGGACGGACGGACGGACAGACAGACGGATTGACGGACGGACAGATAGATGAACAGATGGATGGATGGATGGATGGACAGATGGATAAACGGACAGATGAATGGATGAACAGACAGATGGATGGATGGATGGATGGACAGACAGACAGATGGATAGATGAACAGATGGATGGATGGATGGATGGATGGACGGATGGATGAACAGACAGATGAACACACAGAAAGATGGATGAATGGATGGATGGATGGATGAACAGACGGACTGACGGATGGATGGATGGATGGATGGATGGATGGATGGACGGATGAATGGATGAACAGACAAATGGATGGATGGATGGATGGACAGACAGACAGACGGATGGATAGATGAACAGATGGATGGATGGATGGATGGATGGATGAACAGACGGACTGACGGATGGATGGATGGATGGATGGATGGACGGATGAATGGATGAACAGACAAATGGATGGATGGATGGACGGACGGACGGACGGACGGATAGATGAACAGATGGATGGACGAACGGACGGACGGATGATGGATGAATGGATGAACAGACAGATGGATGGATGGACGGATGGATGGATAAACGGACAGATGAATGGATGAACAGACAGATGGATGGATGGATGGACAGACGGACGGACGGACGGACAGACAGACAGATGGACGGACGGATGGATAGATGAACAGATGGATGGATGGATGGATGGATGGACGGACAGATGGATAAACGGACAGATGAATGGATGAACAGATAGATGGATGGATGGATGGATGGATGGATGGATGAACAGACGGACTGACGGATGGATGGATGGATGGACGGATGAATGGATGAACAGACAAATGGATGGATGGATGGACGGACGGACAGACGGACGGATAGATGAACAGATGGATGGACGAACGGACGGACGGATGATGGATGAATGGATGAACAGACAGATGGATGGATGGACGGATGGATGGATAAACGGACAGATGAATGGATGAACAGACAGATGGATGGATGGATGGACAGACGGACGGACGGACGGACAGACAGACAGATGGACGGACGGATGGATAGATGAACAGATGGATGGATGGACGGACAGATGGATAAACGGACAGATGAATGGATGAACAGATAGATGGATGGATGGATGGATGGATGGATGGATGGATGGATGGATGGATAGACAGACGGATGGATAGATGAACAGATGGATGGATGGACGGACGGACGGATGGATGGATGAACAGACAGATGAACACAGAAAGATGGATGGATGGATGGATGGATGGACAGACAGATGGATGGATGGATGGACGGATAGATAGATGGATGGACAGATGAACAGACGGATGGAAGGACTGACGGATAGATGCTTTTGGAGTCCCGGTGGACATTTAAGTTACTGCAGATTTTGACACCTCCACATGGACTTCACTTTTCAGCCCCAGTGGCGTCAGCTGACAGAACATAGGTGGTAATCAGTGTCTGTTCGGAGTCATGTGTTTAATTTATAATACACCCACCACTGGTGCAAATGGCAAGACGTGAGAGGAGTGGAAGTGATGTGATGACTGCTGCATCAGCAATCGTGAGCAAGTATGAATACATGTATATGTGTGAATAAATGTATGAATGAACAAGAGCATTTCTAGCTGACTGGGCAATGAAGTTTAATTTCAGCTGAACTACCAACATACCAAGAAAGCATAAAGCATCGTGTTTGTTTATGCCACTGGTGTGTTTTGTTAGATTGTATCGGTGGACTCAGGTCAGATATCTGCATTACCCATCATGGTAAATGCTCCCCTCTGGTTTTCATATATCCGCTGGAAGGAACAGTTTGTGCTTGTCAGTTGGGAAAATATTATGTCAAGAGACAGTCTATGAATGTATTTTTCATTTTAGGCTAAAATACTTATGATTTCTGGCCGAATTGTGAATTGGTCAAATTCTCTGGATTTCAGCGTCGACACTGCAGATGAAGTAGAAAGCAGGTGGAAGCATTTTATCGAGGTCAGTTTTACATTTTGACAGGGTAATTGGTGAGGACAGTGATGAGAATTTGCACGAACATCTTGTTATCTGCTGTGTTTTTTCCTTTAATATATACCTCAAGCTATGCTCATGTTTTATAGATTTATGTAAATAATGTTTGCTTAGAGTGGGTGTATTGATCATTGTATAGATTTTTCAAAACATTACCTTGTTAACAGAGATTTATGTAGATTTTTTTTTCCTTTATATTAATGGTCGATGGTGGTGATTATATATTTATTCACTCAAATAAGCTCCTTCATGGCGGTAGCACAAGCAGTGTCTAATAATCGCTTGAAATTCAAGGCTTCACATTAGGACAGATGTGAAGGACATCATGCTGAGGCTTTACTGAAATAGAATAAGGGATGACACAAGGCAAGAATGATCTGAATGGGAAAAGACCAGTGAAGGTGAAATTTTTACAGTGAAGAGGCTACTTGTGTTGTTTGTCCTCTCTCTTCTCATGAGTGCTCTTCACCTTCTATGCATGTAAATACTGGATCACCCGGCAGAACCCTACACTTAATGAAACTTTAATTGGACTCATAATGAGCAGAAAGCACCCACATCTGCATCATGTACTTGGTGTTTTGCCACAGATGTGTTTGAGGTCTGCTCTTGTGAAGCTAAGGGTCTTCTCTTGGCTGTGTGGTGGGCTTGGCCGCGGTGTCAGGAGAAGCTTCAGGAGTGGATGCGATGTAGAAAGAGTTTAAGAGAGGCACGGGGGGGGGGGCATAACAACATCCACTGTCAGAACAAGACCTCCATGTGCAGCCTGTGCTTGAACAGTGAACTGGAAAATAACCCCAATCTAACTGCTGTGGATTCATTTATTGTTTTAATTTGGAATATGTATATGTTTGCTTTAATCTTTAACCCTTTCGTGCATAGCGGTCACTGCAGTGGACAGTTATTCAAAGCTGGTCCCTTATATATTCACATGGATTTTGTTGTTTTAGTTCCACATCAGCCAACACAGCGGACACTTATGCACCATGTCATAAACTGCAATTCATATCATTATTGTAACTTTCCTGTTCTTGATAAACCTGATCTGCAGTAATATGTTTGAATGTAAATCAATTGATAATTGTTAATAGACTGTAATTAACAGGGTGAGGGAAGGATGGAGCGTGAGATTGACAGACGGATCGGTGCAGCGTCTGCAGTGATGCAGTCGCTGTACCGGTCGGTTGTGGTGAAGAAGGAGCTGAGCCGAGAGGCGAAGGTCTCGATTTACCGGTCAATCTACGTTCCCACCCTCACCTATGGTCATGAGCTTTGGGTCATGACCGAAAGGACAAGACCCCGGATACAAGCGGTCGAAATGAGTTTCCTCCGTCGGGTGGCTGGGCGCACCCTTAGGGATAGGGTGAGGAGCTCAGTCACCAGGGAGGAGCTCGGAGTAGAGCCGCTGCTCCTCCGCATCGAGAGGGGCCAGCTGAGGTGGCTCGGGCATCTGTTTCGGATGCCTCCTGGACGCCTCCCTGGGGAGGTGTTCCGGGCATGTCCCACCGGGAGGAGACCTCGGGGAAGACCCAGGACACGTTGGAGAGACTATGTCTCTCGGCTGGCCTGGGAACGCCTCGAGGTCCCCCCGGAAGAGCTGGAAGAAGTGTCTGGGGAGAGGGAAGTCTGGGCATCCCTGCTTAGACTGCTACCCCCGCGACCCGGCCCCGGATAAGCGGAAGATAATGGATGGATGGATGGATGGATAACAGGGTTTTTTGGGTTTTTTTGCATATTATCTGAGTGAGTAATAACTAGTACAGGGTGACCCAAAAAACGGGAATTTTTGAAGTGCGTATTGGCAGACATGAGCAAGTGGCAGCACTGCGAGACAGTGACCTTGAGCAAGTAAACACACCCCCATTTTAGTAACCATTGGCGGCTGTGCGAGAATTGTTCGGTAACCGTGTGATCTCAAGATTCAGTAACGTTCCCTGGCCCCCTAGATCGCCAGATTTGTCCGTTTGTGATTTTTTCTTGTGGGGCTATCTCAAGAGTAAAGTGTACACGACTCGACCAAGAACTCTGGATGAGTTAAAACAGAGAATTCAGGATGAAATTCACAGTATCCCAGCTGAGATGTTGCAGCGGTCAATGAGGAATCTCAACAGCAGATTTCAAGAACGCATTCGTACAGGAGGACGCCATCTACAGGAAGTCATTTTTAAAAAAATGAAAATTCCATCATTGTTTCTTAAATGGCATGTTTTAAGGTTTCAATTACTATGAATAAAATAATTTTCTTCCATCACTCTTGGTTTTATTGGATTGTTAAAAAGTTCCCGTTTTTTTGTGTCACCCTGTGTTAGAGTAAGTTAAAATGTAAGAAAACATCTGATTAGCAGCATTTTTTTTTTTTTAATTTCATAGTTTTCACACAGTATGTCAGTAAATGCATGTTTCTTTCCTTCAAAAATTAAATGCATGGTGTTCAGCTGAGTGGACATTTTTGGAATGCCATAAAAAGTAGGTTCATTAAAAAAAAAAAAAAAAAAAAATTCAATCACAGTTTTTTTCATGTGTTAAGAAGAATAAAAACTCTCAGGAAAAAAAAAAAAAATCTTGATTAAGGTTCTCATAATTCATACATCAAAGGGTTAAAGACCCAGGTGTCAAAAATGCGACCCGGGGGCCAAAACCGGCCCACCAGAGGGCGGCTCCTGGGATGAATTTGTGAAATGTAAAAGTTACACTGAAGGTATTAAAGGAGTCATATTTTGCAAAACCCACTTTTATTAGTCTTTGGTTCATTTATTTGTGTATTTGGACCCTAATAGTTCATACAGTTTGAATTTGAACCCTCCAGGTGCTGCAAAGCTCTCTTTATATTCATTTTGGCAAAAATCGAGTGGATTTCTAAAACTTGTTTTAATTCCTGCTTAATTTGTTGCATCTATAACTAGTTATGTCATGACATTTGCACATAGAAGGTCAAGACTTGGGCCCCCGTTTATAAGCTATGGATAGCTTCTGGGGTTATCCTTTTTACAAATGCATGTCTTGCTGGAAATTATGAATACAACTTGTGTACGTATTTTAAATGATTTGTAAATAAAATGTGAACTGAACTGAACTTCTGACAAACATTTCTCCGAGTACCTCGTAATTGTTTGTCAGCAGCAGTAGTTGTAGTCCATACTGAAACTTCAAACTCCAAACTTCAAATCGATTACCTAAAATGTTCAGTTGTTGGTTGTATTAATGACCACAAGTGGCTGAACGGGATGGAGCAGCACAGTCAACAACCTGGAGGGGCTGGGGTGTGAAGGGCCAGTGCTCAAAACAACCTTTCTGGTGTCATTACTCAGAAATAGGGTTGAAGATGGACCTGTGGAGTTGAATTAATGAAGAATTCAGACCCAAGCAGAGCATTTACAGTTTATGTTGACCACAGGGAAATGTTTTAAAATCCATAATTCCATAAAAAAAAGCGAAAATATCACTCCTTTAACAATCAAGGATATTAAAATATTTTTAGGTCAGTTCAATCTAAAGTGGGTCAGACCAGTAAAACACTGTCATAATATCCTGTAAATAATGAAAAAAGCTATTTTTTCTCTTTGTTTAATTGTAACAAAAGTAAGATTACACAAAAATGTTTACATTTACAGACTAGCCTTTTACAAAAATTGTGAATAATCTGACCAAATATGAACAACCTGACATGTCTTAAGAGAAGTATATGGAATTTAAACAATATTCTGCCTGTTAGTAAATGTTTTGTATATTTGTAAATCTACTGGGATCTGTAAGTTGTGATGCATATGTATACATGCTAAACTAAGGCGTGATATTGTTAAAATTTAACTTGTTTTTCTTAAGAATTTTCAGGTTGTTCATATTTGTTCATGTAATGTTCAAGTACGGTTTGAGAGATATAAACATTTTCATTGCAGAATTTTACTTTTTGGAGTTGATATTATTTATAAGTTCTTATCCTGTTGTTTTTATTATTTTACTTGTCTGGCCCACTTTATATCTTATTAGTATGTATGTGGCCCCTGAACTAAGAGATCAATCAGTCAATTGGTCGGTCGGTCAGTCAGTCAATCAATCAATCTTTATTTATATATCGCCAAATCATAACAAAAGTTATCTCATGACACTTTACATATAGAACTGGTCGAAACCAGACTCTCAAGCCAATGTACAGAAACCCAACAGAATCTTCCAGGAGTAAACACTTGTGACTGGTGACAGTGGAAGGAAAAACTTCCTTTGAGATGGAAACTTATGGAACATTTTAAAGCTTTTCTTTTTAATTTACCAGTTGCCTCATGGGGAAATTAGCTTACTTCAAAACTGAGTGTGAAATGAAACATTACCATAACGTGAGTGTGGCCTCTTCCCCATGCTTCAGTGGTTTGTTGTGGGGTTCTGTCATCCAAAGTGTCAACCGATGTCAGTTTACCACCAGGCAGCGTTTTTACACTGAGCCTACAGAGCAGCTGTGGTCCAATGTGTCTAGTTGAGAAAATGTTAAGACACTTCATTACTTTGCCTATTTATGCTGAACCAAACAACGCTGACACGAAGCTGCCGGAGCATGGGATTTTTTTTATTTTATTTTTTTATTTATTTATTGTTTTTCTTTTTATATGATAGTCCGCTGGTGTTCCAGTGCACAGCTGTGACACAACAATGTTGGTGCCTTGTCTCACATTGAACATACATTCTAAAAAAAACAAGTACACTGGTGTTGCTGTCAAACCAGTAATAGGTCCCATGTGACGGTTACATACTGGTTCCTGTAGGTTTAGCTGCTAACTTTCATCTCCCTGTTGATCTAGAGCTGGTTGTCATGTCGGATTTCTAATATGGGGGCAAAAATTAAACTTTAACATGGTACCAGTGTCAAAATAACACATGATACATAACATTAATTTTCCTTAAAGAGTGTTTAAAGATGTTTTATTAACTCTCAAGGACTGCCAGGTGCATTTTAATGCACTTTTTATTGTTAATTTTTTGAGAAATTTGGCTGTGGTTAATCATATGAAAACATTTGGCAAGAATTTGTATTTTTATTTTATCTTGTTATTTACAGCTCAGCTCTGGCGGTAAGTCTGAAATACTGTGTACAAGCAGTAGTTACTCTCATACTGTGCAGCACAAAAACATCAAGTGTCATTGAAACCCACTGAAATCAGTGTAAAAATATAGAGTACATTTTTGAGCTTAGCGGTATGAGTGAGTATTTGACACAGCACCAAAAAAAATATAATGGCTAAAATCAGTGCTTCTGCTAAGCATTAACACGACAGGCTGTAATAAAAAAATAAAATAAAATGAAATAAAATAGTAGTATATTAAAAAATATATGTATATATTTTTTGGTTTTGACCTAAAATATAGTGACAACAAAAGCCTGTCAATTAATGAGTTAAAATTTTAAAAAATTATGCAATTTAATTCAATAATTAGGTTAAATGTAGGTGGAAAAATAGCTCAATGATATATAAATCTTTTTGTTGTTTGGTTTTAATGTTATATTCGAAATAAATAACGGCTAAAATTTACTTAGGGGGTCAAATGAGTGGCCATTTTTGTCAAAAAAAAAAAAGGCATAAGAAATGCATAGAACTGTGATGAAATAATGCTAATACATTTGTGCACAGACTACTGATATTATTTGACAGTGGAAGCTATATTTTCAGAAATATTGGATTTTGAATAGCACATGTATGTGAAAACTTTTGCTGGTGAACGGATGTGACATTACCCATGATGATCTGGTCAGTACCAATACTTTATTAGGAATAAACTTATATACTTACTATTGCTAATTCTCCTCTTATTCATAAATGTTAGTATTGTGGATCTAAAACAATAACAGCTGGCACAAAAACACAAAATGTGGCAGTGGACGGATGTGACATGGTTGTTACAGATCCCATCAAACTGATGCTCGACAGCCATGTCACCGTTTACACTAATGATCCCTGTGCAAAAACTAGGATCAGAATTATTTATTGTATAGTTTATCATCATACTAAAGAGGAAATAACAATATAGAATGGTTATTTCTTTATAAAATGCTTATTATTAGAAAACTGTTGATTTAAAAAGTGACGTGTGACATTCTTAATGTATGTATTGGCGTAACATAAGCAGGATGGATCAGCACCATACTCCATATTGCAACCTGTAAAAATAAAATATGTGATATGAAGTATATAATCTTGTAAGGAAAATTGGGGAATCTAAAAGAATAGAATATTTGTTTTTCAGGTAAATTCAGTTCAAATATAACTTGGCCATTTGTGACATGAAAATATAGCATTAATTGTGGACATTTTTGACCTGAAAACATAGTTCATATGACCATCAACATGTTGCAACAGAACTGAAATCCTGTAAATTTGCATAACTTGCATTTACCAACACAAAGTTCCTTTGGGGATTCACTTATATTGATTTTTTTATGCACAAAGACAGAAATAAGACCTCTAAGCAAATTTTAGCCGATAAACAAACAGTAAAATTAATGTACAATATATTTTAGAGCCTGCACATTTTATTGTGCTTTTCGGTGTAAGTGTGACAGTACAACTGGCCCTAAGGGTGAAAGGTCAAGTCAGTTCTCTTCACTCATGTTTTTTAGTCTTGTTGAATGCCTCATTGTCCAGTTCATCCACATGAAGCAGTGACATCTGCATTGTCTTTTGGTCCAGTAGGTGCTGGTCCTATGACCTTATGTCGGGCGATCTCCACTTCTATACAAATATGAGTTATGCTCTATGACTGTCTATGCTGATGGTGGAACAGGTAGACCATAACTCCCCCTTCCTGTGGTTGTACCTTTTTAAAAACCCAAAAAAATGATGAGGAACAAGAAAGGTGCTACATTTCTACAATGAACAGGATGTGTGAACGTTTGCACTTGTCCAACATTAGGCAGTAACTGTTGTTTGTGTTTGAAGGATGCTTTGGAAACCATACATCTGATGGTAAATATAGTAACTGGTTCTCTGTATTGCATATACCGTTTTACTGTGTATAAGGTACAAAAACACAAAAAATCTATCTGTAAACAGATATACAGACTAAGAGGCAAACTGAGGAAATCTTCCAGACTCCGTCACATGCCAGACTCAGCTGGCTGTTTACTCTAATCTGATACCAACTTAATGCATCTGGCTCAATCCTTTTTTCATGCCTGGGGATACTCCAATTTGCTGTTTTCTGATTAACCAAAATAATCATTTTGGGAACTGTAATTACAGCCTTTTGTTTAATAAACAATAGCCAAAACTGTACAATAACCCAGAAGCTTGTTTGCTGTATTTTAACAAAAAAATATCCTGAGGCTGTAGGAGCTGAGCACTGCCATTTTTTTTTTTTACCGGTTGTTATTCAGAAACAAACACAGGCCGCCAGAGTGACAGAGGGACAAAGAAAATCACATAGGATTGAGGATTTTCCCTAATATTTATCCTGCCTTCAGGTTATATTTGTTATGAGGACAATATGTCTGCTGGGATGCCTCTCATCATTCAAGATGGACATGTCAGCAACAATCTGTTTATGTCTAAATGTCTAAGCTCTGACTCTCTCCAGCATGTCCATGGAGTCCAAGTGTATCAAAAATATATAAAAAAAAAAAAAAAACAACTATTAAAAGTGGATGGAGTACACTATCACTTGAAAGTAACTAAAAACCCTATCTGAGGGTAGTTAATGATGAAATGATGGATTGTAGGAGACAAGAGGTAGAGGAGGTGAACAGCCTTGACGACAAACCAACACTGACAGACAACAAAATATCGTGTTTATTATTTTGTTACAGTTCCCTGCAGCCCGAGGGCATCAATATGTTATTGTTTTAGAAACAAGCAGCAAAGGATAAAGGATTCTGATTTTCTGTCTGTCACTTTACAGGAAACTGAAGATTCATAAACCTCTTTTACTTCACATTCTGCAGGGACCTGTGCTTTCATGGTTGGAAATGGCACATTTCATCTCTGTCAAGTCAGATTTAGAAGCAAATTCTCACCTATCTTCCTCGACATTATGGCTGCAAATCTTGTTGCTCCTTGACATAACGGAATAGTGTGTGCCATCTACCTGAAGACACTCTGAGTGCACTACAAGTACTTGAAACTACATCTTTTATGGCGTCGGGCTCTGTTGTTTTAATCTT
This sequence comes from Sphaeramia orbicularis, assembly GCF_902148855.1. Taxonomy (NCBI): domain Eukaryota; kingdom Metazoa; phylum Chordata; class Actinopteri; order Kurtiformes; family Apogonidae; genus Sphaeramia; species Sphaeramia orbicularis. The sequence goes on along the minus strand of NC_043969.1, from coordinate 13,478,676 downwards.
CTGTTTCATGCTGGTAGTGTCAGGAGAGGCTCCAAGTGTGGATGTGACCTACAAAGAGGTTAAGAGAGACACAGCAGGCAGGAGGCAGCACAATACAACACAATCCAGTGCCAGTGTTACACAGTTATACACACAGAAACACCGCCAGGGGTTACTCAGCTGGCATAAAGATTCCCACCATTGAACCAGATGACTGGCATTAACAGCCTGTAGCCATGGACAAGGAGTAGCCTGTCACAGCAGGAGAAACCAGGATGGGAACTGTGGGATAGCAAAGATCCATAATCTGTCCCAGAGGTACCATACAAGACAGACACCACAGACAGTGATGGAGGTTTGAAGTGAAAACCTGACACTGTGGATCCCAGGGAGAGAAACTGGTCAGACAAAGGAGATAAAGAGTCTTAGGAGCTGCAAGAAGGAGAGTTTTACAGGTCGTATGTTTTATTGAGCACTTTGCTGTGGTTTTACAGATAACCTCTGACCACGCTGTCATCACATCACCCATTTTACTACATCGCTCTGCCATCCATTCTTGGGGTCTAGTACACACAAATCAGTCAGCTGCATGAGGAATATCACCGTTTTAGTGTGAGGTCTCCGAAATGTGAGCAGAAAGAAAACAGTTGTTTACATGGGATGAGGTCACACTTCTGACATATTCTGGAACTCCTTGACACCGAAGCTCAGAAATATCACTTCACTCCCTCTCTTCAAATCCAAACTCAAAACCCATCTGTTTAGGACCTTTGTCTCTTTCCAGTTTTTAGGTTACGTTTTTGCCGGCGTTTATCTGTCTGTCCGTGTGCAAGATAACTCAAAAAGTTATGGATGGATTTGGATGAAAATTTCAGGAAATGTTGATACTGGCACAAGGATGGTGGTGATCGGGGGGGGGGCTGATCTGCCTTGACGGAGGTCTGCGCTCTCTGACTGCTTGTGATGCAGCGCCCTCAGTGGTGTTAATTTATGTTAGTTGGTGTTGGTTCATTTCCTGATTTATTTTGGTGTTCGTCTGTGTGGACTGTGTCTGTCTTGTCTGTGTCCTCCCTGATTCCCTGATAGTCTTCACCTGGGGATAATTACCTCTCCACTCTTTATATACCCTCCTCTCCTTGTGTCTGTTGTCGGTGCGTCTTCCATGCAATGCCAAGTCAAGCTCTCCCTGAACCTTCTCCTGTTCGTCTGTGCTGCTTTGCTTCGTTTTGTAAGTTTATTGATTCCACATTTGTGAAGATCTTTTTGTTACATTTTTTTGATACCTCTACTAAGAAGATCTTGTGTTAATTTTTGATACCACATTTGTGAAGACTTTTTAGTTAGATTTTTTTGATTCCTCATCTGAGAAGATATTTTCGTTAATTTTTTGATACCACGCTTGTGAAGATTTTTGTGTTAATTTTTGAAACCACACCTGTGAAGATATTTTTGTTGCTTAAATATTTTGAGTAAAATAAGTACTCACACTAAACTCTTTTGTCTCAGTCTTGTGCATTTGGGTTCGAGCCTTGTGTTTTCATAACAGTGCTTTTCTAGTTTAACCTGATTTTTACTGTTAGTTTATGTTTTATTGTTTGTTTTGTACTGTCCTTGTTTACTGTATGGTGTCCTTGAGTGCCAAGAAAGGCGCCTATAAATAAAATGTATCATTATTACCTCCGCCAAGGAGGTTATGTTTTTGCCGGCGTTGGTTTGCCTGCCTGTCTGTCTGTCCGTGTGCAAGATAACTCCAAAAGTTATGGATGGATTTGGATGAAAATTTCAGGGAATGTTGGTACTGGCACAAGGAACAAATGATTAAATTTTAGTGGTGATCTGGGGGGGGGGCGGGCACTGATCTGCCTTGGCGGAGGTCTGCGCTCTCCGAGTGCTTGTAGTTATTATTATATTAGATGTTATTTTACTCCACAGTAACATTCTACATCTCAATTCCGATACAAAAATAGTTCACATTCATACCATGCTTTGACACATTTGAACATTTTTAGCTTTTGTTTGCAACTGTCACAAGTTTCTCACATGAGGTAACACATACGTTACAAAACCAAAGTCAAAATATTCTTCAAAAATAAAGCAATAACACACATTAATGGAGCTGCATGTAGTTTTATGACTTACAGGTACTCAAAAATGACCTAAAACTATCAGTGTTTAGGAAAAAAAAAGAGCCCCGACTTTATATCAAATATATCAGTGTGTTGTATTGCAGAGATATGGGCCCAATCCCAATATAAATATTACGACTTTATTCTCATAGTGAGAAGCTTTTTTATTTCCTCATGTGGCCCTAATGCGCCGTCGTATTATAGAGTATACCAAAAGGAAAAACGTGACCTTTCTTGCATGGATTACTCATATTTTTTTCCTAAAAGCTCATTAAACAGTGCCAAATCCAACGAAACATTGTGTAAATGTCAATAATCATGTAACTCCAGCTTCAATAGAAACGTGAACTGTATTTTAAAACTAGCCTTTAAATGCCACCAACTGTTCCATCATATGGGAACGAACTAAGACTGGATTCAAGATCATGAAATTATGAAAACTGTGAAGGCACAACACTACATTACATAGATGAAAATGAATATACAGTAGACAGACTAAGGAGTAATTCTGTAATTATAAAAACAGTATTCTCCGTCAGTGGACACAAAGTACCTTGAACCTTGAACCTCTTACATGTGACTGCTCAGTCTGTGTTGCCATGGTAATGCTACTCAATGTTTGTGGCAATATATACATGCTATACATCCACATTCAAGATTTATTTAATTTAAGAGAGTATTGAAGAGAGTTTATGATTTAAGAGGTCTGTATATTTTTAAATGTACTAAAATGAGGACAAATGTGAAGTCTAGATGTGTTTCAGTTGTGGGTGTGAAATTATGGGATGGACTTGATGATAAATTTAAGTTGTTCATTTCTCTGACAAAGTTTTTAAAATACACTATGTATAAGATCATTCAGGAATGTTAACCCTATAAAGTCTGAGCCATTTAATCATTGACAGAAAATTCCGGTTCTTTGAAACTGGAGTCTTTATTGGTCCTTCTAAACTACCCCTTTTTTTTTTTTTTTTCCCAAATATCAATTTTCATGTATGACTTTCAATTTTGTATCATATTTGATACATCAGGTCTCAATGCTCAAATATCATTATTTTTGAACAAACAAAAACATAATATAACATAAACATGTATTACAAATTGGTAATTCCTTTTCAAAATTGCCAAAGTTCTGCCTCCTTCCTCATTAATGGTAATCTTGTAGTGTCACTGGAAAGGCCTCTGGTGAACGAACCCCCCTCCCCCCCTTGTGGATTATCTGTGTATTGCATGTATCTAATTGTATACATCAGGTTTTTCAGGACAAAAAATATCGCACTGATCATGTAGAGGGCTTCAAAACTCATGTATCAAATATGATAAGTTTGGCGTTATAGGGTTAAGTTGTGTTTTTGTTGTTGATTCTTTTTTATAATGAGAATACTCGATGATGTACACATTTAATTTGGTGTGACGAAAAAAAGTGGAATATTGCAGTGTCCAGTATTCTCATTTTAAGCATTGCATATCTTAGGGCCACCCGCTGTGTAACTTGTCAAACATGTCAAGCTTGTCGTTTCCTTCGCTGTCCACTTATTGATGAGTCAGAGACTTACCGTCTACTTTCTGTACTGACTTCACAGCCTAAGTGTCCTCCTTTTACTGTTTAAGGTAAAATTTGTACATAGGTGGAGTTGAGAAGTAACCAACCAATTGGTAGTTAACCTAACATAGGAAAAGACTAAACTAATATAAGCTTTGAACATTTTTCTGTTGGTCAGACAGCAAGGGGCAAGGCTTTGGACAATTGCAGTCTGTTGTCTCATATATTTTTTGCATATGTAAAAATATATTTGCTTAACCCCAATTCAGTGACTTTTTGTGTTCTTGCTTCAAAATGGTGTCCAGAGTGTGTCAGGTGAAAAGGATAGGCAAAAAATAAGCGTTTGTTCCTAGCCTATTCTTTTTTTTTTTTTTTTTTTGTGTTTATTGCGGTTGTTGTGCTGTGCGGCGATTAATGTATAAACCAAAAATGAGCCATTCATTCCTTCATTCATTCATCCATTCATTCATTCACATAACCAGAAGAATGTCAGCTAAAAGCTCAACAAAACCAATTTTGAGAAAACAGAACACAATCCAACTATCATATCCAACTAATTCTGTAAAGCTCTGTGAGGCAAACTTGTTGTGAAATAGGGCTCTACAAATAAAATTGAATTGAATTCAAACAACAAGGCCTTAATGGGCAAATATCAAAAACAAGCTAAGAGTCCAAGACCGTATGTCATAAATAATAATAATAATAATAATAATAATAATAATAATAATAATAATAATAATAATAATAATAAATAGACAGATGTGAATTTTGAACGACTAAGCTAACACCAAGCAGATCTTGTTGAAACTCACTGAACAAACCAAAGAGCAAAAATAAAGGTCACATTATGAAATGATAGTTATGATTTTTGTAGTAACTTTGGTGTTTTCTTTTTTTTTTTTAAATTATACTTTGGTTTTATATGATTGATGCTTCTGCAGTCAGCTAATCCATTGTTTTGTGTTATATTTAAATGATTCCAACTGGAAACAAATGGCCCCGGGCTTAAAACACTTGATTACGTTAGTTCATTAACATTGACATAATACCAGAGCTAATACTATGTCTTACATGCAGTCTATCATGTAATAATTCAGCAGAATACACAAATACAGATGTAAATGTTTTTAAATGTTCTTTCAGCGTACTCTTCTTCTCCTTTTAGTCACTAGCATGAAATGAGACGTTAAATCCTGCAGTGATTCTCTACAATTGAAGATAATCTGTGGAAGTTTCTGATGGTTTCTGCGTCTGGTATTTTCACTGATAGACGTCGTTCATCTCTGATTCATCAAATCAAACATACACATGTGAAGCCACCCCAGTAAATAAACAGCTCTTCTCCTCTTCAAGCCTTTCATGAGGTTCTGTCTGTTAAATAGACCGCTTCCACTCTGGCACTGAAGTAAAATGTGAAAATGGACAATAATCAGTAGATAGCCTTGAAGTGTTTGTGTGGTAAAAAGTGGGTGGTGGAAATAAGGGCTGCATTTAGAGAAAAGTGAATATTTGCTTGTTTTGTCGTAATAGTATATAATAACTGAAATCAATCTAATGATTCATTCAGCCCAATGATGACACTATTATCTGTTTTATCCAGTGTGTTTGGTACATTCAGCTGTGACATTTCACGTTGTTGCTTTATGTAGAAGCCATTAATGTAATAACAGCTGATAACATAATAACAGCCGATAACGTAATAAATTTGCCATTTTTAAAATAATGTAATATCTGGCCAATAACGTAGTAAAAGTCCTGAACCTATAACGTAATAACTTTTGGCCAATAACGTTAAAACTTACTGGCTGGTTATAACATTATTGGCCTGGTAAAAAAAACAAAAAAAACAAAAAAAAACATATATATATATATATATATATATATATATATTTGCAAATGTAATAACTGAGCCAATAACGTCATAAGTTATAACGTTATTGGCCAAACGCTATTACGTTATCGATTCAGGACTTTTATTACGTTATCGGCCAGATGTTACGTTATTGGCCTATTTTTAAAAATGGCAAATTTATTACGTTATCGTACGTTATTACATTATCGGTTGTTATTACATTATTGGCTTCTACACTGAATTTCATACATTTTCTATAAATTTAAGTTTGGCTTTTCGTCAGTCCTGCACTTTATTTTGGAAGAATAGTCTTGAAAGGTATCCAAGTAGCTGGCGCTTGTTGGTAGAGTCAGATATACTGTAGATCAGTGGTGTAGTCCAGGGTGTATGGTGGTATATGGCGTACACCTACTTATTTTTCAGTCATTATTGCATATACCCACTTCTAAATCCCCCTAATGTGCGCCATTCAGTAGTATCTGCAGCTAAATTGCTAATTTTTTCCCCAAGGGTGGTGAAGCCATGACCCGCCCTACTCTGCCTCTAATTGGCTAGTACTTTCTGCCTTCACTGATTAGATTGGTTAACTTTAAGCATGAGGACTGATGAGCCAATCAGAGGCAGAGTAGGGTGGGTCATGCCGAGGAAAATATTGCTAACTAACGCTGGCCACCTCTGGAACCTGACTGGACACTTCAGGTGCCAGTGCTACCCCATTTGATTGACAGGTCACTGCACGTCTCATTGAAAGATGCGCGATTATTGAAAATGCGAACGAGAAAGGCAGAATAAACGTATTTCAAGTGAGTGACATGTTGAGAGAACTTACTTTCATGGAATATATAATTCTGAGGTAAGTTTTAAGGCGGTTTCAGAATGAGTCACGATTTTAAACTGCTGGTCATATGACTGCACATTTAGAGAAGAAATGGTGCTGCCATTAATTAAACTGTGTGAATAGGCTAATGTTATGAGAGGCTAATGTTATGAAAGGTTAACATTACCCGATGTTTGCCTCATGTGGAATACATTTACATTCATGCAGCTGCTTGTGTGACCAGTAAAACCTACAAACTGCTCCTGATCAAGTCATGATAATTTAATTATAGTGAGCAAATACAACTGATGGATTTTTGGGTAAAGTAAATAGAGTAGTCTTATATGTTATTGTTTATAAAACAGGGCGTTCTTTCTGGACTACTTAAAAAAAAAAAAAAAAAAAAAGCCAAAAATTTAGCGTATACCCACTTGTCCAGGGACCACTACACCTCTGCTGTAGATGAGCTGCACATGGATGAAGAAAGTGGAGGCGGTTTTAAGGATGTAGAGGCAAAAGAAGGAGGGAAAGAAAGAAAAAAGCACATACAAACAGAAAATGTGATCATAGAAACTGAAGAGAGAAAATGATGCTGATGGTAAGTGTTTCTCACAACTCTCAGGAAGAGAAAAAATGAGGAAAAAGAAGACAAAATGAGGCTCTGAAGGAGGGAAGTGGGATCAGCTGGAAGAGGTAAGATGTGAGAGGAGTATAGTCCACAGTCTGCCAGAAAATATGAGTCTCTTTTGTTGTGTGGGTGACAGGTCTCAGTGTCTCCCAGTGGGAGATACAGCTCAGATTCCAGGAAGACGAAATACAATATTTTATCTGGGATAATGGTTCCACACCTTCATAATATCCTTCCTTTTGGCGCAGTCATTTCTCTTCCTTCAGCATCTCTGTCATCATAAAGGTTTAACCGCTGTCTTTACTTAACGGTATAAAAATTGCACTTGTTGTCCGGCAGGGAGGTGTTTTTAAGCAATTCATGTGAACCACTGATCCTGCTTCTCCCCTGCTGATTGACATGGAAAATGAAACTCAGTGAAAGTCAGGCTGTGTTGTAGATTGGATGTGGTGGGGGCTTAACCCAGCGGACCATGTAATGAGAAAATGTACAAAAACGGAAAAATATTGTAAAGACGATTTTTTTTTTTTTTTTCTGTAGCGAGAGTCATAAGCGTTACCCGCTTGCTGTTTGACTCTTGAATACAACATACTGTGTTACGTCATTTGTAAACACAATCCAAAACGATGCTCATGTGCAGTTTGTAACCATACATAGGTGAAGAAGCATATTAATCAGACACTGATGAAAACAATGGCTTATCTCCTATTTTAGGCCTTTCAACATTGATGAAATAAATCAATAAATACACCTTTTCTTCTCTTTATCTTATTTTAAACCCTACACTGCCTGGATATATCTTTATTTGTTGTTAGCTTTTTGTATATTTCAGTAGCTCTTAGTAGTATTTGAGTGGTATATTTATGTATGTATGTATGTATGTATGTATTTATTTATTTATTTATTTATTACATTACATTACATTACATTTATGCATTTGCAGATGTTTTTTTCCAAAGCAACTTACAGGGGAGAAACCAAAAATGAAAGAAAAATACAAGGATAGATTAAAAACATAACATAGCAGTTCAATTAACCCTTTCATTCATAGGCTACTCCAGTAGACAGTTCTTCTACAGCTGTTCTCTTATATATTCATGGGTTTTGTTGTTTTAGTTCCATATCAGCCAGCACAGTGAACACTTACACACCATCCCATACACTGACATTCAGACCATTACTGTAACTTTGCTGTTCTTGATAAACCTGATCTGCACTAACATGTTTAAGTGTAAATCAATTGTTATTTGTTAGACAAGAAGTTTTTTTTTGCATATTATCTCCATGAAGTGAATAATTACTAGCATTAGAATATGTTAAAATGTGAGAAGACATCAGATTAGCAGCATTAAAACTGTTTTTATTTCATTGTTTTCATATCACTTTCTGATATTGGGTTTTAAACATATGTTTTTTTACTTCAGAAATTAAATGCATGGATATTTTTGTAACTCCACAGGAAAAAAAAAAAACTCGATCGCATTGTTTTTTTCATGCCTAAGGAGGAATAAAAACACTGAAGAAAAAAAAAAATCTTGACTAAGGTTCTCACAATTCATGCATGAAAGGGTTAAAACAGTGTTGCTATATATACATATATATATATACACATATATATATATATATATATATATATATATATATATATATATATATATATATATAATATTTTATCCTGCAGATCTGCACATTACCGACAATTCTCAGTAGATTGTGTGTTATTTAGTGTTTTTTGTTGCTAAACAGAACAGAGCTGTTAAACAGATTTTCATTGGTCCTGTGACAGTGACAATAAGGCTCAATCTCAATTCACCCATTAGTCCTCCCATTTACCCCTACCCTTAGGCCCTTGCACTTGGCACTACCCCTTGAAACGGAGCTTCAAGGGTTAGAGGTTGAAACATTCTCCTATGAAATGAGACGACCCTTCGTGACCTGTTACGTCATCAGCAGTCATCAATGCCGCTATTAACAGATGCAACAACTGTGTTTCCAAAAGTATTCACCATAGCATCAGTAGTTGTAAACCATCTCTCTTCCATGGGCTTTGGTCGTCTTTTTGCGGCTATCAACTATAAACTGCAGAAATGCGATCAATAACACATTGAAACGGCCTTAAACGATCGATCAAATGATTAAGTTGTTTACGAAGAAAACATGTACATTTGTGTTTCTTTCATCACACTGCTGCACTTTTTCGCTGTGTTTACCTCCATCTTGCCAATGATTCGAACAGAATTATGGGGAATTTCTCCTACCCCTCCGTTTGTAGTGTGGTACTGAAATATCTCCCTTCCCCTCCGTCTAATCGAGAATTGAGACAACACTACCCCTTTACATGTACGCGCAAAATGGAGGGGTAGGGATAAGGTGAAGGGCCAAGAGGTGAATTGGGATTCACTCTAAAGATCTATTCTATTCTATTCTATTCTATTCTATTCTATTCTATTCTATTCTATTCTATTCTAAATAAATCCAAACAGAATTTTTTTGTCAGTGGTTTGATATGTTATATATTAGTGACGAAATGAGAAGAATGAGAGGAAGAAAACTTATTATTTTTCAACCCTCTTTTTTCTTTTTTTTGGCCTGTTGAACAGAAAAACAGAGTGAAAGAAGAAAAACGAGCTTCAATAGTGAGGTTCCTTTGTAATCCACTACAGAGCACAGTGAAGCAGGAGTCTAGGATAATAATACTGTTGCGTCTTAGTGGCTACAGCATGTGTTTGTATGAAAGATATTTGTTATTTGATTAGTAATTACCGATCAATATGGTACATACTAGGGCTGTGTGATCTCACAATCCTGAATCGTAATTGATTTTAACCTGTCATGATCTAACTGTCAGGGCTGTATAGATTTTATCATTAAAAAATAACAGTGCTGTTCAAACATACTCAGTTAATAGTCATTTTATCATGTTATTTGCAGACATTGTTGCACTAACATATATTTTGGTGCATTAATGTTGCTTTAAACATGATATTTGCGTAGTGAGTTCATAGCAATAGTGTTTAGTTCATATTATTTCAGTTTGTTTTTGGGTTTTTTTGCATGTTGTTTTGCTGCTACTGAAGAAAAACTGATGGAGAATGACTGTAAGTCCGACAGCTGAATGCCCGGACTGAACTCTGATGTGCAATGAGTCAAATTTACACAGCTGCTTTATAGAGTTAGGCTGGTTTGAAAATATTTTGTATTCATTATACAACTTTGGCAGGACAAATTAGGCCAGAGTCTGCATAAATAATGAAAACACTGCAGCTGTATGTACCATAAATGTGGATTCATATTTAGTTTGTCTAGACATTGTCAATATTATAATAATGTTGGTCCAAAATGACGCCAAAATGCAGAGTTTCTAGTCTGATCACAACAAAAAGCCATCATATCTAGGCTAAACCTCCAAAAACCACAGTCTGGTTGTAACTCATGTACATTTTACAACAGATGCGAAAACTGTGATTCAGATCATGGAATGTGTTTCTACCTCAAAACATTCTCATATGACCTTTTTGCTTTATCACCATGCTGTACACAGTGTTGCATACCACAGTTTGGTTTACTTTAGTTTATTGTTAATTTGTTAGAGAAAATGTACAAATACATTAACCTCAAGGAGAAGAGATGCTTTGCTACAAGTTACTTTCCATCTGCTGTCCTCGGGGAGGTGCCCACACAATATACAACATTTACATTACATGCAATATGAAACTAACTGTAGCTCATAATTACAATAGTTAAAAACTTGTGTATTTATCTCAATTTCATAAATTTCGTATTGTTTCTTAAAAAAGCAATTTCATCATATTTTATTCCCAAAAACACAGGTTTTAAAATCATGCATTAAAGTCAATTGTCTTAATTTATCAACCATTAAACATACATTAAAACATATTTACCAGTAATTATATGACTACTCTGGAATATGTTTTTTTTTTTGTTTTGTTTTTTTAATTTTGTGAATAACTATTCAGATCAATAGACAACTTCAGACTGTCCGGCAGCTGGTTCCATTGTTTGATTTTTTTTTTTTATTTTAATTTTTTTAAGAAAAGGCCCACTACTCAAAAGCATAACATCTTTTAGGGATTACACAGTTTCTGTGAGACCAAGAACTCCAGATGGTTTGTTCCGACCAAAGATGAATAAGTTTCTTTAATGGAGGCGGAGCAGTATTATTAGTAATTTTGAAAAGGGCTAAATTAGAGAATAAAATTAGATTGTCAAAACTCAGCATTTTGTGTTTATTTATGATGCTACAATGATGATAGCGACGGGCTTTTTTATTGTGTACTTTTAAAGCCTGATTATAGAGACCTGAGTGGTTTGATTTTGGTCTCATTGGCCTGAGACCAGCTGGACATACAGTAGGTCATGTGTGGAACAATCATGGCCTTAAAGCACATCTTGGCTACAACAAGCATAAGGCAAGTTTATTTATAAAGCACAGGGGTGTCAAACTCATTTTAGTTCAGGGGCCATATCCTCCCAATATGATCTGAGGTAGGCCAGACCAGTAAATTAATAACATAATAATATGTAAATAATGCCAGCTTGAAACATTTCAATATGTTATAGTGATAAAAGTAAAATTACATTATGGAAATGTTTACATCTAGCTATAAACTGTCCTTTTAAAATGTGAATAAAATGAGCAACCATGAAATAACTGCAAAAAGTGGAATTTTAACTATATTATGCCTCTGCTTTTCCTTCGTAAATGTGCATTACAATTTACAGATCACAATGAATCTGCAAATACACAAAATATTTTAGTAAATGGCAGAATATTAGTAAAATTGCACTGACTTCTCTTAGGACATTTTCTAGTTTTTCATATTTTTTTGTGAAAGGCTGGTTTGTAAATTTGCACATTTTCATGGAATTTCACTTTTTTTTACACTAAAACAGAGGAAAAATTTGGAATTGTCATTATTTGTAGGTTTTTATGATAGTATTTTGCTGATCTGACCCACTAAAGACTAAAGTAGGGCTTTATATGACCCCTAAAGTAAAAGGATTGACTGTTAATATCTTGAGTGTAATTTTTGCATTTCACAAATTCATCCTACTGGGGATTGGACCCTTTGGTGGGCCGGTTTTGGCCCCTGGGCTGTATGTTTGACACCTGTGATATAGCACATTTCATGTACAGGACAATTCAAAGTGCTTTATATAAAACATAAAAGCATCACAGGAGAGACATAAAAGTAAATTTAACCTTTCATGCATACTGGTCACTACAGTGGACAGCTATTCTACAGCTGTTCTCTTATATATTCATGGATTTTTTTTGTTTGTTTGTTTGTTTGTTTGTTTTTGCGCATATCTTTATTAAAGTTTTAAGACACAACATATCTTTTCTGACATGAATTGGTAACATTGTGTAGATCTACCCTGAGCATACTCTCACCCCCAGAACTACAAGCCTCCCCCCCACCCCACCCCAGTTTTCACACAATTTATCTGTAAATATATGTTTCTTCGTTTCAAAAATTAAATGCAAGGTGTCCAGCTGAATGGACATTTTGGCAACTTCGTGTAAAATAGGTTCATAGATCAATTTTATTATTCGTAGTAATAGTAGTATGTCTTTTTTTTTTTTTTTTTTAACTTTATTTTGTGTTCTTTATATAGTTTTTATTTATTTATTCATTTTTCATAAGAAAATTTTCAATTGCATTGTTTTTTTCATGCCTAAAGAAGAGTAAAAACACTCAGGAAAAAAAATCTTGATTAAGGTTCTCATAATTCGTGCATGAAAGGGTTAAAATGAGAGAAAGTTAAAATATAAAAACATTAAAATTAAAATAGACATTAAAATCCCCAGTAATAAAATGTGATTTTAAAGTTCATTAGTATACTATAATAAGCTTAATGGTGTGGTATAGTGGTATAACGGTAAAAGAGAAAACTAAAAGGTGAGGTTTCTGTTCATTTTTTCTGAACTTACATTTGTACAGTTGAATGTAGGGCTGTGCAATTAATCGAAATTCAATTACGATTTCGATTATTAGACGCAACGATTACAAAAATTATGTAATCGAGAAAAAACGATTACTAATTTTGAGTTATTTTAATTCACGCGCACGCAAGCTACCATGAGCTGCTCTGCCCCGCCCCCCTCTAACCTACTGCTGCCTGCTAGCCGGCAGGTCCACCCCAAGAGGAAAGTTGTACCTAGCGGTCTGGAAAAATGGCAGGAGAATCACAGCAGAAGTGCTTGGTAAACAAAAAAGGCAAGTCAAATTCAATTGTATGGAATCACTTTGGGTTTGATGAAGAAGACGAAGAGCAAAAACACATCACGTGCAAAAAGTGTTTCGTAGTTGTGTCCGCACCGACCGCTAACACAACAAACCTTTTTAACCATTTAAAGTTTAACCACCGCCACCGTTATCATAATCTTATGAAAAACTAAAACAGATAAAAACAACTTCGTCCGCAATGCAATCTTCAGTTTCCGAATCTCTTTATGCTGCAACTCCCGTATTAACCTAACCCTAACCCGTATAACCCTAACGTACGGATTCCAGATGGCTGATGTATACAGAAGGCCTTAACTGAAACCTTACAGCACGCCACTGAATTTACTGTTTCATACTACATTGAACATACTTGAATTTATAATTTGCACTTTACGTGAGTTTTTTTTTTTTTAAATTGCTACAGTTCTATGGCAAGTCTATAGCAGTTTAATTCCAGTGCACTATTTATTTACAAAAGGAAACGTACTTGAATTTACAGTACACTTATTTGCATTCAAAGATTTTTTTGTTTCGTACAAAAGTGAAAATACTTTGCTTTAGTGGTTAAAAGCTTTATTTATGTTTAAAGCGTATATTTTACATTGTTTTGCAAGAGAAAAATAAACAACTTTAAGGTTAACAAATAATCGTTTTTAATAATCGTGATTTCAATTATTGCTAAAATAATCGTGATTATTATAATGAAAAGTGAACAGCAAGTTAGATGTGTTTGCACCCCCCCCCCCCCACACACACACACACACACACACACTCACACACCCTACAACTGTCATGCATCAACACACTGTCAACTTGCTGTTGATAGCTGTCTTAGTTCACGGAGAGCATCAAATGTTCCCCCACTGCTGATATTAACTCCTGGTGAGTCCTGCGGCTCTCGTGTGTCATTTGTACTTGCTCTAGTGTCATTCAAAGCCCTATTGAGCGGAGAACTCTGATGGCTCACCTGGTCCACAGCACATCACATACCATTTGTCGCATGCCATCGTCTCTCTCCCCCTTCATTTCCTGTCTTGTTCCATTGTATCTATCAAGATAAAGCCAAATCAAGTCCAGCCAGACTTAGCATGGTTTAGCTAACTAATGTACTAACTGTCCACATATTGCATATGGTTGTATTTAAATCAACTCAAAGGTTATTTATATAGCACCAAAAACCCTGACAAAAGTTATCTCATGACACTTAACATTTTCATTTAGGCCAGGTTCATGGTCTCATGGATGCATAGCAAATTGAAATATAACTGTTGAATGCATAAAGACCCAGTGGTACTTTTGTTCCAGTTCCCAAATGAATTTCTCTTCATTTTTAACCCTTATTAAGTGACTTATCACCATTTACTCTAATATTATCCTATTTATTTATTTATTTATTTATTTATTTTAATTTTTTTCAGTTAAAATCATGTCTTTTCTTATATTGTTCTGAGACCCAGGAAGGTAAAAGTTTGGACTTTTTTTTACATTAAATAATTGCCTTGATCAGAAACAGCATGATGCAACAGTTTTCCAGATACATTTTATTGTTTTTTTTTTTTTTTTGCTTAAGGAATGTCCTTTGCCGTGAACAGTGTTTTTGTTTTTGTTTTTTTAAGTAAAGCTGTGAAACTATTGTCCATTAAAGAGGACAAAAATGCATTGCTGTGTCTCAGGAAGATATTTAATTCACTGATCATGTAGATGTTTATAAAAGCTCAAATGTTGTTATATCAAAACAATGAAAACTGAAGAAAAAAAAGTGACTTTTTTTTAATTTTTTTAGCAAAATCTATCATTTACTGAAAATAAACCAAGTGTCTCCATCACATGTTGATCCAACTCCATGGGTTTTACTGGTGAGTCAGTGTTGTAGAAGATGACAGTGTTTCCACATTCTTTTTTTTTTTTTTTTTAAAGAGAGATAGATAGAAGCTTTATTGTCATTGCATAGTGAATACAACCAAATTGCATGTGCCCCCCATATAAAAGAAACACAAATAACATTCAAACTACAGTCTTCCCACACATAAATACATTCATCAAGCACAACAAACACATCAGTATTAAAATATTTCTGTATAAAAGTGCAACTATATAAAAAGTGCATCCGTATAAAAGTCACTACGGAGCCTCCAAATGACAAACTGTATTTTACACCAATTATTTACATGTATTGATAGAGTTAGTGGATCAACACGTGTCAAACAGTCTATATTAGTAGATGGTTTTGGTCGCTGGTGGATGTTTGGGTCTTTATGGGTTAAAACTAGAAACTGGTAGGGGGTTAACATGTAATTATTTTTTCCTTTTTTATGCATGCAAGTAGAAGACCAATGGAACTTGTCATCCATGGTAACAGATCTCATATTAACCCTTACACTTCCATGCGCAAAAGACTTTTATTTTGTACAATTCAAATTACTTTTATTTTGTACAATTCAAATTAGCGTTGTTCACTGAAGCATGAAAACTGACCCAGGACGCTGGTGTCAATTACATGATCAGTAAATACATATGATCAGATTTTCAAAATGTCTTTGCATTTTGGTTTTATGTTGTTTTTTCTGAGTCTACTTTTTTCTGATACACCCTGTAGTATAAGTACAAATAGCCATTAACAGTTAACTTAATACTACCACTCCTAGTACTAACAGTGCATACACTACTACTGCAACTGTTAGTAACCAACAATAGACACCTATATTCTCTGTAGTACCCTCCTTATTCTATTACAGTGCAGTATTTTCTTGTTTGTGAAGTGAATGATGAGCGCTCTCCTCAGTCTTCCTGAAATCATCATTGCCAACAATAATGTCCGCTCCCTAGCAAAATGAATTCAGTCTGCGAACATAAAAATAAAGTGAAATACATGAAAAAAAAAAAAGTAAAGCAAATGTTAATCATTCATCCCAAAGACCGAAAGAATCATTTTGTTCTTTCAACGGTATGACTCATGCAGGATGAGAGGGGAGAAGCAGAAATTCACATTTTGTAGTGTCTTTTCATGCTTTTGGTTAGCGTCATTTAGCTTTCACCTTGGAAGACTGACAACTTTTTAGTCTGATGTGAGAGTCTTAGAAAATCTGTGTAAAGGCTGCTCATGAATATTAATTCTGTGCATACTTTGCCCTTTTGCTAATCTAGGCTGTTACTCATCGTTGCATCATATTAAACTTTTAAACAGAGTGTGCTTTTGTCTTTGACAGTAGATTACTTCCTTACTTTTTTCTAAGGTTAGTATGCACAGATTACATGTGAGCGATGTCTAGTTTGTGAATAATTTCTCATTCTGATGAAATGAGACAAACCATTAAAGGTGATGCTGACTCTACACAATCATGTCTGCTTATGAAAAGATCAGCCTCGTACTTGTGTAGCGCTCAGTTCTCAACCTGAGTTTCTGCATTTGAATTCTAGGATTTCTTCTTCTTGAAAATGAACTGCATTTCTGAGGCACCCTGTCTCACTGAAATCAAACAAAAATCCACATACATTACCTTCAGTACAAATACAGTGGTACCTTGAATTACGAGTGCCTCAACTTATGAGGTTCCTGAGTTACGAGTTGTTGCACGGTTGATTTTTTGCTTTGCAACTGACTCAGGTAACATAGTCCAGTCCAGAGTTCAAACTAAACATGATGAAGCAGCAACTGAACTGAAATCAGCCCCAAATGTGAACATTTTTCAATCCAGGCTAAAAAAAAAACCTTCCTCTTTTCATGTGCTGATGAGTAAACTCTTTTTAATCTTGTCTTTTAAATGTCCTATTTTTAATGTCTTGCTTTACTTAATTTTAATGTTAATTTTAATGTATGATTTTAATATAATTAATATCTTTCTTTTATTCTGTGAATGCATTTTAAAATTACATTTTATCTCTGATGATTTTAATGTCTTTTTCCCCTTTTTTCTGATTTTATTGTAATTTCAATGCATGTTTCACTCTTCTAGAGTGTTTCTGCATTTGAATTCAAGGGTTTCTTCTTCTTCTTGAAAATGAACTGCATTTCTGAGGCACCCTCTCTCACTGAAATCAAACAAAAATCCACTTACATTACCTTTAGTTCAAATACAGTGGTACCTTGACTTACGAGTGCCTCAACTTACGAATTTCCCGTGTTACGAGTCTGTGCACGGTTGATTTTTTGCTTTGCAACTGACTCAGGTAACATAGTCCAGTCCAGAATTCAAACTAAACATGATGAAGCAGCAGCTGAACTGAAATCAGCCCCAAATGTGAACATTTTTCAATCCAGGCTAAAAAACAAACCTTCCTCTTTTCACGTGTTTATGAGTAAACTCTTTTCAGTCTTGTCTTTTAATTGTCCTATTTTTAATGTCTTGCTTTACGCTATCTTAATTTTAATATTATTTTTAATGTATGATTATAAAATAATTAATATCTTTCTTTTATTCTGTGAATGCATTTTAAAATCACATTTTATCTCTGATGATTTTAATGTCTTTTTTTCCCCTTTTTTCAGATTTTATTGTAATTTCAATGCACGTTTCACTCTTCTAGAGTGTTTCTGCATTTGAATTCAAGGGTCTCTTCTTCTTCTTGAAAATGAACTGCATTTCTTAGGCACCCTCTCTCACTGAAATCAAACAAAAATCCACATACATTACCTTTAGTACAAATAAAGTGGTACCTTGAATTACGAGTGTCTCAACTTACGAGGTTCCCGAGTTACAAGTTGTTGCATGGTTGATTTTTTACTTTGCAACTGACTCAGGTAACATAGTCCAGTCCAGAGTTCAAACTAAACATGATGAAGCAGCAGCTGAACTGAAATCAGCCCCAAATGTCAACATTTTTAAATCTAGGCTAAAAAAAAATCCTCTTTTCATGTGCTTATGAGTAAACTCGTTTCAATCTTGTCTTTTTAATGCTCTATTTTTAATGTCTTGTTATTTTAATTTTAATGTTCATTTTAATGTATGATTTTTATATAATTAATGTCTTTCTTTTATTGTGTGAATACATTTTAAAATAATTTTTTATGATGATTTTAATGTCTTTTTTTCCCTTTTTTTCTGATTTTATTGTAATTTCAATATACGTTTCACTCTTCTAGTGTTTCTGCATTTTAATTCTAGGGTTTCTTCTTCTTGAAAATGAACTGCATTTCTGAGGCACTCTAACAGAAATCAAACAAAAATCGACTTACATTACCTTTAGTCCAAATACAGTGGTACCTGGACTTACGAGTGCTTCAACTTACGAGTTTCCCGTGTTACGAGTCTGTGCACGGTTGATTTTTTGCTTTGCAACTGACTCAGGTAACATAGTCCAGTCCAGAATTCAAACTAAATATGGTGAAGCAGCAACTGAACTGAAATCAGCCCCAAATGTCAACATTTTTAAATCCAGGCTAAAAAAAAAAACCTTCCTCTTTTCACGTGTTTATGAGTGAACTCTTTTTAATCTTCTCTTTTAAATGTCCTATTTTAATGTCTTGCTTTACTCTATTTTAATTTTAATGTTAATTTTAATGTATGATTTTAATATAATTATAATCCTTCTTTTATTCTGTGAATGCATTTTAAAATCATGTTATATCTCTGAGGATTTTAATGTCTTTTTTTTCCCCTTTTTTGATTTCAATTTAATTTCAATGCCTTGCTTTTGCTTTAGTTCTGAATTTTTGTATGCCTTTGTAAAACACTTTGAGTTACCCTGTGTATAAATAGTGCTATCCAAATAAACTTGCCTTGCCTTTGAGTTGCGAGCCAAAATCCGAGTTGTGAGCTTCAGATGCGCCGCTGCTAGTTGGTACAACAGCCACCTATCATCCTATGTTTCACTCTTTCATTTCATGTGGTTAGCTCACCGGCAAAGTGTTTCAGCACCTCCCCTCTGGACAGCGACCAAACTTTGTTGTGCAGCAGGAGATAATACCTGGAATAACTAATATCACCCTAATCTTCACATTTAGAATTACATTTAAAAAAAAAAAAAAAAAAAGAAAAAAAACCAATGAACTAAAATTAAATGAATTTGAATTAAACACTCATTAATTTTCCAAAGCCTCAAGGTGCTTTAGAGGGATGAAAGAGCCACATGTGTTTCCAGAGCTGCATGGTAGGTTATATAAAAATGGAGTTGACAAGAGGAACCTGTCAGTACTCCTCAAAACGCTTTTGTGAAAAGAGAAATGGAGGATCCACCACCAGAACACCTACTAGCTGTCCTGCAACATTTTTCTTTTCATTGGTGACAACACAGACAACATGCTGAGCTTTCGTTGGTATAAGTTATCTATAAGTTAGGTGCAAAATTGGGGTGGTTTTGGGGGGCTGGAATGGATTAATGGCATTTCGGTTCAGTTCATTTGGGAAAACTGATTTGATATACAAGCAAACTGAGTTACGAGCTTGAACGAATTAAACTCGTAAGTCCAGGTTCCACTATATAAGCAGTTGTTTAAAGGAAATGCAAGTTGTCATTGAAGGAAACAACAGAATTCAAATTCTGTTGCTTTTCTGAGATGAGGTGGATTACAGATAATAAAATCCAGGAATTTGTAACCAGAGAACAGAGTTTGGATGTGGACTCCAGAGAGAATCTAGGTTTTGGGGAAAAAAAAAAAAAAGTGGTTAAGTTTAACCCATAAAGACCCAGAGATGCTTTGTAGCGGTTCCCAAATGAATTTCTCTCTACAGGGTGTATCAAAAAAAAAAAAAACTATACATTTTGAAAAATTACCCCCAGTTCCGCATTTAATAATTTTTGGAAATTTCTTTTATGGACGTCTGTAGGTAGGGGATTGGTGGATATTTGTCCAAATTTACAGACCCAGGTTTTCATGCATGAGTGAGCAGGGGCAAATAGCACAATCTGAGTTAAAACTGGTTTGCACGAAGTAACGGTGGGATTTAAATCCAATCAAAGATCATAGGAGAGGACAATGTGCATCCATCTTGTTTTCCACAAAATCGCCAGGTTACAGCATTAACACTTTGGCCACCATGTCAATTTCAGTTCTTTACCCATGGCAGCTGTTCCTGCCTTTTAATGTTAATTCAACTTGTTTAGGCATGGAAATGGGATAGAGGGATGAATGAAATTGACATGGTGGCTAAAGCGTTAATGCTGTAACCTGGCGATTTTGTGGAAAACAAGATGGATGCACATTGTCCCCTCCCATGACCTTTGATCGGATTTAAATCCCACCACTACTTCGCACAAACCAGTTTTAACTTGGATTACGGAATTTGCCCCTGCTCACTCATGCATGAAAACCTGGGTCTGTAAATTTGGACTAATATCCACCAATCCCCTACCTACCGACGTCCAGAAAAGAAAATTCCAAAAATGATCAAATGCAAAACTGGGAGTAATTTTTCAAAATGTATATATATTTTTTTTAAATACACCCTGTACATTTAGCTTTTTTTGGAGTGAAAACCATTTCACATAGTATTTTTTTTTTTTTTATTACTATTTTGGGGCACATTGCTGCCACCCCAGCAGCGCCACCCTGTGTAGCCGCAAATAATGCACATGTCAGAAACCGTCACTGCGTCAAGATACAGTGCAAAGTCTAACAAAAATTTGAATAATATTGGTGTGAAATAAAGTCATACCAGTGGCTCTTTGGGAAGAACAAAATCCAACACAAAACACCAGCTTCTGTGGATTCTGTTTTGAGGCTGTGGACGATCTTCCCTGTGACACACACTCTTGCTCATCCCAGGTGTTTTCAGGCAGATAAGGGGTTAAACCAGTGATTGATAGCTGTAATTACTGATCTCTGTTCAGATTGCTGCTCCACTCCGTGGCCTGACACAGATGTGTGAAAAAGTGCCTTTTTTCATCCACAGCAGTATAAAACAGCATCAGGTCACCTATATTTATATTTAGTATTTGGATTTGATTGGAAGGAGAGAGCTGCTGAACTCTGCACAGACTTCCACAGATTCCAGCTTTGGTAATTGTGCTGAAACACAATGTACTGTGATTACATATTGCATTCAAATGCTGCTTCGCTGAGACAGGGTTATTTGAAGGGCAAGAGGTGCTTTACAACTCACATGCAACACAAGTGGTGAAAATTTGTTTTTCAGGGTCTTGAATGTGGGTGTGAAAATGATTTGATAGCACTGCCAAACACAACAGAGAGGTGTGACCATCTGATCATTGCCACTTGCAACTAATTTTAAATATATTTTTATGGATCTAGCGTTCCTTTCCAGATTGAAATGAATGTATAGGAACTTTCATCTTTATTTATTCCATTCTCGGATAACACTGATTGCAGCAGCTCTACAGTTAAAAAAAAAAAAAAAAAAGCCTGACCCTGCAGAGCATAAAGTGTTTGTTCATGTTTTTTTGTTTTTTTTTTATCATTGTAAACTTCACTTATTTCTGATGTAGTTAATTTCATATTTTCACAGATTTGTGGTCTTGCAGATTTCCCAGAGGTGTGGCTGCCACTGTCTAGCTCACTACATTCTGTCAACATATTTGCATAATTTCTTATGTTCTGTTTAAAGTACTGCAGTTCAGGGCTGGGTGACTACTATGGAGCTGCAATCACCGGCAAAGGCAATGGAGAAAGGTCATGTATGGCTCTAATACTTTTGATAAAAAATGCCTCTATCAGGCTAATGGCTCTGTCTGTGTCTGATGTCTTTGGTTTCTTACTGTGTCCTTTCCCTCAAAGAGGAAAAAAGGGATATTTGGAGTCTGAACTGTGAAATGAATACATTCTCTGTCATTTTCTCTGCGCACTGGGCTAAAAAATTGTCTGTAATAACCCAACTTCCAGCCTCAGTTCAGATCACTGAGATTCGACAATTTTCTCTCTCTAGCAGTCATTTTATAAACATTATTGAAGATAAATTATTTCACCTTACGTTACTGAGGACTTCAGGACTCTCAGATACAGATCAGAATTTGACGAGTGTTTCTTCTTCCACCCTGAAATGATTTAGCTCTTGATTTTTAGACATTAGCAATGAATTTGCGTGTAAAGAGGTCAAGGACTGCTGACTTTAAAGCAACAATGTCTTTTTTTCGGAAGAATTCATCATTAATTCCCCACTTTCATTCACAAACTGGTCAAAGTTGGTGTCAAAGTTCTTATGTTTTATCTGCATTTGATGTGGGAATTTTAACAAGGATTTGAAAAACATCAACGTCTGATTCCGTTATTTCTTTAAAAGTCGGGTTTGAGGGAGTTACCTTACAAATGAAATGGTTCAGAAGAAGCACAAATAAAATTGTGATTCTTGACATGAATTATGCATGAAAATGATAATAGATATTTGAAGTGGAAGTATGCACATACAACCCCATTCCCTTCATAGAAAAAGAGAAACACATTTTCAGCAAAGATCCACGACCATATCATAGTTCAGTGGGTTTATTTTCCTTTAAATAAACAGGAAAGTGTTGAATGCATTGGAGTGCTTAGTATGCTAGGAGTTAATACAAGAACACAGACTTCCTATGAAGATGTTTCCTGAAGAAACAAAGACAGTCGTAATAGAAAGAAACAGGAGCTCTGACCGATGCACCGGTGTCAGTCTATTTTTGTGCTACAAAGAAATATTAAATATGAAGAAAAAAAAAGGAAAATCAAGCTCAAAGCAGGAACAAGAAAGCAGTAATAAAAGTTTGATTATTAGTCAGATGTGTTTCAGACAGTGTTTGTTTGGGTGCGATGACCTTGTTGTTGCTAATTTTTGTTGTTGGGTTAGACTGTGAATGCTACTGCTTTCCCTTACAGCACTTTCCAGTAGATATATGGCTTTTTTTTTCCATCAGAGTTTTGACCTTTTGTTGCTGCTCACAGGCAAAGGCTCTCTGTTATCAGACTGCCGTAGACGCAGTATAGTCATAAGGGCCTCAGGCTGAAACACTGGAGCAGGTGGGACTTTGATGGGAGTGCAATGTCTTCAGAGCCAGTGGCTAAACCATATATAAAGGAACCGTCCTCTTAGTGTGTTTCTGTGGGTGTTTGCGACTGCATGATGCACTATGTGTAAAAATAGGTTAGGAATCATCATCTTTTCTTTTCTACTGAACTCTTGGTGTCCTTCCCCCTTTATTCTTTGGTTCACTCATCCATCGCTCACTTGGTAAAACACTGAAAAAAGACTCTTGCACTGTACTCAACAGACAATGGCACCGCTTCATATTTTCCTGGAGGCTGTCACTGGGTAGTTTATTGCATTTTGCAGTTTTAACTCCCAGGGTGTGTGGAAGGCACACCGAACCTGAAAGAACTGAAGAGAAAAAATTCTAGTAATATGAACAGTATATTTGTAGCATAATACATATTATATTATTTTAGGACTGGAAGGCAGTGGGATACAGTGGTACTTAGAAGATTTTCACTTGCATTTATAAAGTAGACAGTTAGACAGTAACCCAATTAAAGAAATGAAACCCAAAAAAAGCAAACTTATTTTTCTATTTTCTGTGGAAAATCTTCCAAGCTTCATATATTTATCTTTCTGTAATATCTGTGTGTGACAAAAGCATCCGACCCTCTGGGATCATTTCAAGGGGACGTCAGAGTTAGGTATTTCAATCAATGACATGACAATCAGATTAGAGCGTGGGAGGCCCGACTTTATTTATAGAGGAGGAATTTATCAAAGCTCTCAATGTCTGCCCCTGACAACACAGACTCGTGGAAGTGTGTCAGGGCTTGAGCAAAGAACATTTCCGAAGAATGTGGAAGAAGATGCACATCCGAATGGAAAGGGTGAGAGAATAATTTCTAAAAGAGTTTGGACTCTTTTCAGAAAGTGAGTGTACAAATGGAAAAAACTCAACAACCTTTTACTCTCAGACTTTACCGCTGGTCATTTAGGCGCCCGAACAAAATGAATAACACCAAAGTTTAAATTGAAAAAGATAGATAGATAGATAGATAGATAGATAGATAGATAGATAGATAGATAGATAGATAGATAGATAGATAGATAGATAGATAGATAGATAGATAGATAGATAGATAGATAGATAGACAGAAAGAAAGAGAAAGAAAAAGAGAATGAAAGAAAGAAAGAAAGAAAGAAAGAAAGAAAGAAAGAAAGAAAGAAAGAAAGAAAGAAAGAAAGGCAGATAGATAGATAGATAGATAGATAGATAGATAGATAGATAGATAGATAGATAGATAGATAGATAGATAGAAAGAATGAATGAAAGAAACAAAGAATGATAGATAGATAGATAGAAAGAAAGAAAGAAAGAAAGAAAGAAAGAAAGAAAGAAAGAAAGAAAGAAAGAAAGAAAGAATGATAGATAGATAGATAGATAGATAGATAGATAGATAGATAGATAGATAGATAGATAGATAGATAGATAGATAGATAGATAGATAGATAGATAGATAGATAGACAGACAGAAAGAAAGATAGAAAGAAAAAGAGAATGAAAGAAAGAAAGAAAGAAAGAAAGGCAGATAGATAGATAGATAGAAAGAAAGAAAGAAAGAAAGAAAGAAAGAAAGAAAGAATGAATGAATGAAAGAAAGAATGATAGAAAGAAAGAAAGAAAGAAAGAAAGAATGAAAGATAGATAGATAGACAGAAAGAAAGATAGAAAGAAAAAGAGAATGAAAGAAAGAAAGAAAGAAAGAAAGGCAGATAGATAGATAGATAGATAGATAGATAGATAGATAGATAGATAGATAGATAGATAGATAGATAGATAGATAGATAGTAAGAACGAAAGAAAGAAAGAATGAATGAATGAAAGAATGATAGATAGATAGATAGATAGATAGATAGATAGATAGATAGATAGATAGATAGATAGATAGATAGATAGATAGATAGATAGAAAGAAAGAAAGAAAGAAAGAAAGAAAGAAAGAAAGAAAGAAAGAAAGAAAGAAAGAAAGAAAAAGAGACAGACAGACAGACAGACAGACAGACAGACAGACAGATAGATAGATAGATAGATAGATAGATAGATAGATAGATAGATAGATAGATAGATAGATAGATAGATAGATAGATAGATAGATAGATAGATAGATAGATAGATAGATAGATAGATAGATAGATAGATAGATAGATAGATGATCATTAGGCATATGCCGTGCTGTGCCCATATTCAGGGAAACTTCTTGGAAACTGAAGGCTTTTCTCTCACATCTAACATTGTCTGTGATGCTACTATCAGTTCTTCACATTATGCAAAGGAGGAAGCCACCTCTCTCTATATAAAACATTTCTGCCTCATTTGTTTTCCTAAATGCCATGTGGATTAGCATGAATGCTATTGGAAGAATGTTCTGGGGACAGATGAAACCAAAGTAGAACTTTTTTTGGCTTAAGTAAGAAGCATTATGGCTGGCAGGGACCAAATGTTGCATTCTTACGTAACAGTGTTATCCCATCTGCTGCGTCATGCTTTACTGTCTCCAGCAGAACTATGAATTCTAAAGTGTACTACAAAAATTTATCGTATAAGATAAATATCAATATGTCCATCTTAGAACAGAAGGTAGCTCATGCAGCAGGAGAACAACACTAAACAAGTTGTTCAACTAAGAAACGGTTAAAGCAGACTAAATCCCTGGTTTTGCAGGGGCAGAGTTAACGTGCTGACCTTAATCCTACCGAACTGCTGTAAAAGAACATGAGGCAGGAAGTTCATGCAAAGAAGCCAACATCCCTGAGTTGAAGCTGCTTTGTTCGGAGCAATGGGCCAAAATCCCTCCAAACCAATGTGCAGGGCTGATAAAAAGTTACCATAAATATTTAGTTGAAGTTATTGTCGGAAAAAAAAAGGGGTCGCACCAGTTGGTTTAGGCAGAGGTTCACTTACTTTAACCACATACAAGATGTTTACTAAAGATTGTATTTTCATTACATTTTCTATAATAAATACCCTGATGAATTGAATGTTTATGTCTGCATTGCTTCGTTTGGTTCCCTTTACCGACTTCTAGGACTTACATGACAATTGGACTGTGCATTAAGTCATATTTATGCAGAAAAACAGACTCTATATACAGCTGTGGAAAAAATTCAGAGACCACTGCAATTTCCTGTGAAATCAGCATGTGTGCATGTACGACAGCCGTTCCATTCCTGTGTCTGTTGAATTCCAACACAAACACACCTTATTCTACTGAATAAAAACCTGATCCGTGTCTTATTTAACCCTCCGGTATCCGGGTGCATCTTTTAGGCACACTTTGTGTTAAAAAAACTTCATATTATTTTTCACAATTTAAATAAGGTTAGAATTCAAAAGTTGTTCATTTTTGCATGATCTTTAACCCTTTCATGCATGAATTATGAGAAACTTAATTAAGATTTTTTTTTTTTTTTTCCTTAGTGTTATTAGTTTATTCCTCTTTAGGCACAGGTGTCAAACATGCGGCCCGGGGGCCAAATCTGGCCCGCCAAAGGGTCCAGTCCGGCCCTTGGGATGAATTTGTGAAATGCAAAAATTACACTAAGATATTAACAATCATTTTAGTTCAGGTTCCACATTCAGACCAGTTCAATCTCCAGTGGGCAGGACCAGTAAAATACTACCATAATAACATAAAAATCATGACAAGTGAAAGTGTTTCTCTTTGAAAATGTAAATATTTTATGTATTTACACTAAAACAAAGTATAATTTTGAAAAAAAAATGTGAATAACCTGAAATGTCTTAAAAGAAGTAAGTACAATTTTAACAAGATTCCGCCTGTTACTCAATGTTTTGTGTGTTTGTAGATCTACTGTGATCTGTATATTATAACATACATGTGTAAATGATAAACTGAGGCAGAATATTGTTAAATTACACTTATTTTTTCAGTTTGTTCATGTTATTCACATTGTTTGAAAGGATAGTTTGTAGATGTAAACCTGTTCATAACGTAAATTAACTTGTTTTGCTCTAAAACAGAGAGAAAAGTTTGGAGTCGACATTATTTATATATTTTTATGTCATTATTTTACTGGTCTGGCCCATTTCAGATCAAATTTAGCTGAATCTGGCGACTGAACTAAAATGAGTTTGACACCCCTGTCTTTAGGCATGAAAAAAAAAAAAAAAGTGATTGAAATTGTTTTTTTATGAACCTGTTTTTCATGGAGTTGCAAAAATGTCTACTCAGCTGGACACCATGTGTTTAATTTTTGAAGCAAAGAAGCGTGTATATACTGACACACTGTGTGAAAACTATGAAATCATTTTAAAAAATATTGTTAATCTGATGTTTTGTCACATTTTAACAAACTCTAATACTAGTTATTACTCACTTTATGGAGATTATATGCAAAAAAAAAAAAAAAACCAAAAAATGTAATGTTAAGGGCAGTCTAACAACAATAACAAGTACCTGATTTACACTCAAACATGTCACTGCAGATCAGGTTTATCAAAAGCAAAGTTACAGTAATTGTATGAATGTCAGTGTATGGGATGATGCTTAAGTGTCCACCGTGTTGGCTGATATGGAACTAAAATAATAAAATCCTTTAAAATACGATAAGAGAACAGCTGTAGAATAACTGTCCACTATGACCACTGACCACTGACCACTATGCATGAAAGGGTTAAAATTCTGTCCACCAACTAAAATTTGCACATTTTAAACAAAAGAAAATTACAAGACTAGGATCTGTCTCCCAAGTGTGCCTAAAACGCACTATTTCTTCCATTTGATATGTATGATTAGAGCTGACCTTGATTTACAAAAATAAAATCAAATTAGAGCAGAAAAATGAATCAATATATAATATTTAATAGTTTGATTTATAGGTGTGCATTTTACGCACACTTGGTGACAGATGCTAGTATTTTTGAACATTTGACATAGCGCCAAAAATAATAATCCAAATTAACCAATGTTGGAGTTAATCACTGACATATGCCAGGATGAAAAAATCAAATAATATGTGATCCACTTTTTATGTAGTATATTGAAAAAAAATATATATATTTTTTGTGTTTTTTGCATCAAAAAATGGTTTGTTTACATGACAAACATGGCATTTAAAGGGTTAACCTGTTTAACCCTGACCATATTTTCAGGGGAAAAAACGCCTATAAAGTCATAGACAAAGTAAATGAAGGATTACTTATAATACAGTCTACTCTCGTTAAACCGCCCGCCGTTATGCCGCCATTTTCACTCACTGCCGACCAAAACCATTGCACAAAAATCCCCAATGCATTATTCCATTAATTACCGCCATTTCCGCTTATCGCCATCCGCCAGCCCAGTTCCATGCACAAACAACACTTATACCATTGATTTCCCGACCGTTATACCGCCAGCGTGATTGCCATCGAGTACACATAAATTTTAACAATGCACTGAAACAAACGCGCCAGATGCTGATCGCGACAAGCTACGAGTAGGTCTACGGAACGGCCACCGTTCATTTATCGCAGAACACTCAGTAGGTCAGGATGTCGGGAAGAGGACGTGGGATTAAGCCAAAGCCTCAAGATGATGGGGTGTCATTTCCCGACACGGTATAATAATGCTTAAAATGTTTCCCCACTTTAAATGATCCCTTACAACATAACAGAATCAAGATTTATTTAGAAACGCAATTAGAACGGGTTAACGGAGGCAGCACAGACATCATATAGTAAAGACATGCACATTATGGACGCAACCCGTTGTAACGCCATTTTCGCTATACCGCCAATTTGGCCGTGAACGGAAGTTGGCGGTATAACGAGAGTAGACTGTACTTATAATAATAAGGTTCATATGGATGTTCTTGGTGTCTATGGACATTTAGAGACCTCACAGAATCTGTTCCCATTGTCTAAAATATTGTATCTATTACTATGTCTGAGTAAACTGTAACAAACTAAAAGAGAAATTAGAATTTTTTATCCTCGCCTGTTTTTTTTTCGGCTGGATTGACGATGATATGCATAAATTAATTGTTTGTGTCAGAGATTTTCAGTAGCGTATATTTCACCCCACAAAGATTAAAAATCATGTTTGAACATTAAAGTTTGCACTAAAATACACTTTTGATGTACTTTTATTAACATTAGGGTCTAAACTTTGAGCAAAAGTTGAAAAAAAAACATCCATTGTCCTGATTTATTATATTTTTATAGTAGATGAATATTAATAGAATTTTTTCAGCCCGCGGGTGGGCCGATAGGGCTAGAGGGGTTAAAAAAAATGTGACAGTTATTGAGTATTTGGTATTTTTTATTTACAGCTCAAGTTGATGAAATAGAAAAAAAGTGTAAAAGAATTAAAAACAAACTGTATGAACATTTTTTTGACATTATTCCACAAGTGTGCCAAAAAGACACACTTGGGGCTCAGTAAGGGCCTTGCTGGACAGGATACCGGAGGGTTAAGAAGGAGAAGTATAAACACCACTACTGTGGCCATCACTATCTTCTTACAACAGGTAAAAACAGTGCTATTAGTACCACAAAAGTAATTGGAATCCAAAAATTACTATTGACAACTACTGGACCACTGCTCTGACAATGTTCCCAAACTCTGAGGACTGGTTTTTCTATCAAGACATTGCTCCAGGACTCAGCTAGGTCAATAAAAGTGAGGATGACGGACCACCAGATGGAGACCCTGTCATGGCCAGAACAATCTCCAGACCTGAACCCACTGTGAAAACTTCTGGAGGAACATGGATGGTCACAAACCATTGAACATTACTGAGGTTCTTGAATTTCTATGCCAGGAGCTGCATAAAGTCATCCAACATCAATGGAGGAGAACCAAGACACATGAAAGCTGTCATTGAAAATCAGGGTTATTCCACCAAATAGTGACGTCTGAACTTTTCCCAAGTTACAACATTAGTATTGTGTTGTTTAGAAATGAATATGAACTGGTTTTCTTTGCATTATTTGAGGTCTGAAAACACTGCATCTTTTTGTTATTTTGACCATGTGTCGTGTTCTGCAAATACATGCTCTAAATAACAGTACTTTTATTTGGAATTTGGGAGAAAAGTTGTCGGTAGTTTAAAGAATAAAACCAAAAAGTTCATTTTACTCAAACACATACCTGATAGATTCTATGAAACTGGGTTCATTTTGGTACCTGACACTTCACCAGCTTTTTAGACCCAATGATAAAAGAGAAATGTAGACATATTTCCCCCCAGCATGTACCTAATGATGCCCTCAGATAATTTCTAAAAAATTATACTCTTGCTCTGAGCCATCCCAAAATTAATGAATTCTTTATCAAATATTGCGGACAAAAATAACACTATAATTGAGACAGGAAAAACTACCTATAGGTGTCAGTGCATTTTAGCTTGAAAACAAGGCTTGTAATGGTCTTATATACCGCTACAAATAAAGACACTGTGTTTGATGATCCTTGTGGTTTTTCTAACCCGGATGTAGGTTTTTCATGAATCTCAGTCTCATTCTAGGTTTCGTGTGTAACCCATTGTGTCCACTTGTGTTACATGCAGAACTTGCCCATTTAAATACATATGAATCGCGAGTGATTTTGCAACAGCGGTCATTTTTGTGAAACACTCTGCCTTGCATTATTAGTTCAATTCCCAAAATGTACCTGTGAGAGAATAAAGAGATATTAAAAAAAATAGTAGCACATAATTTTCGTGTCCTTTTGACCGTGTTACATGCAGATTTTTGTCATGAAAATAATGTAAAATAATATAAAAATGTGTTTTATCTGAAAAAATAGTTTCTCTTTTTTCTCAGGAAATACAGGGTGACACAAAAAACGGGAACTTTTTAACAATCCAATAAAACCAAGAGTGATGGAAGAAAAATATTTTATTCATAGTAATTGAAACCTTAAAACATGCCATTTAAGAAACAATGATGGGATTTTCATTTTTTAAAAATGACTTCCTGTAGATGGCGTCCTCCTGTACGAATGCATTCTTGAAATCTGCTGTTGAGATTCCTCATTGACCGCTGCAACATCTCAGCTGGGATACTGTGAATTTCATCCTGAATTCTCTGTTTTAACTCATCCAGAGTTCTTGGTCGAGTCGTGTACGCTTTACTCTTGAGATAGCCCCACAAGAAAAAAATCACAAACGGACAAATCTGGCGATCTAGGGGGCCAGGGAACGTTACCGAATCTTGAGATCACACGGTTACCGAACAATTCTCGCACAGCCGCCAATGGTTACTAAAATGGGGGTGTGTTTACTTGCTCAAGGTCACTGTCTCGCAGTGCTGCCACTTGCTCATGTCTGCCAATACGCACTTCAAAAATTCCCGTTTTTTTGAGTCACCCTGTACTTGTACAAGGTGACCATAGTAACCATTGGCGGCTGTGCGAGAATTGTTCGGTAACCGTGTGATCTCAAGATTCGGTAACGTTCCCTGGCCCCCTTGATCGCCAGATTTGTCCGTTTGTGATTTTTTTCTTGTGGGGCTATCTCAAGAGTAAAGTGTACACAACTCGACCAAGAACTCTGGATGAGTTAAAACAGAGAATTCAGGATGAAATTCACAGTATCCCAGCTGAGATGTTGCAGCGGTCAATGAGGAATCTCAACAGCAGATTTCAAGAATGCATTCGTACAGGAGGACGCCATCTACAGGAAGTCATTTTTAAAAAATGAAAATCCCATCATTGTTTCTTAAATGGCATGTTTTAAGGTTTCAATTACTATGAATAAAATATTTTTCTTCCATCACTCTTGGTTTTATTGGATTGTTAAAAAGTTCCCGTTTTTTTGTGTCACCCTGTATTTATCTTAAAAATAGACCCAAAGTGCTTCCAAACTTGTCTACATCTGGTTTGAATTTTTAGCCCCTCTGTCCTGTTTATAGGGACCAGTTTCAGAGAAGCACCCACTATAAATGGTAAAATCAGAGAAAGTGATAATTTTGCAGTGGTCTCTCTCTTTTTTTTTTTCCAGAGCTGTGCTTATGATTTCACCTTTACTTGGTTCTCCATGCACACTGACACCTTATCCCTATCCGTATCTGATTGAAAAAAACTCCCCCTTTTGCCTTTCTACTATGTACGGCCGTCAAAGCAGTGTTTTTGATAAAGAAAATACTACCATAAAGTACTCCTTCTCTTTCTGTTTGTCTTGGGCTTTCTGAACAAATAGAATAAGCCGTCTCGATGGATAAACTTTGACATTGTCTGGACATAGTGAAACCGACACATACGCACACACATACACATACACACACTTTCACACCAATCCAATTTACAGCTGGTTTGGTACCATGACATCTGTGACTCCATCAACAGCACCAGTCTTCTGCACAGCTGAACACACCAACAACACTTTCTGCTCCACTGAGACAGCAGATGGATACAGTTTGAAGGAGAGGAGACACTTTGATGGCTTTCTCTTGGGGGAGTGTGAGTTTCAGTGTGTTTACTTATTTGAGTTTCTATGCATCTGTCAAAGATTTACAGACATGAAAACTGAGTTTAAAATGAGATTTAACTGCTTTTTTTTTTTTTTTGTGAGTGTGTGTGTTTGTGTACAGCGAGAGGGTGGAAACACGGAGGAGGTTGTTTTATCTTTAGTGTGTAAAACATTATTCATCAAGATAAAACGAACAAAATGAATCAAAGAAATCAGCATCAATCAGTTTAATTTGTGGTGGTATTTTAATAGACTAATGATGCCATTGGCAGTTAACTGCAACACCTACATGGACTCGACTAGTTTATCTCTGTCCATGGATACAACATGGTTAAATTTAACAATATAATTATAATAATTACAAGGATAGATCTTGTTGGAAACACTTGCTGAAATCAAATCAACATTGTACACCCTAGAGCTCCGCAGGTCTCTTGATGCACGTTGCATGTTTTCTCCCGTGTGTCCGGATAATATGTACTACTGCACCTCACTAACAGGAGCTGCTTGTAACCAGGTAAATTGTTCATGTTCATATTCATCTTCACTACACTGTAAAAAAAAAAAGCCTGTTTTTACGGGAAAAAACTGGCAGCTGTGGTTTCCGGAGCAATACTGTAAAAAACACATCCAACTGTAAACTTATTTACGGAGTAACATGTAGATTTAACATTTTAAACATGTAGATTTAACTGGTAAATGGACTGCACTTATTTAGCACATTTTCTACACCTTCATGGTGTCCAGAGCCACCAGGTCAATTCAGGGTTCAGTGTCTTCCATGGACACTTTGACATATGGACAGTCTGAGCCAGGATTCGAACCTCCAACCCTTTGGTTACTGGATGAGCTACTCTACCAACTCTACCAACCCATTAATTTACAAATTTAAAATGTTAAATTGTTAAATGTTTACTTTTTTTTAATAACTTTTTTTTTATTAAAAAAAAAAAAAAAAGCAAATATGCTGTCATTTCAAAATTATGGTCTTGCAATTTAAACAGCACCACATTCTTTTTCGATTTACAGTTTTATTTTCTAAAAACAATAGAAATACGTCATTTCTACACACAAATCTGGTTTTGTTCACATACTTTTCCTGTAAAAACTACAGCTGTATTTGATTCAATCGTTAATGCAAAAAATATTTTCAAATAAACAACTTTGCTTTGTATTGTCACTTACAGTTTTTTATGTTGCAATTTTACAACTTTTTGGTGTTAATTCTACAGTTATTTTTTACAGTGTTGAATCAAGTTTTCTTTGTTTTGAGGTGCATGACTACCTGCCCATGCGCCAGTGTCTCTCCAGGTGTTTTACTAATACTTAACCCTTAGGGGTCCACGGTCACGGCCCTGTGACTGAGTCACATGACAATTTCAACACATCGTAGTGTCGGAAGTTGGCGATCACATTCGTTAAGCGTCTTTGTGTTATTTATACAATAAATTATATACATTTTTCAAATCGGATTTTATATTTTTTGTGTGTTTTTGGCCTTTTCTGTTGATAAAGTAGGTTAAAGTGAAAAAATAATAGACCGATGAGATAGATGAAGTTGTGCTGAAAAAAAAGATACCAAAATCACTTTAGATTTTGTATAATTCATCGATCTTACCCTATTTGAGTTACTGTTTGGAGGTATGGGGAAATACATATACAAGTTCATTACAAAGACTTTTTCTACTGCAAAAAAGAGCAATAAGAATCGTTCACAATGTGGGTTTTTATGAACACACAAATCCACTATTTTTACAATCTTTACAAACTTTAAAACTCATTGGCCTTGTGGAATTCAAAACTATTCAAATAATGTATAAAGCAAAGAATAACTTACTGCCAGGCAATATTCAAGAAATGTTTTGTGAAAGAGAGGGAGGCTATGATTTAAGGGGAAAGTTAAATTTAAAGATTCATAAAGTACGCACTGTGTTAAAAAGTTGTATCACTATCAGTGGAGTAAAACTGCAGAACAAATTGTGTGTGGAGATAAAACAAATATCAAACATAATTCAGTTTAAAAAAAGATATAAAAAAATGATTCTTGAGAGGTACAGTATTTAATAATGACAATGAGGGCTGTTTGTTTATGGATTATGTTGTACTGATAAATCTGCTGTAATTATTGAAGAAAATGGTTGAATTGTTGAGTCTGTTTGTATGACTGTACTGCCATGAACATACTGTTGTGTGTAATTCAGTTACTGCATTATGGGCCAGAATTAGGAAAATAGTATTGTTTGATTCTTGTATCAAGTTAGTGATAAAGGTGTAAAAGCACTGAGGGGTAGGATTAAATAAATTTATACTTGTCTTTACTCTTTTTTGACCATCCAAAATTCAGACTTGTATGTGCTTGAAGATAGATTCTGTCCATTTAAATGTTTTATTTTGCTTATTTTGTTTTGTTTTATTTTGTTTCTTTGCATGTTTGAAATAATAATAATAATAAAAAAAAAAACATGGGTATAGTAAACATTTCTTTATATAGTATGTAAAGGCAAAATCAAAAGTACTCAAAAATAGCCAAAATAGGCTCAGACCCCTAAGGGTTAAAGGTTAACTGTGTATACGGTGTTTGTGAACTAATGCTATGTAATGTGTGGATGTAGCCTTAATTTTTAAAATGTTTCTAATTTGATGAATGCTGGTATTTTACATCTTACCCAGGGACAACAGTTGAAAAATAGCTTTTTTTGCTAATACTGGCACATTTACAGAAACGTTCATTAACGTGAACTGTCCCTGCTAAATAAACAAATAAATAAATAAAAAAGAAATTTTGCTGAACCTCAACCATTATTCAGTTTCATTTATAATCTAATATATTTCTCCGCTACAAGAGATACTGTGAACATGTTTCATCAGCAAGCTCTCTGGAAATGTTGTGGTCTTTTTTTTTTTTTTTTTTTTAGAAAAACCCATTAAATATTGTTAAAGCTTGGTTAAAAATATGAGATACACTCATGCCAGCCCCAGCCCTTTATGTCCGACCAAGATGATGATCTGAGACCTCCTTTGCCGGTTATTACCATGGTTCAATGGCCCATGAGAAAGCTATAATGTAGTGAGGTAATGGAAGGTAAATGGGCTCCACAGTACACAAGCTATTCCAGCCTCCTTCAAAATTTTACTGTTTGAGTGTTGTATTAAATAGCACCTTTGGACATCGCAAATAGTGTCTGTCAGTTTATTCCAAAGTTTGAAACATAATGAAAACAGCACTTAGACTGTATTTTAGTAAGTGATCGGTGAAGTTTGTTGTTTCTGCGCTTGGAAACAGTGGTATATTTACTGTCGAGCTCTGCAGTGTCTGGCTACAATGGAAAAACATCCTCCTCTAAAATGATGAAGGTCTTTGTGCAGCGCCGCTATAAAGCAGCACCACCGGGCCCATGATTTGCTCTGTTATTACCTCTTATAGCGTTGGTGATTACCTTGGTAAAGATGCAAAATTGCAACATGGATAATGCAACCAGCATCAACGGGTGATGAAATGTTCTAGGCATAAGGCGTCACTTGTTTCAGACTAAAAGAAAAGCACATGATTGTATTATCATTCTGTTATTGTATCCAGGTAGTGTCTTAGCTCGGCAATTGGCTGTCGGCCTGATCACAATCAAGGCGCACAAGTATATTCGCAGAAGTTATTAATCAATATTGCAAAAAGATATCCCCAAAACCATTCCCAAAATGTTTCTTTGGCCATCTTATTACTAGATCTTGCAATCCTCCAAATTTGAAGAAGATCGGATAAAAACTGATAAAATGGCAACCCAATGAGCGTGAAAAAATGCATAATTTTATTGTTATAAGAGAGCAAAATTATTGTACATAATGTTTTGTAACACAATAAATAATTACTACTCAACTCCTGTGTCTTTTTTATTACAAAATACACACATCACATGGCTTTTCATTTATTGATCATTTTTGTTGAACAGCTGTTTGATAACACTGGGTTACAAAAAAATGTTTTTTGCAAGTTGTCTATGTTTTTTCAACTGAATTAGGACCATTTTGCACCGCTAAATCCAAAAATGACATCTGTTTTTCTCAATCAGGTCAGGTTTTTTTGCTAATTTGATTTTGAAAAATTTGATCTTCTCACAAAATTGATGACATTTTTGTGACTTTATCAGTTGATTTTTTTTATATAGTTCTCACCCAAAATAGGTTTTAAGAGAAAAAAAATAATTTTCACAAGCACACTTTATGAAACTTGTGGCTTGATTCCTGTTAGGTACAATGGTGTATTCACCGCAGATGTAGCAGAATACGTCAGGCTTATTTTTGCAAGATCTTCGAGTCGAAGCCATTTCATTCACCTGTAATATTAAAAAAAAAACATTAATCATAAATTGGCAAAAGTAAAATCTTCAGAACTCATTTATTGCAAGAAATATGAAAGAATTTTGTATCATATGATGTGAAAATGCCCATAAATGTAAGCAAAAATGTTAAAAAGCCAATATGTAGCATAGTTCAGAAAGTTGACCTGATTGAGCAAAATTAATGTGATTTTTGGATTCAGCACACCAAAATTATCCTAAATCAGCTAAAAAAACTTAAACAATTTTTTTGTCGACCACTGTTATCAATTCTTATTTTTAGTATTAAGACAATCAACCATTTTGTTCTGAAAACCCTTCTTTTACAGCCCTTTAATTGTAATAATAGAATGGGAACCTGTTATTTCAGTATTATTATGACTAAATATGCACAACTAGACAGATTTTGGTATGCTCCCTGTCTGCAGAAAATTTGGCAACAATGTGGCAAACGGATGTTTACATCAAACTGCATGTTTTCAATGGCACGTTGTTCACCAAAATTCATGTAGTGTCCGTACACCAATATACTTCCATCAATAATATCGTGTATATGCCTTATAGATATATTGTTCTAACTTGTTCACAAATGTTTATTTACTTCCGTACCAGGAAGACTTAGTTACAGATCTAACAGAGATGCGACCATGTGGTAAGCCAGATTTCCATTCCAATCTTGTAGAGTCCGTACACCAAGTAGTGTCCGAACACCATATTCAAAATATGTGGATCTAATTTTATTGTTTCTGTCAATATATGGAATTTTTAGAAAAGACATGTATGCAATAAACAATGCGTGATTATCCTGAGTGCTGAAACATTTGTATATCTTTGTAGGCATTAAATATGGAGGCTATTAGGCTGGAGTGTCCGTACACCCAATAATTTCTGATTTGACAGGGGTACAAGCCTGCGAAATTTTTAGTAGACACCATAATACAAAAATATTTCGGACTTTAAAAGAGAAATATCAGACAAATAAAATGGCCTGTCTGATTTTTTAATAGAGCATTATTATTTTTTAATCTATATGTGCACTCTTTCTGGTACCCTTGATTGTGATCAGGCATGTTCTGTAAGTTGCCCAAAATGTTACTGTCCAGCTGTTTCAATTCTGGAGCGGGGTCTTTTCATATTCCATCCATTTAAGAAAAAGCAAATGAACCAGGGTAGCAAGAAAAAAAACAAACTAAGGATCAAATTTCTATAAAATATGCACATGGTCTGCCAGCAAGAAGACTTTAGAGGTTTAATTAAACATTCTGTTTTATATTACCTACCCTATCTTCTAAGCGATAGGCTACTACTTTTGGATGCTGCTCTGTGTCCATTTCTCTTCAAATTCATTTTTCAGCATTTCAGTTAGTGCATGGGCCTTATGTAGGTCAGTTTTAGGCGGTGCTCGGTGGGGTAAAATCTTCATAGAATGTGAATGGTTTGACACTGGGAAGGTAGTGTTTGTTCTCAGCAGTGTTGGGAATAATGGTGTTAAAAAAAGCAGCATTACTAACGCCGTTATTGTTTTCCAGTAACGGGTAATCTAATGAATTACTATTTGAAATGTTACAACGCCATTATCGTTACCGGCAGTGAAATGTGGTGTGTTACTGTGCACTGATATCTACCAGCTGTTATCCGTCCTGACTCGTTCAGCCAGGCACTAGAGGTGTGACGTTCGCGGACGAGTCGAGTCTTTTGAACGGCTCTTTACAGTGAACGATAAGAACCGATTCGTCGCGAGCCGTTCATTTACGAGCCGTTCTTATATTCAAATTGCCCACACTGCCTTCATGCTTCACCTGTGTGTCCATGAGTCTGAGTTGTCCACGCTGCCTTCACCTGAACGACTAATGACATGTCCAAGTTTGAGTTTTCTGCAGCACACCCCATTCACTTGAACGCAGCTACGTGCGCAGCTAATTTAGGGGAGGAGTTATAAATGAGTCTGACTGACTGGACTGGAGACATTTGTATCAGGGAGGAGGACTGAAAAAAGTGGAGATGTGGGATTAACTTGAGGAGCATCTTCTTACTATAAATGCAGATATGCACTTGCTCAGTCGGACACCATGTTTTTAATTATTGAAGCAAAGAAACATGTATTTAAAACTTAATATCAGACACTAGTCACTTTTCCATCTGACATCTGCGCAAAACTTTACCGATATTTACTAAATGTCGAAAAAACAGAAGCACATAATGTCAGTTTTTCCATTAAATTACAAATGCGATGATTTGTTTATTTATTATTGGAAGGTGACATGATGAGTCATTCCATAAACATGGAGACAAACGTAAATATGGTGTTGATTTACAGATATATTCATTTTTATTATATATTACCCCTCTGTCCCGTGCTAAATTAAAAAATTATTTAGTTTCCTAGTGTGTCTACACATAATGCGCCATGTTTCTTCTAAAACTCTTCTTCTTCTTCCCATCAACATCCATTTTTTTTTTTTATTCACATGACTCTAGTTGTGGAAAAAGGTCTTTAAATTTGCAGTTTTGCATGATATATCACTTGCGCTACGTGTAAAAAAAAAAAAAACAAACTCTTGCCAGTGCAAAAACCTTTAATCGAAAAACGAGACTTTTGGTGAAATTGTCTTTTTTCCATTAAGCAAATTTTTATGCACAAGTTATATTTGCGCAATTTGAAGGTCAATAGAAAAGCAACTAGTGATATGGAAAATTACACAATAATAAAAACATTTTTAATGCTGGTAATCAGATGTTTTCCCACATTTAAAATACTCTAATACTAGTTATTTTTTTTTTACTTCATGGAGATAATACAGTATGAAAAAAAAAAAAAAAGTTTTATTTGTTGATTTACACTAAAACATGTCAGTGCAGATCAGGTTTATCAAAAACAACATAGTTACAGTAAGGGTATGAATTAAACTGTATGGGATGATACACGTGTCCACTGTGTTGGCTGATATGGAACTAAAACAATAAAACTCATGAATATACAAGAGAACAACTGTAGAATATCTGTCCACTGGAGTGACCACTATGCATGAAAGGGTTAAAGTTATAATGACCATTCATACCAACATATGCATTTTTCAGTCTCCGTATTAAGATACAACCTGGATATATAGGAAGTATGTACAGCTGTAAAAATCAAAGTTTCAGGAAAAAAAAAACTACTTCTATACTGAAAATGGTCATATTTAGTGTGACCTCCCTTTAACTCTTTTGTTCAGACTATATGAGATTTATTGCATTCATTTTATATCAGGTTTCATTCAACACATGTCAGATGTTTCTGTTTTTTGCTGCTTCTTGTCAGGGGGTCAGAGGTCGCACTAAATAGTAGCTTTAACCTTTTGAACCCATTTCATTCAGTTTTTGTGTGTCTTTTAAAGCTGTGCAAATAATGCCTTTATTTTCTTGCTGCATCTGAAGATAAAAGAACAAGAAATACATGTGTATGCTCATCACAAGCCTGCGAAAATACACCTAAAAGTGCCTTAAGACTTTTGCACAGTACTGTAAATCTCTATAAATCATAATGTTGGATTGCAAATTATTCACTAACCACTTGTTTTTTCATTTTTGCTAGAAGAAAGTTGTTTATTTTTTATCTTTCCTTAAATGTATTTTTAAAATTTATTTATTTATCTGGCCTGGTACCAATTTGGTGGTATTTTTTACACTGAACACTAAGCCAAGTTTATTGAGTGAAATCATTTTAATAGCAGAGCAACATCAGTATCTTTATATCCAGAATCATTTGAGGAGTTCTATTTCTTATCTCGTATTGTTCTTGGCAGCAGAACATTGAGACCAACTCTCAACAAAAGTTCTTTATTCACCTTTAACTGGCTATTGATTTTCTTTTTTTTCTTCTCCTTCACATTCAGCGGTGAATAGAGATTACAGCTACTCTATGAAGCACATGCTTTATTGGAAAACTGGAAACCAAATGTCTTCAATTCATTGTTCTTCTTATTCACAGGAGTGTTTTAGAAAAAAAGCAGCCCTTTAACTAACACCACTACTATAATATTCCTTTATATTTCTTTTCGGTTAAAACACGGAGGATGAATGTGAATCACACAATGTCAAAAGAGCAAAAATAAAAATTGCTGATTACTTATCTCCAGCCTTGAGAAAGAATCACAGCATGCAGGTTAACAACCTCAAATAATTAATGCGCAAGAAAACGGTTGAGTAAAACATAAATACATAAGCAATTAAGTGACATATGGAGGTATTTTTTTGATCATTAATAATAATGTGATACTAAGGTCACAGTCTTATTATTTTGAGCTGAATTAATCGAATCAAGTGAAATAAACAGGCTTTAATCCTTTATAGGGCACTCAGAAATATTCTGAAATTCAAAATAGGACATAAGGCTTTTAATATAAATTTTTTATTGTTATATGGAAAATCAAGTTCGATTAAGTTACCATATTTGGTTCCCTACCCATAAGTAGGGGTGTTAGAAAATATCGGTTCTGCAATATAACGTGATATTTCATTTCACAATACTGTATCAATATTAAAAAGTACTGTATCGATATTTTTAGGTATTTATTCAAATGCAGATATTGTATATTGTGGAGATTCATTTTTGTTTTTTGGTTTTCTTTATTGTTTATATGTTATTTATTATTATTTTACACTGTTTTATTAAATAATGGTTATTTGAAGCATCCTAAAAGCACTTTTTACGGTCTGAGAGGCAGATGTTAGTTCATTTGTTGGGATCGCACAAAAATAATGTTATGATGTTAGTTATGAACTAATAGAATATGAACATTTGAACAGGATCTTAGACTGTAATGTCTGTAAAACATAATTTAAGTTTTAACTCAGGAACATTTTGTGATATAGCATTAGATCCTGTTCTGATCAAATAAAAATGTGTTTAATATTTGGGCATATTTCTGGTGTAATTCAATTCTTCCAGGAAATAATAATTTTTGAAAAAGAAACAAAAAAATTGCCTTTTTAATAGTATCATGATATATCGTGATATATCGTATCGTGGTCCTAGTATTGTGATTTGCATCATATCACCAGATTCTTGACAATACACACCCCTACCCATAAGTTGCAACATAATTCATAAAAAATCCAAGAAAAATACATGTAAGGTTAAAGAAATATGTATTTTAGGACATTACAACATCACTTTTAGAACATTAGACCAACATAAGTGCTGATCCAGACACATTATCCCTTTGAACATCATTCCTTATACAGTGGTTATGTTAGTACAGTGGTTCCCAACCTTTTTTGGCTTGTGACCCTATTTTAACATCACAAATTTCTGTCAGACATTCAAAACGGAGACTTTTTTTTTTGTTGCTAAAATTAATCTGTTTTTGATCATTTAATAGTTTGCTATACTATGTTGCAAATAAATGTTAATTTTAGATGATATTTAGTCTATATAATGTATATTATTATGGACGGAGGCAGAAAAGCCAGGTGTAGATTACTGCACAAAGTGAGAATTTTATTTTCCTTGGTAAGCATATGTACAGTCAGTCCAGTTTCTATTTACAAGGCTGACAATTAATACTGAACAAACAATAACTCAAACTATGAATTATGAAAGAGCTGCAGCATCTGAAACCGACCACAATGAACATTTGAAAGATAAACAGAACCACAGTGATTCAGTTTCAGCTTCACAGTTTGTCATGTTTTTAATGGATTGGGATTGTCTCTCTCAACTCATCATATATTTTTTTAATTAGTTTTTTTATTTTGTATCTATTCATTTATTTTTATTAATTACTAGAAATTTTAGTCGACCCCATTTGAATTCCAGGCGACCCCACGTAGGGTCCCAACCCCAAGGTTGAAAAACACTGCATTAGTACCATTACTTCATGGTACCTAACAAAGCAGGCACACTCACTGTTCATGCAGAGGTGGACCTTCCAGACCCTGTAGACCACATTGGACCTGACATTGTTGACTCTCGGTAACTGTTGCTGTCACTGTCTTGTAATGTGCGCAGAAATTACCAAAAATAGTCACTTGCCCAATAAAGGGTTAAGTAGAAAACCTGAGTTATGATTAGAGATGTGCTGCTGGTGATGGAGAGGCTTAAGAGGAGGAGCTTTCACTAATAATCTGCAAATGTCATCCCCCAAAATATGGATGAAAACAGATATCGTGGTGTTTTTCTATGCTGCTCTGCCACTCAGTGCTGATGATTAATGTTAGTAGACAGAAAAAATCACAAAGATGCTGGTATAACTTCATTTTAACCCAGGTCATTGGATAGATAACCTGTGGTGCTCTATAATTGTATAAGAGCCATATTACATGTTTGATACTGAGACAATAGAAGGACTGGATTGGGTGGACTTGGGTCTTTCTATGTGGATTTAGCATTTTCGTCCCATGCCATGCAGGTTTCCTCCAGGTCCTTAGCTTCCCCCTGCTATCATAACATTTTATTCTATTTTTTTTAATTTATAACATGCAAAGAAACAAAATAAAACAAAGCAAATTAAGAGAAAAACAAAAACAAAATAACTCACGTTAGTTCAGGGGCCACATACAACCCAATATGACCTGCAGTGGGCTGAATGATTAAAATAATAACACAAAAATACAAAAATAATATCAATTCCAAAATCTGTATGTCTAATTTCTATGTTTTAGAGTGAAAAAAGCAAAATTATATTATCAAAATTTTTACATCCTTTAAAAAAATGTGGAAAAACATGAACAACCATGACCAAAATGAAATTTATTAAGAAAAACAGTGCAATTTTAACAATTTATGACATTATTTGGCCTCAGCTTCTCATTTTCACATGTTCATTACAACTTACAGATCACAGTGGATCTACAAATACATAAAACATTGAATAACAGACAGAATATTGGTACAATTACACTTAATTCTCTTAAGACATTTCAGGTTGTTCATATTTGTTCAGGTTTTTCACATTTTTTGTAAAAAGCTAGTTTGTAAATGTTAACATTTTTGTGTAATTTTACTTTTTTTTACACTAAAACAAAGAGAAACATTTGTGGTTTTCATTATTTAAAGGTTATTATGATAGTATTTTACTGGTCTGACCCACTTTACATGGAAATGACCTAAAATTATTTTGATATCCTTGATTGTTAATATCTTCAGTATAATTTTTGTGTTTCACTAATTCATCCTGCGGGCCAAACTGGACCCATTGGCAGGCCGGTTTTGGCCCCCGGGCTGCATGTTTGACACCTCTGATTTAAATGAACAGAATCTATCTTCAAGTATGTGCAAGTCTGAATTTTGTATGGTCGAAAAAGAGTAGGAAGAAGTATGAACTTATTTAATCCTACCCCTCAAGTACTTTTACACCTTTATCACTAACTTAATACAACAATCAAACAATACATTTTATATACAAACAATAATTTTCCTAATTTTAACAATCAACCATTACAAATACATAATGCAGTAATTGAATTATACACAAACATGTATGCTATGTTAATTCTCCCATCAGTCCCCTTGGCTGACGTGCTGGCATAGATCTGGCTTTGGTCCCCAGGAACCTTCAGTGGCAGTCCACTCCTTTTGTGTATCCTAAGATGGGTTGAATTCAGAAGTTCAATTTCCCAAATGGGACAATGAAAGTGACTAAGTGTACTGAACTGACCAAATGAGTTTCCATAAAACTTTATGTTTAGCTCCGAAAAAAAAAC
This sequence comes from Sphaeramia orbicularis, assembly GCF_902148855.1. NCBI lineage: Eukaryota > Metazoa > Chordata > Actinopteri > Kurtiformes > Apogonidae > Sphaeramia > Sphaeramia orbicularis. The sequence goes on along the minus strand of NC_043969.1, from coordinate 13,434,154 downwards.
ACTGAGCTACACATCCTAAAATATCCTAAGCGGTAATATTCCCCTATCAGTGGTTTACAACCCTGTTCATTTATATTTTTGCCGTCTCCCACAGTGCGCTGTAGCAGGTCAGAAAGACCCCTACGAGGTGAAATATGATATGGAAAGAAGTTTTTAAGAACAGTGTTAAAAATGACAACTTTCTCCTCTGAATTTTTGCATCTATGGTTTAACACTACTTTCATATATATGTTCAGATATTTCTATGTTTTCAGTGTATCGGCTAAAATTGACTTAGGGGGTCAAATGAGTGGCCATTTTTGTCAAAAAAAAAAAGTTGTAAGAAATGCATAGAACTGTGTTGAAATAATGCTAATACATTTGTGCACAGACTGTTGATGTTATTTGACAGTAGAAGCTCTATTTTCAGAAATACTGGATTTTGAATAGCACATGTGTGTGAAAACTTTTGCTGGTGGACGGACGTGACATTACCCATGATGCTCTGGTCAGTACCAGTACTTTATTAGTAATAAACTCATATACTTACTATTGCTAATTCTCCTCTTATTCATAAATGTTAGTACTGTGGATCTAAAACAATAACAGCTGACACAAAAACACAAAATGTGGCAGTGGACGGATGTGACATGGTTGTTACGGATCCCATCAAACTGATGCTCATGTCACTGTTTTCAGAAATGATCCTTGTGCAAAAACTAGTATCATAATTATTTATTGTATACTTTATCATCATAGCAATATAGAATTGTTACGTCTGTATAAAAATGCTTATTATTAGAAAAATGATGATTTAAAAAGTGACGTGTGACATTCTTAATGTATGTATTGGCGCAACATAAGCAGGATGGATCAGCACCATACTCCATATTGCAACCTGTAAAAATAAAACATGCGATATGTAGTATATAATCTGTTAAGAAAAATTGGGGACTCTAAAAGAATAGGATATTTGTTTTTCAGGTAAATTCAGTTCAAATATAACTTGGCCATTTGTGACATGAAAATATAGCATTAATTGTGATGAAATTGGACATTTTTGACCTGAAAACACAGTTCATATGACCATCAACATGTTGCAACAGAAGTGAAATCCTGTAAATTTGCATAACTTGCATTTACCAACACAAAGTTCCTTTGGGGATTCACTTATATTGATTTCTTATACACAAAGACATAAATAAGACCTTTAAGCAAATTTTAGCCGAAATACGTTACATTATATTACATTACATTATGGTCTCATTTTCCCATATGTTCACAAGGATCAAGGAGTTCACATCATCTATATCAGGGGTGGCCAATCCTGGTCCTGGAGAGCCGCTATCCTGCATGTTTCAGATGTATCCCTCTTCCAACACACCTGATTCACATGATAACCCTATCATCAAGCACTGCAGAAGTCTGATAATGATTGTCAGGTGTGTTGGAAGAGGGAAGCATTTAAAACTTGCAGGATAGTGGCTCTCCAGGACCAGGGTTGGCCAAGCCTGAACAATATTCTTGAAGCCAAGTGGCCTCTGTGTACGTGCATGTGTGTGTATGTGTGTGTGTATGTGTGTGTGTGTGTGTGTGTGTGTGTGTGTGATTCGCATAAAATCAGGAAAGAGCTGACTGCTGCAGTTTGGCATACTGTATTTTTGCTCAAGGAACAAACTAGTGAAAACAGCAAGTTGATAGGACCAATATTTTGGGAGATAGTAATTTTGGAATACAACAGCCTTACAATCACGTTGCTATGGCCACAACACTTTGGCGGTGACTGCTGAACAAATGCGGTAGAGCATGCACAAATACACAACAGCATAACAACTACCACATCTAGAACCCGCAGATCCCGACAGGTCAACACACTAGTTATCTTTATCCCTTCTTTATTCATCTGTCTCAGGGGCCACGTACGGCCCACTTTGATCTCAAAGTGGACCAGTAATATAACATAATAGTTCAGGGGTGCCCAATCCTGGTCGTCGAGAGCTACTATCCTGCATGTTTTAGATGCTTCCCTCTTCCAGCACACCTGACGGTCATTATCAGGCTTCTGCAGAGCTTGATGATAGGCTTATCATTTGAATTATGTGTGTTGGAAGAGGGATACATCTGAAACATGCAGGAGATTGGCTCTCCAGGACCAGGACTGGACATCCCTGTAATAGTCTCTACATAATGAGAACTCTTAATTTTTCCTTTTTGTTTTAGTGCAAAACAGTATAATTAACTTATGAAAATCTTTACATTTCCAAACTAGAAGCACTTGGAGAGCGCAGACCTCCACCAAGGCAGATCAGTGCCCCGGATTTGGATAAAAATTTCAGGAAATGTTGATGCTGGCACAAGGAACAAATGATTAAATTTTGGTGGTGATTGGGGTGGCGAACTGATCTGCCTTGGCGAAGGTCTGTGCTGTCTTTTCTAGAAAAGCACTCGTAGAGCGCAGACCTCCGCCAAGGCAGATCAGTGCCCCCCCCCCCCCCCCCACCCCCCACCTCGATCACCACCAAAATTTTGCCATTTGTTCCTTGTGCCAGTGTCAACATTTCCTGAAATTTTCATCCAAATCCGTCCATAACTTCTTGAGTTATCTTCCACACAAACAGACAGACAGATAGACAAACAGACAAACCAACGCCGACAAAAACATAACCTCCTTGGCAGAGGTAACTACACTTTCACCAAAAAATGGGAAAAACCTGAAAAACCTCGTATTTCTTAAGACACATATTTGCAATATTAGCAATATTATGCCTCAGTTTATCATTTACACATGTGCATTTCAACTTGCAGATCTCAGTGGATCTACAAAGGAACTAAACATTTAGCAACACGCATAATATTGTTAAAATGACCGAGTTTGGAACTAACATAAGGTTTGTCCTGTGGGGTGGAGTGCAACCTTTGGTGTGCTGGTTCTGGCCCGTGGGCCTTATGTTTGACACCTATGGTCTATCTCTCTAGAGGTTTTTTTGTATTGGAATCCACCGAGAACATGTAAAGAAAAATCATAAATGTATACTGTGAATAGATCAAACTCCATAATCCAACTGAAAATAGACAATTTATTCAGGAAGGTAAAAAAAAAAAAACAGAAGAATCTGGGGCTCTAGGAGTTATTAGCATCACAGTGCATCTTTTATCAGTGTTGTCAGTTCTGTAATGGATCCTGAGAAGGAACTTGTGAAAAATCACTTTATTCTAAGATTTTACCAACACCTAAACACAGAAGTGTAAATTACAGATAGAATACAATGTTTTATGTAGATTTATGAGGGTCCACATTTAGTCCACGGTGACTTCACTTCCATCATGTTCCCACCTGAGACTCTTACCTGTAGACTCCTGTCCCCGCTGCAGTTTGATGGATGATCCCAACCAGGGCCGCTGCAGGTCATTTGGATGACGCACAATTGTTCTGTGGTGCTCTCTCTCTCTCAAAAAAAGAAAAAAAAACAAGCAGTAGTTTTAGTGGCTAAATTTAGGGAAACTGTGACTACAAACACAAGTTTAACAAAAAAATCCTTCTGAATCAATACCTGTCTTGCACACGGGATGCAAGAAAACATCATATTCCTTTAGCTACAGAGTCTTACCTTAAATATTAAACTAAACACTATATGTGCACTTGCATTTTGTTATGCACACTGTGTTGGTCTTCATCTTAAATTCATCTAATTCCTCATTCCTCATCTTGATTCTGATCTTTAGAACCGCCTCCAGACCTTGGTGTTCTTCTGTGATGCATGCATTACTGATCCCATCGCTAACGTGTTCTTTTCTGCACATGTGTTGTTAGGAACTGCTGGAAGGAAGGACTGGATGAAGCAACATCGATTTTAAAATGCCTGCTTCAATTAATCTCTCTTTCTATTCTGCTTTTGTCTTTTTTCTCTCTCTCTCTATAACCTTTCCTCTCAGCTTGCTGTCTATTTTTTTCCCTGCTAACCTTAAGACTTCACAGCTGGAAGTTGGTGTTTGCTGACCTCCATCCACATTATATTCATGACACTGTTGTCTGTGATTCATGAACTACTATTTCTTCTTTTTTCTCTCAGACAATAGCCTCCTGTTTTTAAAATGTGCACCTTTAGACCTCATGTACTATATATATATATATATATATATATATATATATATATATATATATATATATATATATATATATATATATTGTATAAAAGTATAGATTTGACAGAGATTGCTGTTCCTGGGTCAGTATCATTCTCTGGAGGTTTAAAGGATGGGTGAATTACAGTAGTGGGGAATCCAGTCCATTCGAAGGTATTTAAAGGAAATGTTAGTGCACAGCAGGATTTAGAGTACATCCATATTATATATAATCCATATGGTATATTTATAGCACCCCTAAATCTACCCTGTATATTTATACACATACTGTATATCTACCAATTGCACTTCTGCTTAAATGCTAAACTGCATTTTGTATGGGGTAAGGAGAATATTTATTGCCCTCAATATTCCGGAGTATTCTGTTTAAATGTGTAATTTCTCTTTACCTTTTGCTCACCTTTATATTTTATCCTACTTATGTTTGAAATTATGTTTATCATCCTCCTCCTCATCATCATCATCATCAGATTCAGAGTGAAGATACACTTCTTGTATCAAACATGTTCTGACAAACACAGATCAACTCAACTCAATGTGTTGCACACATCACTTTAACCCTTTCATGCATGAATTGTGAGAACCTTAGTCAAGATTTCTTTCTTCAGTGTTTTTATTCCTCCTTAGGCATGAAAAAAACAATGCGATCAAGTTTTTTTTTCCCTATGGAGTTACAAAAATATCCATGCATGTAATTTTTGAAGTAAAGAAACGTGTTTAAAACCCAATATCCGAAAGAGATATGAAAACAATGAAAAAAAAACATTTTTAAGGCTGCTAATCTGATGTCTTCTCACATTTTAACATATTCTAATGCTAGTAATTACTCACTTCATGGAGATAATATGCAAAAAAAAAAAAATCTTGTCTAACAAATAACAATTGATTTACACTTAAACATGTTAGTGCAGATCAGGTTTATCAAGAACAGCAAAGTTACAGTAATGGTCTGAATGTCAGTGTATGGGATGGTGTGTAAGTGTTCACTGTGTTGGCTGATATGGAACTAAAACTTAAAAACCCATGAATATGTAAGAGAACAGCTGGAGAATAAATGTCCACTGGAGTGGCGTATGCATGAAAGGGTTAAAAGTTATTATCTCTAGTAAACAACATCAGATATAATAAAATAACAATCAGTCAGCTGGACTATGAATGAATGAATGAATGAATGAATGAATGATTTTTTTTTTAATTTTTGGTTTGGTTTGTACACTAATCCTTGCACTTGGTACAATAATTATAATAAACATAAAAACCAAAAAAGGAATAGGCTAGAAGCAAAAGCTTTTTTTTGTCCATCTTTTTCACCTGATACACTGCTCACATTAAATTAAATGTGTACAACATCGAGCATTCACACCATAAACCAAAAAAAAAAAAAAAATCAACAACAACAAAAACATATCTACCATCTCAATTCAATATTCCTAAATAATTTTAAACTTAAGTCACTTTTTTTTTTAACTTCGCCAAAGGAAGCGTCTTGTGACATATTTATATTTATTTACTTATTTTGGTCTGGTATAATGTTTTTTTATCATTTCATCAGGTATATATTTACTTATGTTTTGTACTTTCTGGACTTGTATTTTTGCACTTTGTTTTGTATTCATTTTATACTGTCTTTGGATGTATTTAGTTCGGTTCGTCTGACTTTATACAGTATGATTTAATAGCTAGTTGTGTATGGCTAACCATTGAGGTTATTATTAGTTAGAAGGGGGCAGAAAGTATAAGATTTTCTTCATCCTGCTCCTTTTCAAGCATGGGTGTGTACATGTTTGTTCACCTGATGATTATTGAATGTTTACTGATGAAATGCACAACCATGAACGAAAGAAATGAAATGAAAATGAAGGCGTGAATGACTTAAATGCATCATCAGGTCCATTCCATAATTTCACACCCACAACCCCAGTCCATCTAGACTTCACATTTGTCCTCACTTTAGTCCACTCACAAATATGAAAATCTCTGAAATTATAATTGCCATTCCTTAATTCCAAGAAATCACAAACGGTATTTAGGACAATACTATTTGTATCCCTCATCTTCCATATACCTATTTAGAAATAATTTTTTTATACCTCCTTTAAAATAGATTTATGTTTGTACTTTGCTTTATGTCTTGCTCCGGACTTGTTATGCACATACTTTTCATTGTTGTTCTTACTTTATGTTTTTTGTTTGTTTTTTTTCAATTTTAGGTCTCCCCTTAGATTGTAGCCTCCTTCTCTTTCAGTGAACATTCCCCAGACTACGTGAGATCTTTTTCACTGTGAGAAATCCAGAACAAAATATGAGAAAATGATAAGAAGACTTTTCTCTTTTACCCCTCAGATTCATCAGCTGCCTCTCCTTAGTTCTCAGACACAGTGTATGTATTTGTTTATTTTGTATTTATTTATTTAGTTACAGGACAATGTGTCTTGGCATTAGTTGTAAAGAACAAGATGCATGCACCAGATTTAGCAGAGAAGCTAATTTCCATCTGTTGTCCTGGACAAACAACCAACATAATAAAACATCACATAGATTACAAAGTACTAATACACTGGAAGAAAACCATTAAACATGACAAATATAGGAAAGTTTTCTCAGGCTGAACTGTTACAGCCAAATGCATACAAAGGGGCTTACATTATTTTATTTTTTATTCCATTTAAAAAAAAAAATATTTTCATTGTGCGTCTCCAAAAGGACAATCCAAAAAAAACAAAACACATTTTATGATACAAGATTTTGTGACACACAAAGTATAAACCTCACCCCCCAGAACCAATGGTGACCCCCATACCAACCCAACCTGGATCTCAAACTACGAAAACCACTAATAAAAACAAATACATGTATATAGATGAAAGAGAGTATAATTTACAGATCTAAACAGATTGATGATCAGGATAGTCATAGATAATTATGTTGCACTCTTTCTTTAACCATACTGTAAACAGCATCCCACATACTAAGGGTTTTTCAACTGGCTGCACGCATCCAGGCCACTGACCTCTCCATCATAACTCATTCTTTCATTAATTTTCTGAACCCGCTTTATCCTCACTAGGGTCACGGGGGTTGCTGGAGCCTATCCCAGCTACTTATGGGCGAAGGCGGAGTACACCCTTTACATGTCGCCAGTTCATCGCAGGTCTGACATATAGAGACAAACAATCACTCTCACATTCACACCTATGGGCAATTTAGATTAACCCATTATACTATCAGTGCATGTCTTTGGATGGTGGGAGGAAGCTGGAGTACACGGAGAGAACCCAGGAGAACATGCAAAGTCCACACAGAAAGGTCCCACTCCCATCGACTGGGGTTGGAATCAAACCCAGGACCTTCTTGCTGTGAGGCACAAGTGCTATCCACTGCACCATCATGTCTAGGGATGGGAATCGAGAACTGGTTCTTTTTGAGAACTGGATCCCAGTAGCTCAATTCCTTGGAATCGTTTGCCTGCCTGCTTAACAATTCTGCTTATCGATTCCACCTTCGTTGTGCATGCACAATGACGTCACACGTACACTGCATTGTTTTGGTCAGAACGTAGCCAACATGGCATTGAGGCAGAAACGGTCTTAAGACGACACCAGGTCCACTGGAACACTGTCAAAGCTTCCATGTCTTCAGGGTGGAATCTCTCCAATATGTTCAAACATTTGTCTGCAGCGTGTGATTCATTTACAGAAATGTCATGTATTTGATTTGCTACTTAGTGGCGCTTGTGAATCTAGCAGCAGAGTGAACACCAGGCCGTCATTCGGACCCAGTTCCAGTTCCGGTGTGGGCAACAAACGTCGTACACCCTCAAATACAATTTTCCCGTGGTAGGGAAAAGGAAATGAGGTGCACAGCAACGGGAGACGAGCAGAGTCAAATCGATTCCACGTAATGGACATGCGGCAATAGAGGAATTAGTAAAGAGTCTTTAGTTTCACTTTCACTGTACCCCACCCCCCAAACCATCATCTGTTATAATTATTTATACATTATATAAATACGCATTGTATATGTTATATTTTCTGTGCAGATGGAAATATAAAAGACAGTTAATGCAAACACACCTGTTTGTACTCTTTTATTCCCTCACCCAATGAGAATCAATAAGAGAATCAATAAGGAATCGGATCGATAAGCAAAATCGATAATGGAAGCGGAATCGTTAAATTCTTATCGATTCCCATCCCTAATCGTGTCGCCCTTCCATCATAACTATATGCAGAAAATAACTGATCCATTGTTGCCATGATAGAGTATGAGGCGGTTGTCATCTCATACTCTATTTTCTTGGCTGCAGTGAGGGCAGGGCTTACATTCTTTTATTCTTTTTTTTTTTTTTTAACTTGTCTTGTCCAGTGTCATAACAGCAGAATGGTAGTCTGGCTGCCTTTTTGTGCTGAACAAATTTGCTTTGCCAAGGGAAACTTCATAAAGTATATAAGGGGGAGGAGAGAAGGAGAGAGTGAAGGGGGGAGAAAAAGTAAGATTAAGATGGTGAAGACTTTCACAAGAGAATATCAGCAATACCAACAATCACAGCCATGGTGATAATTATAATGGTAACTAGAAAAGCATGTGGAGAGTACAGACCTCCACCAAGACAGATCTGCCCCCCCGATCACCACCAAAATTTAATCATTTCTTCCTTGTGCCAGTATCAACATTTCCTGAAATTTTCATGAAAATCTGTCCATAACTTTTTGAGTTATCTTGCTAACTAACAAACAAACAAACAAACAAACAAACATGCAAACACGCATGTATGCACGCAAACACACAAAGCAAACTGATCACAATACCTCCTGGTGGAGGTAACAATAACTAGAGCCAGAACTGAGTAAACTGGGCAGAAGAGAGAGAGAAAAAAAGGAAGAAATTGCAATGAAATAAAATAAATAAGACCTATTAAATGAGAGATATAAGAAAGGAAAACATAAACGACAGCACAAATAATACCAGCAACAAATCCACACAACAGATCCAAGTACAATAACAAATAAAAGATAAAAGTACAACATTTCCTAGAATAAGAAGAAGATATAAAATAAAGAAGAAGCAGAGAGTAAGAGAGAGGAGGGGAAAAAAGTGCAGTTGTGTGCGTTTCACAGACTAGAAATCCACAAAATTATCATATTTAAAGGAATGATCATCTCCTCAGTGATGTCATTTACACAGATGGAAAGATGTATGTTTGCTCATTTGATTTTCCTCAGACATGAACAAATCTACACATATCACAGCAGATGTACAACTTTATATATATGTATTCACTCATCCCTGATTGCACAAGCAGACACTTTGCATTTCTATGTGCTATAGTTGCATCATGTGTTATTTTGTTTGCGTTTTTGGCCCGTATTCCTGTTAATGAGCCACCGTGTAATGACTCATAATCGCTGCTGTCTGGCTGAGAAGCAATGAAATCTGCGTAAGTGAAGCAAATAAATAGAAAAAAATATGTTTCCTGTTGAATAAACAATGTAGGGGACCTTGTGGATTAAATATCTCTGTATAATGTTTTATAGTTATTAAACAAAGACAAAGTCATCCATCATGATTTTTTTTCATTCTGTTAAATTAGAGGCTAAGTTAATCTGCATACTGTTTCACAGAACTCTAATAGGATTTAGGTTAAGATAATGAGGGGGATTATGCGCATCCTTTTCCAACATAAGACCCCTGCTATGCCAAGTACGAAGACGAGGGAAATGCATAGCACACAGTGTGCACACATTTGTATAATATCACAACAACCTTGCAACAAACAAAGTGAATTCAAGGATATTTCTACATCTCACATCCCTTTAATCAGATATTAAGGTTCAATTGTTTTATGTTCAGATCAGCTACTGCATGAGAAGTGTGAATCTGTTTATGACCCTTTGTGGTAGCTGTATCAAACCCAACTGCAGAAAATAAAAACAGATACAAACAAACCTTCAAATTATGAGATTTTGGGCATTTCATTTTTGTGTGTGAAAAATAAAACCCATATTTCACTGGAGAAAATGTACTTGACGTTTAGCTCAGAGGAGCCTTTTCCACTACCAAGTTAATGTCTTTTTAAAGCTACAAATATGAAAGAAAAACAGAGAGAAAAATACAGCCTCGAAAATGTTTCAATTTCAAGTCTTTAGTGACTCGCTCATCTCTCAACTTAATCAGAAAATTGTGTCGCTCCAGAGACAACTACCTCATCAAGTTAAAACTAATGATTCATCTTGTCTGCTATCACATCTTTTCCCCCTAAAACATTAATTTGTCCTAATTTTCTAAATGTCATTTCTTGCGTCACAGCTCTGGGAGGAAAAAAAAAAAAAAAAAAGAGACCACGGCAAATGTTTCTGCGATGAACTGGTGACATGTCCAGGGTGTACGCCGCTTTCACCTATAGGTAGCTGGGATAGGTTCCGGCAACCCCCATGACCCTAGTGAGGATAAAGTGGGTTCAGAAAATGAATGAATGAATGAATGAATGAATGCAAATGTTTCTGAAATCAGTATCTTTCCATGTATGATGGTCATTCTATCCTAGTGTCCGTTAAATTCCAACACAAACTCACATCTTTCTACTTAATAATCACTTGAACCAAATCATATTCAACCCTTTATTGGGCAAGTGACTATTTTTGGTAATTTCCACATACATTATAAAACAGTGACAGGGTCTGTACAGTGCATGAACAGTGAGTGTACCTGCTTTGTTAGGTACCATGAAGTAATGGTACTAATGTAAGGAATGATGTTAAAGGCATAATGTGGATGTGGGCAGGTGTCTGGATCAGCACTGATGATGTAATGTTCTAAAAATGATGTTCTAATGTTTTAAAATACATGTTCCTTTCACATTACGTATATTTTTCTTGTTACCTCCGCTAGGAGGTATTGTGATCACTTTGCTTTGTGTGTTTGCGTGTTTGTTTGTTAGCAGGATAACTCAAAAAGTTATGGATGGATTTTCATGAAATTTTCAGGAAATGTTGATACTGGCACAAGGAGGAAATGATTAAATTTTGGTGGTGATCGGGGGGGCAGGGTGACAGATCTGTCTTGGTGAAGGTCTGTGCTCTCCAAGTGCTTTTCTTGTATTTTTTATGTTTTCTTCTTGGATTTTTAATTTATCTATTTATTTTTGCCACTTATGGGTAAGGAACCAAATATGGTAGCTTCCCTCTAATCCGACAATATTTCCCAATTTTATTGATTGGTTTTTCCAGCAGGACAATCATTACAACCAGAACCCTTTTAGTGTTATTCAAACACATAAAAAAAAAAAAAAAAAAAGAAATTATAAAGGAATGAAACATGTCTCCCAGGACCGGTGTAGTGATAAATACATAATAAACAAGAAAAGCACTCGGAGAGCACAGACCTCCGCCAAGACAGATCTGTCACCCCGTCACCCCCCCCCCCCCCCCGATCACCACCAAAATGTAATCATTTTTTCCTTGTGCCAGTGTCAACATTTCCTGAAAATTTCATGAAAATCCGTTTGTAACTTTTTGAATTATCTTGCTGACAAACAAACACGCAAACACACAAAGCAAAGTGATCACAATGCCTCCTGGCAGAGGTAACAATCTGAACTAAAAGCTGCACTTAAAACATATATATTAAATAAAAGCCAATAAAAACAAGTCAAAGTGTAACATGTTCCATAAGGTGAAGAGGCCGTGGGTTCATGTTCACAATCCTCCCATCGTCCACACACAGCTAAGTCAATGAAGGTGTGGATGAAGGACCACCGGATCAAGACCCTATCATGGCCAGACCTGAACCCCATTGAAATCCTCTGGAATGTGATCAGTAGGACTTATACTTGAATTTTTGTGCAAGGAGTAGCATAAAGTCACAACAACAATGTGAATGACTGGTGCAGACCAGGCCAAGACACATTAGAAACTCAAGGATATGCAAACAAATATTGATTTCTGAACTTTTCCTAAGTTGAAATATTAGTATTATGTTTTTTTAAAAAATGAATATGAACTTGTCTTTTTTTATTTGAGTTACATAAGAACTGCATCTGTTTTTTTTTTTCTGTCTTCTCTGTATTTTGACCAGTTGTCATTCTGCAAATAAATCAGTCAGCTTTACTGGCCAAGTATGTGAACGTGTACAAGGAATTTGGCTTCAGTTTTTCTTTGCTCACATGTTTCAACATGAACCCAAAACAACATCAACCCAATCACACCTGAACGTAGACCTAATATAGACAAACATTCGACTAGAGACAAGGACAACAATGGGATGAGATTTACAGTGGATTTGTAATATGTACAGAGTACAAATTGGAGTTTTATAGAGTGAGTGGATGTGTACAGGGATCCAGTCTATTTAAATATATGCTTATATATATGAGCTAAAATTTACTTAGGGGGTCAAATGAGTGGCCATTTTCGTCAAAAAAAAAAAAAAAAGAAGTTATAGAAAATACATAGAAGTGTGTTGAAATAATGCTAATACATTTGTGTTCAGACTACTGATATTATTTGACAGTAGAAGCTCTATTTTCAGAAATATTGGATTTTGAATAGCACGTGTATGTGAAAACTTTTGCTGGTGGACAGACGTGACATTACCCATGATGATCTGGTCAGTACCAGTACTTTATTAGTAATAAACTTATATACTTACTATTGCTAATTCTCCTCTTATTCATAAATGTTAGTATTGTGGATCTAAAACAATAACAGCTGACACAAAAACACAAAATGTGGCAGTGGACGGATGTGACATGGTTGTTACAGATCCCGTCATACTGATGCTCGGCAGCCATGTCACTGTTTCCACAAATGATCCCTGTGCAAAAACTAGAATCAGAATTATTTGTTGTATAGTTTATCATCATACTAAAGCGTAAATAACAATATAGAATAGTTTTTTCTTTATAAAAATGCTTATTATTAGAAAACTGTTGATTTAAAAAGTGACGTGTGACATTCTTAATGTATGTATTGGCGTAACATAAGCAGGATGGATCAGCACCATACTCCATATTGCAACCTGTAAAAATGAAGCATGTGATATGTAGTATATAATCTTATAAGAAAAAATGGGGAATCTAAAAGAATAGAATGTTCGATTTTCAGGTAAATTCAGTTCAAATATAACTTGGCCATTTGTGACATGAAAATATAGCTTTAATTGTGATGAAATTGGACATTTTTGACCTGAAAACATAGTTCATATGACCATCAACTTGTTGCAACAGAACTGAAATCCTGTAAATTTGCATAACTTGTATTCACCAACACAAAGTTCCTTTGGGGATTCACTTATATTGATTTCTTTTGCACAAAGACATAAATAAGACCTCTAAGCAAATTGTAGCCAATATATTATTTACAGTGGGTTTTATATTGTAGTATGTACAGAAAGTGTAAATTGGAGTTTTACACAGTGAGTGGATGTGTACAGGGATCGGGTCTATTAAAAATATGTTTATGTATATGTTATTGTTGTGCAAATTGGTCAGAGAAATGCTCTAAATGGCGACATTTTACTTGGAATTTGGGAGAAATGTTGTCAGTAGTTTATAGAATAAAAGAAAAATGTTCATTTTATTCAAACACTTTAAATAGTAAAATTAGGGAAATTGATCATTTTGCAGTGGTCTCATTTTTTTTTTCCAGAGCTGTAAATAGAAAACAGCCTAACTGTTCATTCTCAACTCACCATTTCTTCTTCACTCATCAGAATTGGGAGACAGGCTGCTGTTTGACATTTTCTCAGCAATGAAAGCAGCTATTGCTTTGCATCTCTGGCTGCGTAATAATATCAGTATCATCAATTTCAGAACTGAGAAGCTTATTTTCATCTCATTTCCAAATCATCCATATACATAATGAGCATTCCCGACCTCAGTTGTGAATATAAATTTTCAGATTTTGTATTTGCTCTTCTTATGACTTGCTTATATAAGTGTTGGCTTTTGAAAAGTTTTTTCTTCACATTTAGAGTTCATCAACTATTTCTGAGGTACTTTAACAGTATGATCGATTCATATTCAGTTCTCAGAGACTGCATCCACCACATGTCTTTTTACAACAATTGACCAAAGATGTTTAAAGGGTAAAGGATTTCATTTCTTACACATAAATATATATATATATATATATATTTCTTTGAGCGTATTCCCAACATAGTGTAATTATTTTGCGCTGTAAATTTGACCTAAGGTGGTGAGACTCTGCCGTCTGTGTCTTGTTATTTACAGCTATTGAAAACAGAACTCAGTGTCTGTCCTACAAATGCCATCCTTGTTGTCTTGAGAATAGTTTTGAAAATGAAAAACGACCTCTCTGTCCCTGACTTTTTTTTTTTTTGTTTTATGACTTCTTTTGATTTTGCTTTAAGTGGCTCCACACGAAGAGAAAAATTGGTCGGGGGGAAAAATAATTCCTGTGAGCCTCTTTTCTTTGAAAGAAATGTGTGCATTTCTAAATTTATCAATAATGAATTGCACAGCGGTGAAGCACTAATGAAATTATTTGTTTGTTGCGTTGGAGTAAAGTGGGACACACATTTCTTGTTTAGGTGTCATGGAGCTCTCAGCCGTTCTGAAGAATGAGACAATCAGAAAATACATTTAGCCTTTGATGAATGTAATTATGTGTCTGCTCCAAATGCCTCTAGGTCTGTGTGAAGGAGCCGGGATGATGCATTATGTTTATAGCTGTTTACTATGAAACTGTGAATATTTTTAGCTGACTAAATGGATATACACATTTGAAAAGGTACTTTGTTTTAGTGGATAGATGAAGCCCCAATGAATTCACTAACATCATTTTTTAAGGTGCCCACACACACACACACACACACACACACACACATACACATTGTACTAGAATGGTAGTTATAATTTAGGTCAGTGTAATGTCAGACCAACTGGATCTTTATTCACTTTAGTTTGTTTCTTCATTTTCATCCAGATCCGTCTGCCTAGACCTCTATAATAGAGCTGCTTGAGTTGAAAGTGAGGTGTAAAGACAACAAAACTCGATTAAAATAGTCTTTTGTGCTTAACCCAGTGTTTTTCAACCTTGGGGTCGGGACCCCATGTGGGGTCGCCTGGAATTCAAATGGGATCACCTGAAATTTCTAGTAATTGATTAAAAAACAACAACAACATACTAATAAAAATATATGTTGAGTTGAGAGAGACAATCCCAGTACATAAAAGACATGACAAACTGTGAAGCTGAAACTGAAACACTGTGGTTCTGTTTATCTTTCAAATGTTCATTTTGGTCGGTTTCAGATGCTGCAGCTCTTTCATAATTCATAGTTTGAGTTCTTGTTTGTTCAGTATTAATTGTCAGCCTTGTAAATCCAAGTTGGACTGATGAAGGAAAATAAAATTCTCACTTTGTGCAGAAATCTACACCTGGCTTTTCTGCCTCCATCCATAATAATATACATTATATAGACTAAATATTGTCTAAAATTCATGTTTATTCATGTATAATTAATTGTAGCAAAAAAAAAGTCTCAGTTTTTAATGTCGCCAGAAATTTGTGACGTTAAAACAGGATCATGAGCCAAAAAAGGTTGGGAACCACTGGCTTAACCAATAAAGACCCAGTGTTACTTTTGTGGCAGTTCCAAAATATGTTTTTCTCTGTATTTGACTTTCTTAAGTGATTTATCACAAATTTACTATGACATAATCCTTTGTATTTTGTGTTTTTTTTTCAGTGAACATCAGCTATTTTCCTATATTTCATTTATTGTTCATGTAGATGTGCATAAAAGCTCAGATTAAGGTTGAGAGTTATTACATCAAAAACAGAGAAAAATGAAGAAAAAGTGACGTTTTCAGCAAAATCTATCATTAACTGAACATAAACCAAGTGTCTCCATCTACTGTCATTGATCCAACTCCATGGGTTTTTCTGATGAATCAACTTTGTAGAAGATGACTGTGTTTCCATGGTAACTACACACTGTAAGCCCGGATAAGTAGAGTTTACTCAAAAAATTTGAGGCAAGTGATTGCACTTAAATGATTTGAGTAATGATCGACTAATCAATTGGTTTAAGTAGGTTCAACTTTAATGTTAAAAGTATTGAACTTAAACTATTAAGTAGAAAACACTAAAAGACAAGTTATTTGTACTTTAAATCTGTTGTAAAATCAACCCCACTATCCAACCATTCAACTCAGCATTTTAGGTTACACTGACTAATTTTCTAAATTGCAGCCAGATTAATTTATCATTTATTAAAGAACTTTTTTGAAGATAATCAAAGTTAAAATCCTATTCCTGACTAACATAGTTCTGAAAATTATTCAATGCAATATGTTGTAGCATGAGTGGGAGGTAGCTCAATGTCATTTATCAGTACAGCAAGTACATTAAATTTGTGATAACATTAAGATTCTCTTTGCTCAACAATAGTCTGAGATGAACAGTAAACCCAATGTTCTTCTTATGGCTCTGACTCATGGTGCAGCTCTACCAAAATACAAAAACAAACACAAAAAGGCCAATAAACACTGCCATACACACATTAAATCCAAATTAACACTAACACCACAACCCCGCTGAACCCCTGCACATAAAAATAACACATTTTCAACAACATGCCCAATACCCACAATGCAATGTGAAGATAAAAAGGTGTGGTCATGACTAAAACTTAATGATTTAATTCCATTCAACTTAAACTTTTTCGTACTTTCAACTATGTCTACAAATTAGTAGAATATACTGAACATTTTATAGTAACATCATAAAACTTAAATCATTTAAGTGCATTGTAATTAAAGCATTTTAGTAAATACAAATTCCAGGCTTACAGTGCAGAGCCTCTGAACGTTCAAATGGGTCATATCTGATGACCATGAAAAGACGACAAACTGCATTTTACATAAATTATGTTTATATATTGATAGGATTAGTGGATCGTTAAATATTAAACAGTTTAAATCAGTAGATGTTTTTGGTCACTGGTGGTTGTTTGGGTCTTTATGGGTTCATATGATTTTATATGGTTATGACATGATTCCAGATATGAGCGAGGTTGAAGGACTTGAGAATAAGTTGCAGGACTGATTCTGAGATTGTTGATTGATGTCTGTTCTGATTTGCTACGAGGCCTGTGTTGTTTACAGACAAGATCATTGTGTTATGTTACAGGAAAGTTCCACTACAACAGCTGTAGGATTGTTTTATTGTTTCATCCAGAATTGCACATTAGGACCCGACTGACTGTATCATTTATCGGCTCTACTTTCTCCATCATTTACCACACTGCTGTTTTAACGCCTGCACGATGACTTCAGTCATGACTAATTGAAGAGAGGAGATAATTTCACCTCTGATATAAAATCTACACATGACAATTTTCTTCTTGTCATGTGTCCATATCAGTGTGCTATTATAAACCAGTGCAAATTATGCATATCTCAGTATCTTGATGTTAGTCTGAAAAAAAGGGAGAGATTTTTTCCTCATTTTAAATGTTAACTCTCCTCTGGGGGACAAGAAATGGAAAAAGTCAAGACCAAAAACCATACAGTGATCCAGGCAAAGTACACTGCAGGACTAAACTGAACCTCATTATGTGCTCTATGTCTTTCATTATTATACAGACTAATTTGTAACAGTGTGAGAGCACCTCTATGTGCTGGGAGAGAATAAAAACAAAAAAAAAACAGTCTGAATACAAATTGCAAGGATTAAAAACAAAACAAAACAAAACAAAACAAAACAAAAAAGCTGTGAAGACCTTGAATTATGTTTGGTTGACTTCAGAATGAACTGAAGTGAATTATCATCTGTTATTATATCATTATTCTCTGCATTTTATGGTTTTCAGTGAAAATTATGCTGATCGAGCATGACCATATTCTTAAATGATCAGACAATTCAAGTGTTGTATCAAAACAGAGAAAAGTAAATGGTGAAAAAAAATGCATTAACTGAATAAAAATGCAGTTTATCATCTTTTCATGGTCATCAGATATGACCCATTTGGACGTTCAGAGGCTCCGTAGTTGCCGTGGAAATGTTGTCATCTTCTAAATGATCAGTAGATTAATATAGGAAAATACTAGATTTTTACCAAAAAAAAAAAAAAAAAGCAAAACACAGAGGATGTTATTACAATAAATGGTGATAAATCCCTTCAGAAAGGCTAAATATAGAGGAAAAAAAGCATTGGAGAAACATCACAAAAGTAACACTCCCAAAAGCATTTACTGATCTAAACTGTTTAATACCTGTTGATCCACTCATCCTATCAATACATGTAAATAATTGTAGTAAAATGCAGTTTCTCAGCTTTATATCATAATCAGATATGACCCATTTGGACGTTCAGAGGCTCTGTAGTTGCCGTGGAAATGTCATCTTCTACATTTTCTTTATGAACATTTAAATGATCAGTAAATTAAATCTAGGAAAATACCAGATTTTACCAAAAAAAAAAAAAAAAAGAAAAGAAAAGAAAAAAAACACAGAGGATGTTATTACATTAAATGGTGATAAATCCCTTCAGAAAGGCTAAATATAGAGAAAAAAACATTGGAGAAACATCACAAAAGTAACACTCCCAAAAGCATTTACTGATCTAAACTGTTTAATACCTGTTGATCCACTCATCCTATCAATACATGTAAATAATTGACGTAAAATGCAGTTTCTCAGCTTTAAATCATAATCAGATATGACCCATTTGGATGTTCAGAGGCTCTGTATTTGCTGTGGAAACACTGTCATCTTCTAAAACATTGATTCACCAGTAAAACCCATGGGGTTTGAGTTTCAATGACAGTGAATGGATACACTTATTTTAATGTTCAGTTAATGACATTGCAGCACATGTCAAAGTTTGGCAGGAAGTTAGCTCAGTATTAAGTAAGTGCGCACATTCTACTTGTGATTAGACAATTATCACAACAGGATAACCATTGCTCTGCCTATGGCTCTCACTCAGGGTGCAACTTTACAAATTACAAAAATACAAAAAAAATACACAAAAAGACCAATAAACATTGTCATACACATACTAAATCAAAACTAGTACTAACAGAACAACCCTGCTGAATTCCTGCACATAAAAACAACACATTTACAACAAAATACCCGCTACCCATAATGCACTGTGGCAAACATGCCGCAATATGTTTTGCTGAAAAAGTCACTTTTTCTTCAGTTTTCTCTGTTTCTGATATAATAACCCTCAATTTTAATCTGAGCTTTTATGAACATCTAAATGATCAGTAAATTAAATATAGGAAAATACCTGATTGTTACTGAAAATATGAAATAATAAATCACTTAAGAAGGAGGAAGGGGACAAATTTACTAATTACTGGCTAAAATGGACGTCTATCCCAGAAGATGTGACACCCCAATAGGACAACATTTTGTTTTTCTCATGAGAAATACACATATATGTCAACATCTGTGTGTTTTATTATCAACATGTGTAAATATGCATTCCAGGAAAATGTGCACAAATGTTTATGAAAATGATGGATGTAATTATGTCAGCAGGTGTACGGGACATGATAATATATCTGAATGAGCTGACATAGACTGAAATAGGACAATACCCAAACTAACTCAACCCTCTTATCATGATGGGATAACATCTCCCACTTCTTTATTGTTGTATTTTAAGTTTTAGATACTGCCCTGTCTGTGCTTGTTGACGTCTCTTGTTCCGTATGTCTTTACTTTTTTTTGTTTTATTGCCTGTTTGTTAAAAAATGTAAAATCTGTTAAAATGAAGTATAAAAAAAAAAAAAAAAAAAGAAGAAGAAGGAGGAAGAAAGGAAAAATTAATTTGGGAACTGCCACAAAAGTAGCACTGGGTCTTTATGGGTTAAAGTCCTCCTCCTGCTGTTGTTTGTATAATCCAGACGTCTGTCATTTTTCTTTTACACATCATGAATAAACATACTTCTGCAGGACCGTCATAGCTCTTCTGACCTGCTTGGCCTCCTCGGTTCTCAGCCCTTGATCCTCAGCGTCCATTTAAAGCAGGGGTGTCAAACTCATTTTAGTTCAGGGGCCACATTCAGCTAAATTTGATCTGAAGTGGGCTGAACCTGTGAAATAATAACATAATAATATATAAATAATGTCAACTCCAAACTTTTCTCTACGTTTCAGAGTGAAACAAATACATTTACATTATGAAAAGGTTTACATCTACAAACTATCCTTTCAAAAGATGTGAATAACATGAACAAACTGAAAAAATAAGTGTAATTTTAACAAAATCCTGCTTCAGTTTATCATTTCCACATGTACATTTTAATTTATACATCACAGTGGATCTACAAATACACAAAACATTTAATAACAGGCAGAATCTTGTTAAAATTGTACTTACTTCTCTTAAGATATTTCAGGTTGTTCGTATTTGCTCAGGTTATTCACATTTTTTTGCGAAATTATACTTTGTTTTAGTTTAAATACATGAAAATATTGACATTTACAAAGAGAAAAAATTGGAGTTGTCATTATTTCTGTTATTATGATAGTATTTTACTGAATCCTGCCCATTTGAGATTGAATTGGTCTGAATGTGGAACCTGAACTAAAAGAATTGTTATTATCAGTGTAATTTTTGCATTTCACAAATTCATCCCAAGGGCCGGACTGGCCAAATTTGGCCCCCGGGCCGCATGTTTGACACCTGTGATTCAGAGGCAATTTCTCATAGACTGCAGGTGAAGCTTGGCTTCCCCTAAAATTACGAAAATTAAATGGTTAAATATGTACGGTTGTGTTGACATTTCATTGACTAAAAATGTGTTAGAACACGTTCATCTCACAGACAAGTGCGTTCAGAATCAGCTTTATCACAAATCAACGGACTCGATGTTGTTCACTTCTCATACATTCCCGTTGCGCTGTTTTCTCATTCGATCTCTGCTCAGTGCATTTGTCCGTAGACACTCAGCGTCCATGCACTTCAATGGGACTGAGTGGAACAGTTTTTTTTTCATTGCCTCAAAACTGGACGGTAATTGGATAAATGCCACGATGATGTCCCGCCCCCAGATGTCCGGTGTCTCTGGGGGTGAATGGAGCTGTGGGCGGAGCTCGGCTGGGCTGGACGCTGAGCTTCCACGTGTTGATTGGAGGATCAGTCGAAAGGCTGAATCCCGTTTGATTGACAGCTATTTTGAGATCTACTCCTTCACTGACAGAGTTCAGTTTAATACCGTTGCACATTCTGCTGTGAAATCAAGAGAGAAACCACTGCGAAATTACTTGTTCATTTCTTGCACTGTAAATAAAACACACTCATTGGACTTCCTTGTTTCAATTTAACATAATTTCAACATTTTCTTATTTCAGTTACATAATTTAATCATTTCTTGTTCAAGTTTAATATTGTTTTGTAGATAGTTAAATCAATCATACTGTTGGCTAGGTCGGCGTGAACTAGCTATCAATTCCCTGGAAAAGACGTGTACTTGGTAGAATAACGTCACTGACCATTTTCTTAAAAACGAATGAAGGGCTGAATTTATGTTTAAATAACCTGACAATTTTTTTGATGTAAGCCGACAATGAGCTTCCCCTCTCTGAAAGACGAGCAGCCGCCACTGCTGCTGCTGCTGATTTAAAGGAACTGAGACATCCTCCAAGATGTTGCAGAGAGATCAATATCCATGAGGAGCCAAGGAGGTGAAAAGTAAGGAACTGAGAAGAGGCAAATGAGGTGATGAGATAAAGGAGATGAACCGGGACGTGACAGGAAAAGACAGTGGCATCACAGAAGGAACACAAAACAAATCTGTGAAATCCACAAAAAACAAAAGGGACAATTCACGTCTAATTTCAAACTTGAAAATGTTTGCTGGACCATTTTGAGACCGTGGTGGAGAGGAGGACACTTAAAAAACTGATCTTCATCCTGGATAGTGATGAGTACCCTGTCCACCACACACTGGACAGACAGAGCAACACCTTCTGAAAAAGACTGCTGCAGCTCCAGGACATCTTTCCTGCCACATTCCAATAAAACTGTACAGTAAACTCACCTCTGTCTGAGGTCTCTGCTCATAAATTTATTTGCACTTAAATGTCTTTTTGCACATTCCCAGTTGGAATATTTCAACTTGTTTTGTACCTTACAGTTCTATTTCAGCACCTTACTGTTATTTTTCAGCACATTACAATTATTATCCAGATTCGACCCAGATCTTTTTATACTTCTAATTTATAGTGAACAGTGTGTAGTGTTTGCTCTTGTGTTATTGTTATCCCCCTGAGACCCAGCAATGCGTTTTTGTCCTCTGTAGTGGACAGGAATTTCACAGCTTTACTAAAAAAAAAAAAAAAAAAAAAAGAAAAAAAAAGTCCACTAAAAAGGACATTAGCGTATATGAAAAAAATAAATAAAATGAAAAATATATCTGAAAAAAACTGTCAATCACGCAGTTTCCAATTAAGGCAATTATTTAATGTAAAATAGTGAAAATGTTTTACTTACTGGGTCTCAGGAGGTTATATTTGTCTTTACTCATGTTTCCTGTGGTATTATATTGTTATTGAATGTGTGTCATGCCTATCTATCTATCTATCTATCTATCTATCTATCTATCTATCTATCTATCTATCTATCTATCTATCTATCTATCTATCTATCTATCTATCTATCTATCTATCTATCTATCTATCTATCTATCTATCTATCTATCTATCTATCTATCTATCGTGTGCAGCACGTTTTGGAAATACACAAAATACTGGAGTATATAGAACATATTTAGGGTAGTAACATTAGAAACAAGTGAAATCCAAAATAATAGTGAAATGAGGTGTGCTGACATAATATGTTTTCTAGAATCATAATTCTTCATTCCAAAGTTATATTTTGATCCATGAGCCCTTAAGCAAAAACTTGAGCTGTCTTTGCCCTGCCTACTTGAAAGAAAAAAATAAACAAAATGAAAAATGTATCTGAAAAAAAACTGTCAATCATGCTGTTTCCAATTAAGGCAATTATTTAATGTAAAAGAGTGAAAATGTTTTACTTACTGGGTCTCAGGAGGTTATATTTGTCTTTACTCATGTTTCCTGTGGTATTATAGTCTCATGCTGCAGCTACACTGTAATTTCTATCTATCTATCTATCTATCTATCTATCTATCTATCTATCTATCTATCTATCTATCTATCTATCTATCTATCTATCTATCTATCTATCTATCTATCTATCTATCTATCTATCTATCAGGGTTATAATTAGGGATGGGAATCGATAAGATTTTAACGATTCCGATTCCATTATTGATTTTGCTTATCGATCCAATTCCTTATCGATTCTCTTATCGATTCTCATTGGGTGAGGGAGTATAAGAGTACAAATGGGTGTGTTTGCATTAACTGTCTTTTATATTTCCATCTCTGCACAGAAAATATAACATATACAGTATACACAAATAATAATAACAGATGATGATGATTTTTTTTGGGGGGGGGGGGGGGGGGGGGGATGAAAGTGAAACTAAAGACATTTTACTGATTCCACTACGTGTAACTGGTTCGACTCTGCCCGTCTCCCGTTGTGGTGTGCCTCATTTCCTTTCCCCTACCTTTGGAAACTTGTATTTGAGGGGGTACGACGTTTGTTGCCCGCACCGGAACAGGGCTCAGATGACGGCCTGGTGTTCACTCTGCCGCTAGATCCACAAGCGCTGCTAAGTAGCGTAACAAATGAATCACATGCTTGAACAACTGTTTGAGCATATAGGAGGGATTCCACCCTTTTGAAGAAATGGAAGCTTTGACAGTGTTCCAGTGGACCTGGTGTCGTCTTTTTAGACCATTTCTGCCTCAACGCCATGTTGGCTACGTTCTGACCGAAACAATGTAGTGTACGCATGATGTCATCGCGCATGTGCAACAAAGGCAGAATCGACAAGCAGAATAGTTAAGCAGGCAGGCAAACGATTCCAAGGAATCGAGCTACTGGGATCCAGTTCTGAAAAAGAACCGGTTCTCGATTCCCATCCCTAGTAATAATTGATGTAAGTAACAATCCTTAATGATAATGTTCCATCAATATTCTGTCTTATATGTTAATGTGTGCTTGTTTTTCCTCATCTAGTTTATCTGTGTTGTCCATTACCTTCTGGTATTGTTCTTACCATCACTGGTATGTGCTGCCCTTTACCATTAATGTAATTGTAGTTTTTTGTTTTTTTCTTACCATTGTTGTATGTAAGTATTGCTGTTCTTTACCACTTGTGGTACTGCAGTTTTTTGTTTTTACCATTGTTGGTCTGTAATTGTTATCATGTAAGTTGACGGTTAACTGTTACCTGTGTTAACACCACCAGGAATGTACTTTGTTTAAATTTTTTACATACATTTTGGTTATGCAATGTAAATACTGTCAAATGAGTTCATTCGTATTTGGTTTAGGCCTATTTTGTTCATTGTTATGGCTTGAAGTCAAAGGACAGTAATGAGTATTTAAAATGTTATTATGTTAAGTTATTTGATTACACTGGTCAACGACAAATTTATTGTTTAAGTTTTTTGAGCTGATTTAGGATAATTTTGGTGTGCTGAATCCAAAAATCACATTAATTTTGCTCAATCAGGTCAACTTTCTGAACTATGCTACATATTGGCTTTTTAACATTTTTGCTTACATTTATGGGCATTTTCACATCATATGATACACAATTCTTTCATATTTCTTGCAATAAACAAGTTCTGAAGATTTTACTTCTGCCAATTTATGATTAATGTTTTTTTTTTAATATTACAGGTGAATGAAATGGCTTCGACTAGAAGATCTTGCAAAAATAAGCCTGATGTATTCTGCTGCATCTGCGGTGAATACACCATTGTACCTAACAGGAATCAAGTCACAAGTTTCATAAAGTGTGCTTACCAATCTTATTTTGGTACTAATTATTATATTTTGTGAGAAGATCAAATTTTTCAAAATCAAATTAGCAAAAAAACCTGACCTGATTGAGAAAAACAGATGTCATTTTTGGATTTAGCGGTGCAAAATGGTCCTAATTCAGTTGAAAAAACCTAGACAACTTGCAAAAAACATTTTTTTGTAACCTAGTGTTATGAGAATGGGGGTGGGATTAAATAAGTTTTTCTTCTTCCCACTCCTTTTTGAGTGTAGATGAGTGATTTTTTTTTTTTTTTGAATTTGCATGTATTCCGTAAATGCTCGAAATAAACAAACAAATGAAGTGAAATGAAATAATAAGAACATTAACATAAATTCACCCCTAAAATGAAACTAGTGAAAATATATAAGCCCTTCTTTCTTTTTTCTCTTTTTTTCCACATATTAAACATGCAGTGTAACAGTCTCTGACATACTTTAACATTAGATTATAAAGTGACTTGTTAGACCTGGTAAATGGATCTAAAATGAGGCCAGAGGTGACATGTTGGTTGTATTTGTTTACCAGTGCATTCCGCCTGAAGCCCCTCCAGTCTTCCCGACTTCTTCCAAGTGCGATGATCAGACACAATTTGTTCTCCTTCTCCGGTTCCTTTAGTATAACCCACAGTTATACGCACTCAGCAGCATCATAAAAATAACTTCACATGGTTTTTGTTGCTGCACCTGTACCAGCTGACTGCACGCTACTTGGTCATGCTATATACACACTGTCCCCCTGCATGACCCCCCCGGGGACATCCACAGATTTGCACAGTCTTCTCCGTAGGACCAGAGGGTTTGTGTGCTCCAGCATTAGAGGACTTCCTCAGGGACACAAAGCCAAATAATAGGCCAGTGTGTCTGGAGTACTGAGCTAGCTGTCAGCTAATATATCACAAAGCCACCGGAGAAAGGTGAGATGGGGAATGAGAGCTGGATGGGATAGGCTGAGAAACACCAGAATCACCTCCTTTGTCATAGAGGTGGAAAGATGTGTAAGTGGGTGCGAGTCTTTGTGCCCTGATTCCTTTTTAAATGAACAAAGGATTGAAGACTGAACACACATTGTGCTTTGTTGATTTTTTTTTTCCTCCTGTATCTTGTGAGTGGTTCTATAGTTCTGTTGTGAATCCCCTGTGAGGCTCTAAATATAGATCAGAATGGGTTACCGCTACACAAACCAGCACTGACTGTAATGGTCAGTGGAGACTTTCTGTTTTTGACAACAATTTAAAATGGCCTCAGGGAAGGCAAACAGACAACCACGTACACACGGTCTCACAAAAAGCTGTATTTCCTGATGTATTGTAGTGGAAAATGAAAATACAACGCTAAAAATGGAGCTGTATGTTTATGCATTTTTTATCACTTATAGCAGATGTAAATGCCCTTCCCCAAGGCTTCACACCAGAGTTCAGGTTTAAATAAAATGCATCTGCTTTATTTGATGTAAAAACCAATTTAAATTAAATCCCTTCGCTTCACAGCTTGACCAAACGCTGCTTGTAAAACATTTGTTAAATATGCATTGTATTAAGGAATAAATATTTTATAGGTCTCCGCAGCGCTGCTCTTGTTGACTAATAAAAACTCTTAGTTGAGGGTTGGAATTAATGGAGACATATTACAAGACCTCTCATTGATTTTTCAGTTTTCTGTTGGTTCAAAGAATCAAGAGATGATTTTGTAATAATTTAACAATGATCATACAAGGGTTATTCTGTTGTACTATTACACTACAGACAGAAACTCAGCCCCGTTTCCTGATAATGAAGGTTAAGAAGGTTTCTGTAAGTGTTTCTACGAATGCTCTTTAATGTTCGGAAGCATTTTCAGAATCGAGTGCTCACTCACAAGAGCTGATCCGTGGTGCTGAACAGAAAACTAGTAGCAGTGGTAGTAGTAGTAGTGCAGTTTTATTTCGAACACATAGAATCATCAGATTACAAAGAACCATATGACATGGTCAAACTAAATTTTTCTGTGCTTGAAAAGGAGTGGGAAGAAGTATAACTTATTGACTCCCTCCCTCTTTTTACAAAATAATAATTAAATTAACCCTTTCATGCATGAATTAGGAGAACCTTAGTCAGTATTTTTTTCTTGAGTGTTTTTATAACTCTTTAGGCATGAAAAAAAACAATGCAACTGAATTTTAAATTTTTTTTATGAACCTATTTTTCATGGAGTTACAAAAATGTCCACTCAGCTGGACACCATGCGCTTAATTTTTGGAGCAAAGAAACATGTATTTAAAACTCATCATCAGAAAGCGATATACTGTGTGAAAACTATGAAATAAAAACGTTTTTAATGCTGCTAATTGCTAAATTGCTAATGTTTTCTCACATTTGATCACACTCTAAAATTAGTTATTACTCATTTTATGGAGATAATATCCTCCTGAGACCCAGGAAATTGACAGTTTTAGTTTTTTTACATTAAAAAATTGTCGTGATTGGAAACTGCATAATGCAACAGTTTTTTCAGATACATTTTTACAATTATTTTTATTTATTGATTCATTTTTTTAATGGAATGTCCTTTGCAATGCATAGCATTTTTAAAGTAAAACTATCAAACTTTTGTCCCCTACAGAAGACAAAATGCATTGCTGGGTTTCAGGTGGATATGCGAGAAAAAAAAAAAAAAAGTTCCAGAAAATTGTTAATTACAGTCTAATAACAATTATCAATTGATTTACCCTAAAACATGTTACTGCAGATCAGGTTTATCAAGAACAGCAAAGTTACAGTAATGGTATGAATTGCAGTGTTTGGGATGATGCATTAGTGTTCACTATGTTGGCTGATATGGAACTAAAACAAAACACATGAATAAACAATAGAACAGCTGGAGAATAACTGTCCACTGATGTGACCACTATGTATGAAAGGGTTAAATCCGCTTCCTTTTCTTTGTTAACACCCCTTTTTTTCTGTATATTTTTACAATAACACAAAACATCCATACAAACCATTCACATACACTTTTTTAGTCGCCTCACACACACAATCAGATTTGCGTAATCAACCGTTTTTAATAAAAACTATAATATTTATATGTACTTTAAATATTTACTCCAAATACAATGATCAATACATGTAATATCTTCTTATCATGATAGTTAATTAATTACAATAATATCTTATTGTATGCGTATTCCTGTGTTATAACTAGATATTCACTTATTCAGATAATCATTCTATATTACAATTCTATAATTCTATATTTTGTTATTTTAGTGGATTTATACATCCTTTTCAATGGACAAATTGAAGAAGACATTTTTACATTTTGATCCAGATTATTCCACAGATGTACCCCTCGAAGAGATATACACTGCCTTTTTATTTTTGTTCTGCACTTCATTTTCTAGTACATTTCAGTTACCCTTAAATCACAGGTGTCAAACATGTGGCCCGGGGGCCAAATCTGGCCCACTAAAGGTTCCATTCCGGCCCTGCAGGATGAAAGTGCAAACATGAACCTGAACAGTCCAGGTTGTCACAGTCATTTTGGTTCAGGTTCAACATACAGACCAATGTGATCTACAGTAAAAATAACAACACAATAATCCATAAATAATAATGACAAATTTTCTTTGTGAAAAAAATAAAATTACACTGTGAAAATATTTACATTTACGAACTATTATTCATAATAAAATGCAAATAAATACATAAATATAAACAAAGATGAACAACCCGAAATGTGCATTTTTAACAATATTCTGCCTGTTACTAAATGTTTTGTGCATTTATGGATCCACTATGATCTGTAGTTGTGTTAATAATAAAAGATGTGATATTATAGAAATTTTTGTTCAAATTTTAGTTCCAAACTCCAAAATTTTAACAATATTCTGCCTGTTACCAAAGGTTTATGTAACATCGTGTGTAAATGTACATGTATAAATAAGAAGTGGAGGCATAATATTGTTAAAATTGCACTAATTTTTCAAATGAAATTTCTATTTTTTCAGGTTATTCACATCTTTTTTTGTAAAATATAAATATTTTCATAATTTAATTGTTTTTTTTGTTGTTTTTTTTGTACTAAAACAAAATGGAAAAACTTATACTTGTTATTATTTATAGGTTATTAAGTCATTTTTTTACTGGTCTGGCCCGCTTGAGATTAAATTGGGCAACATATGGCCCCTGAACCAAAATGAGTTTGACACACCTGCTTTAAATTATAATTACTTTGCCTGGGCTCAATCATTTCCTGTAGACACTGGACACACTTCAGAGAAACCACGATGCTTTAACTGCTTTAATGTAGAAATATATGAGTTTTCAAGAATTACTTCAGGTAGAGTGTTAATAGAACCATCTGCATGTGAAGGGCGGGGCTTATTGCTTTGACAGCATCAATGCACACGTTCTGGACGCAGAAGACAGATGGCGTTGTCTTGGCGTCCCTTCCCACACTCTTTAAATCCTGACGCATATGCAGTTTGGACGCTTGTAACTCTTTCATTGTTTGTGCAATTGGAAAAATTCCAATGTTTTCTGAAACCTGAGATGTTCCGCTTTATAGGCTTTATTGGGTCATTACGGTAATTTCCCTCACACATGTACTAGCAGATGGAGAAGAAGTCATTTTAGCAGAATTATAACATGCAGTAAATTGTAAATGACTGCTAGATTTTGAAAGAAAAATGGGCAAAAGGATTCACTCACAGGATATTTTCTAACTTTCTTCTAGTCAAAATAAGAAAAAAAGAAGTCTGGGTAGATCATTTTAGGCTTAGGGTTTAAAGCGGGGGTGTCAAACTCATTTTAGTTCAGGGGCCACATTCAGCTAAATTTGATCTGCAGTGGGCCGGACCAGAAAAATAACAACATAATAACCTATAAATAATGACAACTCCAAATTTTTGTCTTTGTTTTAGTGTAAAAAAAAAAACAAAAAACATTAAATTATGAAAATACTTACTTTTATAAACTATCCAAAAAAAAGAAAAAGAAAAACCCTGAAAAAACTGAAATTTAAATTAAAAAGTATAAGAAAATTTGGTGCAATTTTAACAATATTATTCCTCAACTTCTTATTTCTCCATGTGCATTATGGATCAAATCTGCAAAGACACTAAACACTGAGGAACAGGCAGAAAAATTGTTAAAATTGTGCTTAATTTTCTTTTGACATTTCAGTTTGTTCATATTTGTTCAGGTTATTCACATGTTAGTGTTACAGGATAGTTTGTAAATGTAAATATTTTCATAATTTAATGTTATTTTTTGCACTAAAACAAAGAAAAAAAAATTAAGTAGTTAATTTTAGATTTTTTTTGGGTTAATTAAAGATTTTTTTTTTTTACCTAATTGAAGATTTTTTTATTTTTTATTTTTTTTTTTGGCTTAATTCAAGATTTTTTTTTTTTTTTTTTTAAACTAATTGAAGATTTTTTTTTTTTTTTGCTTAATTGAAGATTTTTTTTTAACTTAATTGAAGATTTTTTTTTTGGCTTAATTCAAGATTTTTTTTACTCAATTGAAGATTTTTTAAATTTTTTTTTTTGGGCTTAATTCAAGATTTTTTTTTAACTTATTTGAAGATTTTTTTTTTGGCTTAATTGAAGATTTTTTTTTACTTAATTAAAGATTTTTTTGGGCTTAATCCAAGATTTGTTTTTACTTAATTGAAGATTGCTTTTGGCTTAATTCAAGATTTTTTGCTAAATTTGAAATTTTTTTGGCTTAATTGAAGATTTTTTTTACTTAATTGAAGGTTTTTTTTTTTTGTTTTTTTTTTTTGGCTTAATTCAAGATTTTTTCCTTAATTCAAGCTAAATTTTTTTTTGCTTAATTCAATTCAAGACTGTGGAATTTTTGCACTTGGCAAAAACATCCCAGGGGCTGAACTGGACCCTTTGGCAGGCCGCATTTGGCCCCCGGGCCACATGTTTGACACCCCTGGTTTAAAGGGTTAACAACCATGCATGCCGTTGCTGTGTCCCAGTTGTGGTTTTAGTAGCTTTCCCCCTGGCACTTCCCTTCAGGGCAAACCCCACTGCCATCTTCAGTGTCATTCCAATTCTCCAAAATAACTGAAGTGAACTTAGTGAGATCGACCCATGGAGGAATGAGTGAACAACAGTAACTTCAAGAACAGTATGTACCTGTATGTAACCCATAATGCATTGCAATTTTGCATTTGGTGCAAGGAAATACATTATATTTAGGTTAAAGTAATGTAAGTGTTGCTGAGTTTCCACTGTTAAAAGGACATTTCTTTCTTTTTCTTTTTTTTTTTTTTTTTTTAATTAGATTTCAATTGTTATGAAATGCCAGTTTCAGATATTTTTATTACAAACCCTTATCACTGTACAGATTCAAGATTCCCTGATTGGTACATTATGCTTCATTTTTGATATCAACATAACAAACGCACAATCAGAAATGAAAAGAAATGAAAACAACATTGATAAAGAGAAAAAAAAAAAAAAAAAAAAGCACACAATTGACATCTCACCCTCCCGTCCCCATCCCCAGAGCCACTGAGATAGATCGGTGTAGTGCTACACTGTGGACTACTGCTTATAAAATGGATGTGAACTGTCTAGCCCTTCCATAAATGACATCACTGGTTTCCAAATGTTTTCAGATTTTCAGTTTGTCATTAAGTGTGTATCTAATCCTCTCTAAATGAAGGGTATCCATCATTGTTGTTATCCAGGTTTTAAAAGCTGGTGTCTTTTGACTTCCACAACAGGAGAATGAGCTTCTTTGCACAGAGAAGGCCATCGGACAGGAGGTGGCGCTGTGCCTTCTGTGTATTTCTGGAGCTTTCTGAAGCACCCAGTAACACCAGTAGAGCAGTGCTTTTCAGCCTTGGGGTCAGGACGCCACGTGGGGTCGCCTGGAATTAAAATGGGGTTGCCTGAAATTTCTAGTAATTGATTAAAAAAAATAAAATAAAATTAAATTAAATTAAAAAAAATTCTAATAAAAAAATGTATGTTGAGGTGATAGAGGCAATCCCAATATATATAAAAGACAAACTGTGAAGCTGAAACTGAAGCACTGTGGTACTGTTTATCTGTCAAATGTTCATTGTGGTCAGTTTCAGATGCTGCAGCTCTTTCATAATTCATAGTTTGAGTTATTGTTTGTTCAGTATTAATTGTCAGCCTTGTAAATAGAAGCTGGACTGACTGTACATATTTACATTTACATTACACTTACGCATTTGGCAGATGCTTTTTTCCAAAGCGACTTACAGGGGAAAACCAAAAATAAACCAAAAATAAACAAAAAATTAAATTAAATTAAATACAAGAATAGATTAAAAACATAAAGCAGCTGTACAATTAAAAACAGTGTCGTACAGAAGATTAAAAAAGCAAAATTATAGATTAAAAATACAGGAATAGATTAAGAAGACATAAAAACAGCTGTACATATCCTGACCAAGGAAAATAAAATTCTCAGTTTGTGCAGTAATCTACACCTGGCTTTTCTGCCTCTGTCCATAATAATATACATTATATAGACTAAATGTGTTTAAAATTAACATTTATATGCAACATAATATAGCAAACTATTACATGATCCAAAACAAATTAATTTTAACAAAAAATAGTCTCAGTTTTGAATGTCTGGGGTCGGCAGAAGTTTGTGATGTTAAAATGGGGTCATGAGCCAAAAAATGTTGGAAACCACTGCAATAGGGGATCTGGTCTTAGCTGGACCCTAAGGGACATTTGAAAAGAATGAAAATATTGCATCCCAGTATTCCTCTAATCTTTGCCATAGTATGCAGCTACATAATAAGTCTGCATCCGTTCGATTACATTTTTCGCAAGTAGGTGACATTTCGGGATAGATCCTGTGTAGCTTCCCTTTTGAATAATGTAGCCTATGCAGAATTTTAAACTGGATCAGACGATGTCTAGCACTAAGGGAACAAGTATTTACATACTGTGAGCCCTTGTCCCAGACGTCCTCAGATATTTCCATTCCCAGTTCTTTTTCCCAATCAATTGTTATGAAATGTCAACAGAGCAGAACAAACAACACACAAGTGTTTGCATGCTTTCCTAAAGTAGCAGAAAAGAACACATTATCTTATATTCAATCACTTTATCCTAATGTATTTTCATAGGTCTGGGCCCATATAGCATTTTTTTTTATTTTTTTTATCTGAAGTTACATTTATATTTGCATTATTTGCTGTTCATATTGATGTTCTGTGGCTTGAGGAAACATTTTAATATCTGCGATTGTCTTTGGTATTGTCTTTATATTGTTTGATGTTATAGGGTTTCTATTTGTGCATTACATTTATCATGACTCTGCTCTCCATATGTTATTATATATTACCATGGAGCAAGGAGAACTGAAACAACCACCAGAATACAGCTCTTGACTTACATAAAAGTCAAGTGGAGTGGAAATAAAACTAAAGCAAAAAAAAAAAAAAAAAAAAATGGACTGGTGGGGTCCAGGGTCAGAGCCCCAGTGGGGATTCAAGGGGGTGAAGTGAAGCAAAATTAACATCATAATTGCTTCAAATTACATATAACTGTATTTTTTTAATTAATTAATTTATTATTATTATTATTATTATTATTATTATTATTATTATTATTATTATTATTATTATTATTATTATTATTATCATACACTAATAAAATGAAGATAATTGAACCTCACTTATGGAAACACTTTTAGAACCAAAGTAAAGTGTTGGCTTTAACCCTTTCATGCACAAATTATGAGAACCTAAATCAAAAATATTTCCTGAGAGTTTTTATTCCTCTTTAGGCATGAAAAAAACCAATGCGATTGAAAAATTTCTTCTGAAAAAATAAATAAATAAATAAATAAATAAAAAAAAATTTTTAAAAAATTCAAAAATACATAAAAAATAATAATGAAAAAAAAATCTTATGAACCTATTTTTCGTTAAGTTCCAAAAATGTCCACTCAGCTGGACACCACATGTTTAATTTTTGACGCACAGAAACATGAATTTAGTGATAAATTGTGTGAAAACTATGGGGAGGGCTTGTAATTCTGGGGGTTTATGCTCAGGAGAGATTTACATAATGTTACCAATTCATGCCAGAAAAGATATGTAGTGTCTTAAAACTTTAATAAAGATATGTGTAAAAAAAAAAAAACCAAAAACAAAAAAAACCGAAAAGAACAACAAAATCCATGAATATACAAGAGAACAGGTATAGAATAGCTGTCCACTGTAGTGACCAGTATGCATGAAAGGGTTAATAAGGTTGACCTCAGTCATGGCACTGAATTCAATTGGATTCCAAATAATTTAAAATTAGAAACAACAGGATACAGTAAAGGTATAGGCCTATGTTGGACAACTTTGTGTGAGTCAGTCAATCACTGGCTGTGTTCAAAGATATTTAGTATTCCATCCAATTAACCCTTTCATACATAGTGGTCACTACAGAGGACAGCTGTTCAAAGCCGTTCTCTTATATATTCATGGGTTTTGTTGTTTTATTTTCATATCACCCAACACAGTGGACGCTTATGCATCATCCCATACAATGTAATTCAAACCATTACTGTAACTTTACTGTTCTAGATAAACCTGATCTGCACTAACATGTTTTATTTGTAAAAAAAAAAAAAAAAATTGCTAATTGTTATTAGACATATAATTAACAGTTTTTTTGTTGTTGCTTTTTTAATCAAAAAGTTTGTTTGTTTTTTGTTTTTTTTTTGCGTATTATCTCCATGAAGTAACTAATAACTAGTATTAGAGTATGTTAAAATGTGAGAAAACGTCAGCTTAGCGGCATTAACATGTTTTTATTTCACAATTTTCACACAGTGTATCAGTAAATACATGTTTTTTTATCTTCTAAAATGAAATGCATGGTGTCCAGCTGAGTGGACTTTTTTTTTTTTTTCCAAAAAAAATTAAATCACATTTTTTTTTTTTTGTGGTTGTTTTCATGCCTAAAGAAGAATAAAAACCACTCGGGGGGGGGGGGGGTCTTGATTAAGGTTCTCATAATTCATGCATGAAAGGGTTAAAATAAATATATAAATAAATAAAATTAAATTTAAAAAATCTGTCCATGCAATTCTATAGTCCCTATTGTATAATAACACTGGGTTACAAAAAAATGTTTTTTGCAAGTTGTCTAGGTTTTTTCAACTGAATTAGGACCATTTTGCACTGCTAAATATAAAAATGACATCTGTTTTTCTCAATCAGGTCAGGTTTTTTTGCTAATTTGATTTTGAAAAATTTGATCTTCTCACAAAATATAATAATTAATACCAAAATAAGATTGGTAAGCACACTTTATGAAACTTGTGACTTGATTCCTGTTAGGTACAATGGTGTTTTCACCGCAGATGTAGCAGAATACATCAGGCTTATTTTTGCAAGATCTTCTAGTCGAAGCCATTTCATTCACATGTAATATTAAAAAAAACATTAATCATAAATTGGCAAAAGTAAAATCTTCAGAACTCGTTTATTGCAAGAAATATGAAAGAATTTTGTATCATATGATGTGAAAATCCCCATAAATGTAAGCAAAAATGTTAAAAAGCCAATATGTAGCATAGTTCAGAAAGTTGACCTGATTGAGCAAAATTAATGTGATTTTTGGATTCAGCACACCAAAATTATCCTAAATCAGCTCAAAAAACTTCAACAATAAATTTGTTGTTGACCAGTGTAATCCATTCCATACCTTCTGTGGCTGCCTGTTTGTTTTTCATGCTGCTTGAATAGACAGTTGTCTCTTCATGATTAGACTTTAGTTTACATTTAACTCCCTTTACCATATAAACTGTTGTCATAAATATCATGTTCGCAATAGACCCCCCCCCCCCTCCAATACAAGCGATAGTAGAGGGTGGGGAGCGCATAAATTTGCTCTTCCATATATGGTCAGAAAGCTCAGTGACTCTACGAGCCGTGGTGCGAAAGGTCGGTGGTTCGAATCCCAGCACCGAGGGCATCAGTACGATTTATGTTAAAAATCGTAAAGTAAACCATGAGTGTTTCCACGTCCTATAAAA
This sequence comes from Sphaeramia orbicularis, assembly GCF_902148855.1. Classification (NCBI taxonomy): domain Eukaryota; kingdom Metazoa; phylum Chordata; class Actinopteri; order Kurtiformes; family Apogonidae; genus Sphaeramia; species Sphaeramia orbicularis. The sequence continues at coordinate 13,398,095 of NC_043969.1, read as the reverse complement.
GGCTCTTTTTCCCCCAGAAGAAAGGGATTGAAATATCTGCAGCACACGGAGCTCAAAAGGGCTTGTATATTTGACTGTATCAACTCTGTACATAAAAGCACAGCATGAGTTCCCCTTGACAAAGAAATCAACTCATGTCAAGAATTAACAATTACCCCTGCTGTGAATGTGTAAAGGTACAAATTACTATAATTACCATAATATACAGTATTTACAGAGATTAAATTAGAATGTGTTGGAGTGAAAAACAATTGCTGTTTTTTTCTTTATTATTCTATTGCTTTACATAGCATTACACTGGGTTACAAAAAAATGTTTTTTCAAGTTGTCTAGGTTTTTTCAGCTGAATTAGGACCATTTTGCACCGCTAAATCCAAAAATGACATCTGTTGTTCTCAATCAGGTCAGGTTTTTTTGCTAATTTGATTTTGAAAAATTTGATCTTCTCACAAAATTGATTACATTTCTGTAACTTTATCAGTTGATTTTTTTATATAGTTCTCACCCAAAATATGTTTTAAGAGAAAAAAAATCATTTTCTAACAGGATGTATTTATTAAGTGTTACAAACTTTAATTCCTGTAAACTGGCTTATTTTTTGCAAGATCTTCTAGTCGAAGCCATTTCATTCACCTGTAATATTAAAAAAAAAACATTAATCATAAATTGGCAAAAGTAAAATCTTCAGAACTCGTTTATTGCAAGAAATATGAAAGAATTTTGTATCATATGATGTGAAAATGCTCATAAATGTAAGCAAAAATGTTAAAAAGCCAATATGTAGCATAGTTCAGAAAGTTGACCTGATTGAGCAAAATTAATGTGATTTTTGGATTTAGCACACTAAAATTATCCTAAATCAGCTCAAAAAACTTAAACAATAAATTTGTTGTTGACCAGTGTTATTTACACCTAGTGAGTAGAAATAAGTTACTGTTCCTTCTGTAGGTTAGCAGCAAGTTAAGATGATCTTTGCAACCTGTGAGAGAGTAGGAGGTACCATTCTCCTTCACTCTACTTGGTTCTTTCTTTCTAGTTCTACTTGGAACAGTCATGCCAACCATCTGGAAGACTCAAAAGAGCCAGCTGTAAGATCAGAGTAGGGATGTAACGATTACCGGTATAACAATAAACCGTGGTAAAATTGCCGACGATTAGTATTACCGTTTAAATTCTAATTATCATGATAACCTTGTTTGATTACTGCACTTTTAGGGGAAAAAAAACACACGTAAAGATCTGCTTTTATATCAAATATTTGAGTATAGTTTTAATTTATTACAATTTTAAATGTATATACCTAATATTTGGAACCAGTATTCACTTTTAAAGTCTTTAAAAAGGTTCGTTCAGCATCTATGTGTTATTTATGCAATAAAGTATATACATTTTTCAAATTGGATTTTATATTTCATACATATATATATATATATATATATATATATATATATATATATATATATATATATATATATATATATATATATATATATATATATATATATATATATGTACATACACAGGGTGGGGAAGCAAAATTTACAATATTTTGAGGCAGGGATTGAAAGACAGTGTATGACCAATTAGTTTATTGAAAGTCATGAGAATTTATTTGCCACAATAAAATGTACATAGTAGAAAATGTTTTTATTCTATGTGTTCTCCTTCTTTCTCAATAACTGCCTTCACACGCTTCCTGAAACTTGCGCAAGTGTTCCTCAAATATTCGGGTGACAACTTCTCCCATTCTTCTTTAATAGTATCTTCCAGACTTTCTCGTAATAGTTTTGCTCATAGTCATTCTCTTCTTTCCATTATAAACAGTCTTTATGGACACTCCAACTATTTTTGAAATCTCCTTTGGTGTGACGAGTGTATTCAGCAAATCACACACTCTTTGACGTTTGCTTTCCTGATTACTCATATGGGCAAAAGTTTCTGAAAAGGTATGGATAATAGTGTTAGGTATGATTATGACATCAATATATGTTTGGTTTCAAAACAACTGACGTAGTGCCTGCTGAGAAAAAACAACTAAATGCTCATTGTAAATTTTGCTTCCCCACCCTGTGTGTGTATATATATATATATATATATATATATATATATATATATATATATATACTTGTATATCTTTTTATACTTTATTTTATTGTTTAACGAACAGGAGTGACAGCCTCAGAGCGTTCTGCAGAGCGGTCATGCAGAGTGGTCATGACAGTATGATTCTGAGATGGCACCACCTCTTTTCAATTCCATTTCTCTGTTTTCTCACTTAATTTATCAGCCAAACCCCTGGATATCCATGGCACATGCAGATTATTTGCCTGTTATTGTTGAAATAATGTTACAAATTTGAGCTACACTTTGAGCTGAACTTCCGTTCTGTTCATTGCACCGATTTCCAACTAACACTCATTAAGCATCTGTGTGTTATATATGCAATAAAGTATATACATTTTTCAAGTCGGATTTTATTTTTTTTTTGTGTGTGTGTGTTTTCTGGCCTTTTATGGGTTTTTTTTAGTAGATTAAAGTGGAAAAAAATAATAGGCAGATGAGATGGATGCAGTTGTGCTGAAAAAAGATATCAAACATGGGTATTGTAAACATTTGTTTATACAGTATATAAAGGCAAAATCAAAAGGACTTAAAAACAGCCAAAATAGGCTCAGACCCCTAAGGGTTAATATTTGAATGTTTCTGCCAAGAGAAAGTGCATTGCGCCAATTATTATTATTATTATTATTATTATTATTATTATTATTATTATTATTATTATTATTATTATTATTATTATTATTATTTATTTATTTATTTATTTTCAAAATAAAACTTGGTTAAATTATTTCAGTGTGTGTATAAGTACTTTTTGAACATTTTGAGCACAATTTCAACAATACTGGGATAATAATGATAACTGTGATAATTTTGGTCACAATAACCGTGATATGAAATTTTTGTATCGTTACATCCCTAGATCGGAGTTGGACTGCTGTAGAGCAGTGAAGGTTCTGATTGCATCTCCATTAAAATCTATATTACGATGGCCAAAATACAAAACTTCCTATCTGAATAAATCACTTTTTTCAGGAAACAAAAAAAAAACGTGGATCGTGGAGGATTCTATTGGGTTTCTGTAAATTGGCTTAGAGTCTGGTTTGGACTAACTCTATATGTAAAGTGTCATGAGATAACTTTTATTATGATTTGGCGCTATATAAATAAAATTTGATTGATTGATTGATTGATTGATTGATGGTTTAGTTTTATTATAGTATGGTCTTTGTTGTTGTTGTCAGGTGACCTTCATGTCATAAGAAAGGGCGGGATTGTTTTGCAGATAGACTGAAACTGTGGAGTCATCCTTGTTCTCACCATTTAATGTGAAAATTCAAAATGTAAAAATTTGCAGATAGGAGATGGTTCACATTGCTCTGTAAGTGAGGATGGTTTGTAGGTTCTTTTTCAAACTTATTGTACTGTATTGTATGTGTTTGATTGGAATGGGTGGCGTTGAGTCAGAAGTTTGGATGTTCTTGCTTCAGGTCACTTTTTTTGTTGTTTTGTAAATGCAGATAGCACTGTCTGAGATGATGTAAATAAAAAGGTTCAAAGGTAAATTAAAAAAAAGTTTCTTCCTTTGTTTTTTTTATTTTGTTTATTTTTTATTTTTTTAATTAATTTATTTATTTTTTTTAAACTTTTGTTCTTTCCTATGTATTAAAAGTGCAGTATAACCTTGAGCGTGTTTCTAGAGGCAGGGGCTTCTTTCTTATTCAGAGTGTGTGCGCTGCAGTAATGTCTGTCACAGCTCGTTTCCCTTTAGAATAGAAAATGCCATCTGACACACCGCTTGGGATTAACCTGGCTGTGTGTGTGTGTGTGTGTGTGTGTGTCCTCTCTTCAGTGCACCTTGCAGTCAGTTTCACAAACACATGACTCAGCTCCGCACAGACTTTCATCTGTAGCCCTGACCGCAACCTTTCATTGTGTGAATGTGTTTAAGTGTGTGAGTGTCAGAGGACATTTTATCCATGTTGTAATGTTGGACAATCGTATCGCTGTTCAGTCTGAACTTATTGCGGTGTTTTACATCGCAACAACGACCTCAGCTTTGTATCTGTTCATCCTTTCCAGTTTGAATATAAATTAGATGACGGGAGTCTTGTCAGTGGAGGTGATCCGGGCCTCCTGTCAGTCCTGGATGGACTTTCTGAATACTCCTGTCCCCTGTTGGCCTCGACAGATCAGACTAGATGAATCTGATAACATCCGTCAGCAACCTTAACCCTTTTGTGCACAAATTATGAGAACCTTAATCTTTTTTTTTTTTTCCTGAGTGTTTTTATTCCTCTTTAGGCATGAAAAAAACAATGCGACTGAAAATTTTCTTCTGAAAAATAAATAAAAATAAATAAATAAAATAAAAACAATTGAAAAAAAATTTAAAAATACATAAAAAATATATATATATGAAAAAAAAAAAAATTATGAACCTATTTTTCATGAAGTTGCAAAAATGTCCACTCAGCTGGACACCACATGTTTAATTTTTGATGCACAGAAACATGTATTTACTGATAAATTGTGTGAAAACTATGGGGAGGGCTTGTAATTCTGGGGGTTTATGATCAGGAGAGATCTACATAATGTTTCCAATTCATGTCATAAAAGATATGTAGTGTCTTAAAACTTTAATAAAGATATGTGTAAAAAAAAACAAAAACGAAAAGAAAAACAAAATCCATGAATATACAAGACAAGAGCTGTAGAATAGCTGTCCACTGTAGTGACCACTATGCATGAAAGGGTTAATTCCAAAATTACATCTTTTTTTTTTTTTTCTTTTTTGCTGATATTTGAGAGAGTGTTTGATATAAAATTTTTAGGGGTTGTTATTGATCACAAATAAACATGAAAACCACATATTAGATATATAAAAGGAAAGATTGCAAAGTCAACAGCAATCTTGTATAAGTCCAGAAATCTACTCAGCCATAAGGCACTCCATATAATTTACTGTTCACTTATACTTCCTTATATATCCTATTGTGTGGGAGACATATAGAATAACTGTAAATACTATACTCCTCTTACAAAAACGAGCCATACGTATTATTAATAAGGCCGGTTACTATGAACATACTAATGAATTGTTTATGAAATCCCATATTATGAAATTTAATGATTTGGTTTTACTATAAAATAATACAAATAATGTATAAAGCCAAATTAAAGTTACTCCCCGTCTGTGTAAAAAGGTTCTTCTCAACACGAGTCTAAATATGATTTGCGAGATGTTTGTAAATTTGTTGTACAAAAAGCTAAAAAAGAGACAAAAAGAAGATGTATATCTGTTGTTGGAATTAAATTATGGAATGAGGCCAGCATGGATTTAAGAATATGTAGCCCATTTTTGATATTTAAAAAAATGGTACGTAAGGCAATTTTTGAAGGATACAATTGTTAAGCTCTAATAAGTAATAAGTAAATAATTTATTTTTGATTCTACATTAAATTACCATTAATTTGGTGGGTTAAGTTTTCTATTTTTCTGTTTTTTTGTTTTTTTTTTCATCTTTTAATGTTTTGCTTGTTTTTTTTTGTTTTTTTTTTTTGGTTGTATGCATTGTTGTTGTTTTTTTTTTCTTTTTCCTATATTGAATGCTGGGTAGCTGAATTTGTTATGTAGGACAGGCATTAATATAAGCATTCTGCTTCTGCCTGGGCCTTTTCAGTCATTAACCTGTTGGTAATGTTTGTAATGTTTGTAGTGTTGTTGTTGACACTGGTTGTATTATTATGTGATGAATAAAGAATTTCATCAATAAAACATCAATATATTTCTATGCCAGTCAAGGATTATTTTGTCATCTAAATACACTTTCAGAACCTCTGTCCACCTGCACTATGTCCCTGTATTTTCAACCTGTCATGCAGTGGTAACCAGTGTTGGGAGTAATGGATTACAAAAGTAACGCATTATAGTAACATATTACTTTTTGTTTCTGTAATGCAGTAGTGGAGGGCAGTACTTAGTGTAAGGCATTACTAATCAATTTTATGCAATATTTTACTTGGTACATGTTCAATGGCGCTTGTGTTACAACACACTTTTTGCCCATAATTTACATAGATAGATAGATAGATAGATAGATAGATAGATAGATAGATAGATAGATAGATAGATAGATAGATAGATAGATAGATAGATAAGTCTTTATTGTCATTGCACAATCATACACAGTATAAAATGCAATGAAATTAGGGCTTAATATTTTTCGGTGCAGAGGAAGATAAAAAATATATATATAAATGTATACATAAATATACATAAGGCAATTAAAATGTGCAAAGATGTAAAAATATATTAAAAATGTTAACCATTTCATGCATGAATTATGAGAACCTTAATCAAGATTTTTTTCCTGAGTGTTTCTATTCCTCTTTAGGCATGAAAAAACAATGTGATTGATTTTTTTTTTTTTTTAATGAACCTTACAAAATGCCCACTCAGCTGGACACCATGCGTTTTATTTTTGAAGCAAAGAAATGTGTATTTACTGACATATTATGTGAAAACTATGATTTTTTTTTTTTTTTTTAATGTTGCTAATCTGATGTTTTCTCACATTTTAACATACTATAATAGTAGTTGTTACTCACTCAAATAATCTGCAAAAAAACAGCAAAACAACAACTTTTTGTTACAACTCGGACTGTGCAGATTCAGGATTTTAAGACTAGACCAGCTGAGACCACCGCTGTTAAATTATTTGCTCATGCCACTGATTAGAGTGGAAAGGGATCTACTTCAAAGCAAGCAGTTATTGGTTGCTTGATTTGTTTCCCACGGTTCCCCAGCAACGGCTGCATACAGACACACTGCAGAGTGACAACACTCCCCCGAACCCCACCCCCTCATGCATTCGGTGAGAGTGAAGGAAGAGCAGGAGAAGGTGTTCACATGTCCGGCAGCAGTGATGTCTGCAAACTCATTACACTGGTCAACAACAAATGTATTGTTTAAGTTTTTTGAGCTGATTTAGGATAATTTTGGTGTGCTGAATCCAAAAATCACATTAATTTTGCTCAATCAGGTCAACTTTCTGAACTATGCTACATTTTTGCTTACATTTATGTGCATTTTCACATCATATGATACAAAATTCTTTCATATTTCTTGCAATAAACGAGTTCTGAAGATTTTACTTTTGCCAATTTATGATTAATGTTTTTTTTAATATTACAGGTAAATGAAATGGCTTCGACTAGAAGATCTTGCAAAAATAAGCCTGACGTGTTCTGTTACATCAGCGGTGAATACACCATTGTACCGAACAGGAATCAAGTCACAAGTTTCATAAAATGTGCTTACCAATCTTATTTTGGTATTAAACTTGGTGACCAAGATAAAGTTTGGGTGCCACACATGGTATGCAAGGCCAGGTATCAGGGACGCTGGGATGCAGTCATGATGGCTGATTACTGCTGGACTCTGAAGAGAGACATCCCTGCTGCTGAGCATTCGAGGGGTTCGAAGAAACGAAAGTTCATGCCCTGAATTTTGCACAATGACGATTTAATGTTCAATTTACATGTACTTACCTTTATCAATATCTGTTATTATAACTGAATTAAAGTTTGTAACACTTAATAAATACATCCTGTTAGAAAATGATTTTTTTTTTTTTCTCTTAAAACCTATTTTTGGTGAGAACTATATAAAAAAATCAACTGATAAAGTCACAAAAATGTAATCAATTTTGTAAGAAGATCAAATTTTTCAAAACCAAATTAGCAAAAAAACCTGACCTGATTGAGAAAAACAGATGTCATTTTTGGATTTAGCGGTGCAAAATGGTCCTAATTCAGTTGAAAAAACCTAGACAACTTGCAAAAAACATTTTTTGTAACCCAGTGTTAGTAATAGTAAAGCTTGGTTTCCAAAAGCACAAAGAATACATCTGTAAAACGACACGCAAAGCCAAACTGAACCAAAAACTGTAACAAAAAATAATTAATAATATATTCATTGTTTTGTTTCGGATGGTGAAGACGTTTGAGTGTTTTGTCATTGCATTGTATTCAGGCTTGGTATGTTCCCATCATTTTAATACTGTAATTCTGTGAATGAAACAGCTGCTGATCAGTTGATGGATGCTGGATTTTTGACACAGAAAAATAAACTAAGAATTGAGATTTCCTGCACTGTGGTGCTTTGACAAAAGTGCAGAGACTGTTTGTTGCATTACTGTAAATTCATCTTAAAATAGAGAATTCTTACTTTGTTCACTCTTGTAATAATTTTTCATAGTATGTACAGTCATGGTCTTGGTCTTGTCTCAGTCTCGAAACCCTCTGGTCTCGGAAATGTCTTGTTCTTGGATGGTGTGTTCTTGACTACAACACTAACTGGTGGTAACACAGTGTACTTGAGTGTCTGTGGGTGAAGTAATCAACCACAATGATGATCTGGACGCCAGCATCTCTTTATTCAAACATTGCACAGAAACAGGGAGAGGAGCTCCTTGAATAGAGAAAAACATCAGTACTTAAGCATAATGTATCCATCCATTTTCTGAGCCTTTCAGTCGTTGCGGGGTGCTGGAGTCTATCCCAGTTAACTGTGGGTGAAGGCAAGATCCACCCTGGGTGTATTCCCTTATGAAACAAAAATATATGGCAATATATTGAAAAATATAATGCATTATATTAAAAAATACATTTCCATATATGGGAAAGTAGTGCATATATTTTCCAATATACTGCAATATATGCTTTAATCCTATATTGATACATATAAAACATATATTGCAATGAAGACAAAAACTGCCCTATATTTTTACATTTAGTTTTATTGAAACTCAATTTCTTTCCATTGACACAAGTTTACATAAAGCAGATATTTATCAACACTTACATTACGTGGTATACTTAATAACATATTTCATAAAAATATGCATCGTGATATACATGAAAAAAGTGTTAACTGAAAAAAGATTCCTTCTTAGTCATTTTGGCAACATAGGATGAAAAAGATGTACATATATATACATGCATATTTTTTGAAGTGTATTACTAAATATATAATTACATATATTTAGTAATACACTAGACAATATATGTATGTATATATGCATACATGTATTATGAAGTGTATTACTAAATATATAATGACATATATTTACATATATAAGTAAATGTATTGTCATATATGTTTCAGTATATGGAAAGCGGCAATTCCTAATGTATTTTTCAATATATTGTAATATAATACAAAATATATTGACACAATATATTATTCTGTATATTTTAAATATAAATATATATTATACAGTAATATATTTTTCAGTCAGTAATATATTGACAGTCAATATATAGAGAAATATATTTTCTTTGCATAAGGGTTGGCAGTTCATTGTAGGGCTGATACATATAAACAAACAACCACTCACAGTAACATTCACAACTACAGGCCATTCAGACTGACCAATGGACTTATTAAGTGTATGTCTTTGGACGACGGGGGGGAGGCTAAAGTACCTGGAGAAAACCCAAGCAAACATGGGGAGAACATGCAAACATGCCAACACTGGAACCGAGCCCAGGACTTTTTTTTTTTTTTTTTTGCTGTGAAGTGACAATACTAACCACAGCACCACCTTAAATGACTGATAAAATGATTGAAACGCTAAAAAACAATGTTGGATATTTCAGCTTGTATGGCACAGGTGTCAAACATGCGGCCCGGGGCCAAATCCGGCCCGCCAAAGGGTCCAGTCCGGCCCTTGGGATGAATTTGTGAAATGCAAAAATTACACTGAAGATATTAACAATCGTTTTAGTTCAGGTTCCACATTCAGACCAATTTAATCTCAAGTCTATCATAATAATCTTTAAATACTCACACCTGTAAATGTAAATATTTTCATGTATTTACCCTAAAACAAAGCATAATTTCACAAACAAATGTGAATAACCTGAACAAATATGAATAACCTGAAATGTTTTATAAGAAGTAAGTACAATTTTAACAATATTCCGCCTGATATTAAATATTTTGTGTATTTGTAGACCCGCTGTGATCTGTAAATTATAATGAACACGTGAAAATGATCAACTGAAGCATAATATTGTGAAAATTATACTTATTTGTTTGAGTTTGTTCATGTTATTCACATTGTTTGAAAGGATAGTTTGTAGACGTAAACCTTTTCATAATGTAAATGTACTTGTTTCACTCTGAAACGTAGAGAAAAGTTTGGAGTTGACATTATTCATATTTTATTATGTTATTATTTTACCGGTTCGGCCCACTTCAGATCAAATTTAGCTGAATGTGGCCCCTGAACTAAAATGAGTTTGACACCCCTGCTCTAACCGGTTAGCACTGGAATGATTCTAGTAAACCAGTAAAATAATAACATGATAACCTATAAATAATGACAACTCCAAATTTTTGTCTTACTTTTTGGTGTGAAAAAACCCCATTGAATTATGAAAATACTTACTTTTATAAACTATCCAAAAAAAAAAAAAAAGAAAAATCTAAAATTTAAATTAAAAAAACGTAAGAAAATTTAGTGCAATTTTAACAATATTATTCCTCAACTTATCATTTGTCCATGTGCATTATGGATCAGATCTAAAAAGACACTAAACACTGAGGAACAGGCAGAAGAATTGTTAAAAATTGTGCTTAATTTTCTTTAGACATTTCAGGTTGTTCATATTTGTTCAGGTTATTCACATTTTATTGTTACAGGATAGTTTGTAAATGTAAATATTTTCATAATTTAATGTTATTTTTTGCACTGAAACAATGAAAAAAAAAAAAAGTTGTTAATTCTACATGTTTTTTGGGTTTAATTCAAGATTTTTTTTACTTAATTGAGGATTTTTTTTGGCTTAATTCAAGATTTTCTTTTTTTTTTACTTAATTGAAGTTTTTTTTTTTTTTTTTTTTTTTTGCTTAATTCAAGATTTTTTTTTAAACTTAATTGAAGATTTTTTTTTTTTTTTGCTTAATTCAAAAAAAATTTTTTTTATTTAATTGAAAACTGTTTTTGGCTTAATTCAAGATTTTTTGCTAAATTTGAGATTTTTTTTTTTTTCGCTTAATTTGAAGATTTTTTTACTCAGTTGAAGATTTTTTTTTTTTTTGGCTTAATTCAAGATTTTTTCCTTAATTCAAGCTAATTTTTTTTTTTTTTTTTTTTTTTTTTTTCTTAATTCAATGCGAGACTGTGGAATTTTTGCACCTGGCAAAAACATCCCAGGGGCCGAACTGGACCCTTTGGTGGGCCGCATTTGGCCCCCGGGCTGCATGTTTGACACCCCTGGGTTAGAGAAATCCTATCAAGGTTCTTAGATGCTTTCCTTGTGTATTTCTTATCTTACAAGCCTTTGAGCGTACTCTAAAATTCAACTATGAGATCAACTTTCTTCCATAGTTCTAACCAGCGTTTCAAAATTTAAGACTTTCAAGACCTTCACAAGCAGTACAACTTCAATTGGGCGCATGAGATACCGATTAGACAACCTTCAGGCTTCTGTGAAACAAAACGCACATAAAGGATACATGGGTGAAACACTGATAAAACGCTCAATATTTTTCCACCAGTGTCAGATTTCCAACTCAAACAAGAAGCAACAGATATCTGCATTTCTAAGATTTACATTCTAAAAATCCAATATCGTTAAAATCTAAATGTGAAAGTGAATTGGTAAATGCTACCAGAGTGTGTTTCTGTGTCTCTAATCTCTGTGTGGATTTGCTTGAAAAGCTTCGTATCAGCAGATTCAGACTCTGTGGACTTTGCTGATTTGCTGCTTCTCTGGTTTTTATTCTTGTAAAAAATCTCTCGTCACATTTCCCGGTGGATGACATCTGGTTTGAATTTGGAGACGCGGTAATTAAAACTAACTTGAGACATCACGGTGACATGTAATTAACACCATCACGCAGCATGGCCGACCAAGCAGTTAGCATTTAAGCGCAGTGATGACTTGATCCCAGCAGGGGAGGAGTCACTTTCGGTTGTTTCTGACTCACTTTAACCGAGGGAAATCTGAGTACACAAACATTTTCCACTTAGTGACTCCTGTAGTAGAAGCAAACATCTGCCACTGGGTTTTCACTCCTACAATGGTTACATTTACCTGACAAGCTGCTGCTTACCAAGGATGTCTGACAGTAACAATACCTTTACCTTTATTCCACATCATGAGAGTTAAACAGGCTCACAGTGAATGGCAGTGACACAAAAATGTATAATAACTGCTCGGAAAGAACAGGGTTTCTGCTTTCACTTCAGACAGCTTTGTTTTTCCTTTTACACGTCTCTTATAAAGGCTGTACAGTTCTCTGCCAAAGCTATTTGTTACTGCCCTTTTAATTTACATTTGTAATTTAGTTACGGAGGCTCAGGGTAATGTACTTTAAAGGATTTTGTTCCCAGAAAATCTACTTAGTGCTTAATAAATGTCCCCTTTAATGGTTCGTCCTAACAACAAGAAGATAATGTGATTAAGTTAAGTGCTGAGAACTAATCTTGGCCTAATCTGTTTTTGGTTTCTAAATTACATAACTACACCACGCTACTAAACGACAGGGGTAAGTTATTTGATCAATTCCCGACAGTATATTAAATGTTTAAAGAATCTATAGTGTCTTTTTTTCATGTTCCTTCAAGGCCAGGCAAGGTGGTGTTATTTATACTACACATTTCATACGGAAAGCCAATTCAACTGTGATTAAAAATAAAGAAATGTTAAGTACCAAGAAAATATATAGTAAATGATCCATGCTGAGAACCTTAAATAAAGAAGTAGGAAAAAAAATATTAAAAAAACCTGTTGACTATTGTTCACTGTAATAGTCAAGTTTCGCTGTGCAGAATGAGTCATTTGACATTTGTTTGGAAAAATAATAATTTTAAATGTAAGTCTTTTTTTTTCTCAATAATTTTATTGGTATTTAAGTTTTATAATGAAAGGTAAACAAAGTAAATAATAATATACATAAAGAACATTAATCAGAACAACACAAACACCCGTACACACACCCATTCACACCACATAGACTTGCACCAAATTATATACAGGGTGGGGAAGCAAAATTTACAATAAACATTTAGTTGTTTTTTCTCAGCAGGCACTATGTCAACTGTTTTGAAACCAAACATATATTGATGTCATAATCATACCTAACACTATTATCCATACCTTTTCAGAAACTTTTGCCCATATGAGTAATCAGGAAAGCAAACGTCAAAGAGTGTGTGATTTGCCGAATGCACTCGTCACACCAAAGGAGATTTCAAAAATAGTTGGAGTGTCCATAAAGACTGTTTAGAATGGAAAGAAGAGAATGACTATGAGCAAAACTATTACGAGAAAGTCTGGAAGTGGAGGAAGCAACAAAAAATGTACCAAAGCTTTTATTAAAGCTCTCAAATCCAAAATCCTAAAGGATCCAACCAAATCCATGAGAAAAATGGCAACTGAACTTGAGGTAGACAACAAGACTGTTAGAAATGCAGTAAAATAGGATTTGAAGATTTAAATTTTCATGACTTTCAATAAACTAATTGGTCATACACTGTCTTTCAATCCCTGCCTCAAAATATTGTAAATTTTGCTTCCCCACCCTACATATATATATATATATATATATATATATATATATATATATATATATATATATATATATATATATATATATATATATATATATATATACATATATCACAGTAGAGATTGAAATCCAGTAGGATTTGTAATCCTACTAGGACAGATAGGAATTTTAGTTTGTCCTAGGACAAACTGAAATCCTATCTGTCCTAGGGTTAGGGTTAGGTTTAGGGGTTAGGGTTAGGGTTAGGGTTAGGGGTTAGGGTTAGGGTTGGGGGGCGGGGGGGGGTTAGGGGGTTAGGGTTAGGGTTAATCTTCAGATCCTAATTTCTTGTAGGATTTCAGTTTGTCCTTGGACAAACTAAAATTCCTATCTGTCCTAGTAGGATTACGAATCCTACTGGATTTCAGTCTCTACTGTGACATATATATATATATGTGTGTGTGTGTGTGTGCGTGTGTGTGTGTATATATAGTACATATATTCTTATGAACATGTATACATATGTGTAAAATACATATATGTATATACATATATATAAAATTAAAAATACATCAGTCATAACTAGAAAAGCACTCAGAGAGCGCAGACTTCCACCAAGGCAGATCAGCGCACCCCCCCCCCCACACACACACACACACACACACACCTCCCGATCACCACCAAAATCCATCATTTGTTCCTTGTGCCAGTATCAACATTTCCTGAAAATTTCATCCAAATCTGTCCATAACTTTTTGAGTTATCTTGCTAACAGAAAAACAAACAAACAAACAGACAAACCCCTGATGAAAACATAATAATAATAATAATAATAATAATAATGATAATGACAACAACAACAACAATAATAAATAAATAAATAAATAAATAAATAAATAAATAAAACGGTAATAATCTGGATGTCATGTCCCTATTTTCCAGATACCATAATGTTCATATAAGGTTCCCATAATTGTAAATGTAAGAAGACATTTAGTTGTAACATTAACTTTTACAAGTACACCTTGGAAACCTCACATCATGAACACTTTGACTTTTAGAAAAATAAAAAAATATGACGCCGAACACAGTTTGCAAAGTAACATTCTTGATTTTTTAATTAAAAAATAACAATTCTTTACTCTTTTGAGCAAAACCTGCCACACTTAAAGTTGACTTGTTTTTCTTACACAGGAAGGATAAAATGCTTTCCAAAGATGATCTTTCTATCTCAAGGTCATTTGAAGTCCTCAGACAGTTGATATAATTGTTTCTTTTCTCTGAGTCCAAGAAGAAGACTGATAATGCTTTTAGTATGACACATTCATAACAGTTTATCCAACGGCTTATGGGAATCACCCGTGCAATACAAGTGCAATGTTAATGGCGGTCAAAGCATCGATTTACTAACATGATGTATCACTGCTGACCCCACTCATGTCCTTATTTACAATGTAAAGTAATGAACAGATCACATTTCAACATCATTTGAAAGACAGCCATGTTTCTGTTGTTCACTGGCTGTGGATCACTGGGGGTTTTACTCCATGGACAGCGGACGATTAAGTAGAGACAGTGACTTTTCTACACTCATATCCCCATGGACTCAGTACCTCCAACAGACAGGTCTTTATATTATCTGCCATTCTACAACCTGACACCCAGACTACAACTTCTTCAATCTATCTCCTTTTCTTTCCCTGCCTACCTGAGCAACATTCACACACATACACATACTGTACATCAGGGCTCTCAACAGTCGGATACTTTTTAGAATATGACTGACAGGCCAGAAATATACAATAAGAAGTGGTGCCAGGCACAACAAACCCCGCCCCTTGCACGTATTGTAGCTTATTTTGGCATCGATCCAGCTGATGTCATCATGTCTATACGTGTGCTGATGTCAGCATATCAATAGCTTCTACAGAGTGTCCCATAAGTCTCCATACATAGGAAAAGTAAACGTTTCTTGACATAAACCATTTTTATTTATATAATATGCTCTATATGACTGCCATTTTGTCGGGAACACATTTCAATGCATGTCCTCCACTGCTGAAGAACTATAAAGAAGAAATATAAAGAAATACATGTTAGAACCATATGTATTATGTCTCCTATGTATGGAGACTTATGGGACACCCTGTATATATGTGCCAAGTTTGGAGTAAATTGAAACAAAATTTATATTTTTATAGACATTTGAAATTTTGGCCATTGGAGGAAAATTTGACCATGGGAGGAAAAAAAGATTTAAAAAATTCTTGAAAATTGTGAACTTTAACCTACTTTTCCCAAAATGTAACAACAACTATTCTGGGTCACTGGCAATCTATAAACCCAGTCTGGTATGAATTCATCCAATAGTTTTGCTGCGACAGGCATTTGAAATTCCACCCACTATAAGTAAATGAAAAAAAAAAAGATTTTTAAAAATTTATGAAAAATTGTAACTTTGACCTACTTTTCCCAAAATGTAGTGACATCTGTTCTGGGTCACCGGCAATCTTTAAACTCAGTTTGGTATGAGTTCAACCAATAGTTTTGCTGCTACAGGCATTTGAAATTTCACCCATTATAAGTAAATGGGAAAAAAAAAACATTTTTTTTTGAAAAATACATTAAATTCGTCATCATGTACCAAATACAAAATAAAAAATGAGAATTAATGCTGAAATGTAAAACACAATAAATACATTCATGTAATAGTCTTATTGTCAATCATCTTGTTGAAGCTTTGGTAACATTTTAAGAACATTTCTATTTTATATTCTTCAAAATGAGTTTATTTGAGTAGCTAAGTAATAAATTTTTGTTGATGAAAGATTCATTCATTTATTAATTAATGACCTTTTTTTATCAATGAAAGAGGGCACTTTTCAGTTTATATTTTGCACACAAAATTTACTTAAAAAATGAATTATGGTTTACATATTACACTTAAGTATATGTTGTTTGTTTACAAAATTTTGAAAATATAAACAGACACCTTTGGCACAGGAACAAATTTTGCCAAATTTTCAATTTTCAAATCAAAAATGCTGAAGCTAGAGTTGGGGGTACTTGGCTAAAAAAAAAGTATATTTCAGGGGGTACTCCACTGTAAAAAGTTTGACAACCACTGCTCTACAACACTGATTCACCAGTAAAACCCATGGAATTTAATCAGTGACAGTGGATGAAGACTGCAAAACTCACTTTTTCTT
This sequence comes from Sphaeramia orbicularis, assembly GCF_902148855.1. NCBI lineage: Eukaryota > Metazoa > Chordata > Actinopteri > Kurtiformes > Apogonidae > Sphaeramia > Sphaeramia orbicularis. The sequence goes on along the minus strand of NC_043969.1, from coordinate 13,381,262 downwards.
CAGATTTTATTACCCCTTGGCTGAGGGGTATTGTAATCATTTTGTCGTCTGTCCATCTGTCTGTCCATTCAATGACATAATCACATCATCTGAACAATGCATTGATATATCTGCACCAAATGTATACTGTGGATGCATCTTGGCATGGAGCAGAAGCCTACTGAAAATAGGTGACCTTGACCTACTTTTTAAAGGTCAAATGGCATTGTGCCTTGTATAGTTATAATATCTGAGTTCTTCCAAATACAAATATGTATGTAATCAGTTTTGTTACGTTTTCTGTTTTGATATAATAACCTTTGAATTAACTGTCTATCTAAATCAAATACAGGAAAAAACACGATTTACAGTAAAAAAAAAAAAAAAGATGCAAAACATAGAGGATAATATAATAAATGGTGATAAATCACTTAAGAAAGGTTAAATAGAGAGAAAAATTCATCTGGTAACTGCCACAAAAGTAGCATTGGTTAACCCGTCCATGCATGAATTATGAGAGCCTTAATTAAGTTTTTTTTCTGAGTGTTTTTATTCCTCTAGGCATTAAAAAAAAAAAAAAAAACAATGCAATTGACATTTTTTATGAACCTATTTTTCATGGAGCTGCAAAAATATCCATTCAGCTGGACACCATGAATTTAATTTTTGAAGCAAAGAAACATATTTACTGATATACTGTGTGAAAACTATGACATAAAAACATTTTTAATGCAGCTAATCTGATGTTTTCTCACATTTTAACATACACTAATACAGGTCATTACTCACTTCATGGAGATAATATGCAAAAAAGAAACCATTTTGTTGGAAAAAAAAAACAAAAAAAAAACAAACAAACCTGTTAATTACAGTCTAATATCAAGAACAAGCACTTGATTTACTCTTAAACATGTTACTGCAGATCAGGTTTATCAAGAACAGCAAAGTTACAGTAATGGTATGAATTGCAGTGTATGGGATGATGCATAAGTGTCCACTGTGTTGGCTGATATAGAACTAAAACAATAAAATATACAAATATACAAGAGAAAAGCTGTAGAATAGATGTCCACTATAGTGACCACTATGCATGAAAGGGTTAAAGACTAAAGATTTTGTCAACATAAATCATAACTAGAAGCACTCGGAGAGCGCAGACCTCCGCCAAGGCCCCCCCCCCCCCCCCCCCCCGATCACCACCAAAATTTAATCATTTCTTCCTTATCCCATTTCCAACAAACCCTGAAAATTTCATCCAAATCTGTCCATAACTTTTTGAGTTATGTTGCACACTAACGGACAGACAAACAAACAGACAGACAAACAAACAAACAAACAAACCCTGGCAAAAACATAACCTCCTTGGCGGAGGTAATAATACAAAATAATATTAGTGATTTCAATTTTTTCTTTATCCAGAATTCATATTGAGTCAACAACTGATTCAATTTTTACAAACCTGTTTAGAACTAATAGAATGTTCTTGCACCTCATTCCATGACCCTAACAGTCTACTACTAAACATAACTGTCAGCGCTCTGTATTATATTTCTCGGGGCTGGAGTGTTGATTATCTTACCCACCTCCTCCTCAGCTCCTCTCTCTCCTCATCTCATACTTTATCACCTCATGTTAATCATCTCCGAAATAAATTTCTGCCGAGCAGCAGGTCTACTTGTGTTTAGTCCACCTGGAGTGTACATCATCACCATAATGTTAATGTTTCTCTTATGCTGTTCATGTCAGATGCGTATAAACCTCTGTGGGATTGTTCTCATTAGTTTTCCCTGCGTGCACTTTATTAAAGAGGCTTCAGACCCATATGTCTACACACACACACTACACAAACTGTGGCGACCTCATCTTGCTTTTGTATTGCACATCGGTTGTTGTACAAAGGGGAACTGATATATCAAACAAATGAAAGCCTCTTCCTTGGCTCAGTATTAATCTTCAGAGGCAGATCAGCACAGAACAGCTGCAACATGTCTCCCCTCTGTGAAAGACCAGCCAAAAACAGTTATTGTTGTGACTGGTGTGATGATGGAGACATTTGAAAGGTTTGGGTGGACATTGAAAATGATGACGCATTCACATGATAATGACATGAATATTTACAGAAGGATGAAATACTCCTAAAGTGAAGCCAAATGTTTTCTTCTAACTTAATTCACTGATCATGTAGGTGTTCATGAAAACTTAGAGTAAATTCAAATGTTATTACATCAGAAAAAAAAAATGGAGAAAAAAGTGACTATTTCCGCAAAGATATCAATAATTGAACGTTTTTACATTCAATTCTTGATATTAATATTATATCAAAACAATGAAAACTGAAAAAAAAAAAGACTTTTTCAGCAATCTTTTTCTGTCGGGCCCCCCTTTGGAGGACGAAAAATCTCCAGGCCCCCCCAACCCCAGCAACATTGTAACAGTGGTGCAATTATAACTTTTATTGAAAGAAACGTCAATATTGTAACAATATTTGTTGCTTTTCCTAGAATAATTTGTTGTGCAAATTAAAAATAACTTAGATTTTTGCTTGAACAACACAAATGAACTCAACAAGACTGCTCCAAGACAATATTTTTCCAAAGAAAAATTGGAAATGCGCAATTATCTTACAACTATGACAATAAAGTTCCTTTTTTTCGAACAACAAACACATTTTGGTAATAAAGGTGAACATTTTAACAATATCAGTGGCTGCAATGAGCCCATTTCCATTTCACATCTCAGAACATTTAAGTGCAAACTGTACAAAAACAGAAACATGTCACATTTTTCTTTTCCAGTCCAGTCCTTGTCCATTCTCTAAACCTAAACTCTTTGTCCAGTCACAGATCACCATGGCAGTAGATTTGTTTGTTGTACGTCCTTACATGTATTAATAGAATTAGTGGATCACAAGGTATTAAACAGTTTAGATCAGTAAATGCTTTTGGGAGTGTTACTTTTGTGATATTTCCCCAATGCTTTTTTCCTCTATATTTAACCTTTCTGAAGGGATTTATCACCATTTATTATAATAATATCCTCTGTGTTTTGCTTTTTTTTTTTTTTGTAAAAATCTGGTATTTTCTTTATATTTAATTTACTGATCATTTAAATGTTCATAAAGCCTCAGATTAAAGTTACATCAGAAACAGAGAAAACTAAAGAAAAAGTGACTCTTTCAGAAAAATATTAATAACTGAACATATAAACAAGCGTCTCCATCCACTGTCATTGATCCAACTTCATGGGTTTTACTGGTGAATCAATATTGTAGAAGATGATGGAGCCTCTGAACGTCCAAATGGGCCATATCTGATGACCTTGAAAAGATGACAAATTACATTTTACACCAATTATTTACATGTATTGATAGGATTAGTGGTTCAACAGGTATTAAACATTTTAGAACAGTAGATGCTTTTGATTGTCAGTGGATGTTTGGGTTTTTGTGAGTTAAATATAGGCAAATACATGATTTGCATTGAAAAAGGCTAAATACAGAGGATCATATTATCATAAATGGTAATAAATCATTTAAAAATGGCTAAATATGGAGAAATATTCATTTGAGAACTGCCACAAAACTAGCACTGGGTCTTTATGGGTTAAATGAGGATATATTTTTTTTTACTCTGGTATGCTTGGATACAGTCTTTAACTAGATTAAGTTTCCTTCAGATTGTGTGTATTTTAATTCAGAATATGCTATGCGTGTCTTATTTAACTGTTTTGCCCATCAAAACAATAAGATGCAGTGGATTAGAGTTTTTGTTTGTGTATCAGAAGTTTGTAAAAAAGCTGTCTAACCAAACACATCTATCCACAGTTTTCTGCTGCATAATTCAAGGGCGGTTTCACAAAATTCTCCATTTCCATGATTAATCCGCAACCAACTGTTTGATAAAATATGATTCCAGTCCAGAAATCTTTTATATCCCCAAGGGGCAATTCTCTGTGTACCTGACAGTACATTAAGACATGGACAAAAACATACATGACACACAAATTCATGAAACACAATTCAAATAATTCATAAATACATTACAAAGTGCTATTTAAAAGGAGTTCTGTCTGTTTGTCCTGCATTTAGGGAGGTTAAAACTTAGACCTGATGGGAGCAGCTGGACCTCAGAGTTGAGAGAGTAGCTGGTAGGGATGTAACCAGGGTGCGATTTGTCGGGGGGGGGGGGTTTGTTGGAGCAGGAGGGCAACAGTTATATACATGGGAGTGTGGTCTATAACTAATGTAACTAATGCTGGCGAGAAATGAAAGTGAAACTTCACATACTTTCAACATCCAACTCCTGGGTTCTATTCCTCTATTATATAGTGGATCTCACACGAAATTTCCACAACTTGAAACCTGTATCCACTGAACCCCCTCCACTGCCCTGTGGGCCCCCCACAAATGCTGGGCCCCATGAATTTGCCATGTTTACCCTCCCTTTATGCCGCTCCAGTGCATGAGGACGTTCACGAATTCTGACACTGTCGACATTTCGGTTCAGGTGAACGTTAGTGCCAGTATTGTAGGATACAGGTGTAAGAAAACTGTCACAACCTGCCTGTTATTTCCATTGGTTGGTTGTCCCCCCTGAGGATGAAATTCATTGAGCAGAAGTAGAGATGCAAAAACCAGGGGGAGGTTGATACCCCCCATCCCCCCCAACAAATCGTACCCTGGATGTAACAATACACTCAACTCATGCAAATGGACGTCCATCAGTCCTGGTGCATCTATAGTCCGTCCATCCATGGGAGTGGATCTCTCCTTCACTGTGGTTCTCCCCGAGGTTTCTCCCTTTTCCCACTGGGTTTTGAGTTTTTCCTTGCCGAGAAGGAGGGTCTAAGGATGGGGGATGCCCTGGACACTACTCATTTTCTTGCTGTTTATTTGACTGTTGTTTACATCCAACTGACTCTGTAAAGCCCTTTGAGATAACCTTGTTGTGATATTGGGCTATACAAATAAAATTGAATTGAATTCATGATTTGATATGATTTCCGATACTGGGTTAACAATACGATTTTCTCACAATTTTTTTAATAGAATGAGCTTGTACGCAAATTATTTCTAAAATAAAAAAAGATTCCTTTAATTACACTGGGTTTCAAAAAAAATGTTTTTTGCAAGTTGTCTAGGTTTTTTCAACTGAATTAGGACCATTTTGCACCGCTAAATCCAAAAATGACATCTGTTTTTCTCAATCAGGTCAAGTTTTTTTGCTAATTTGATTTTGAAAAAATTGATCTTCTCACAAAATATAATAATTAATACCAAAATAAGATTGGTAAGCACACTTTATGAAACTCGTGACTTGATTCCTGTTAGGTACAATGGTGTATTCACCGCAGATGTAGCAGAATACGTCAGGCTTATTTTTGCAAGATCTTCTAGTCGAAGCCATTTCATTCACCTGTAATATTAACCCTTTCATGCACTGTCCACTCCAGTGGACAGTTCTTCTCCAGCTGTTCTCTTGTATATTAATGGGTTTTGTTGTTTTAGTTCCATATCAGCCAACACAGTGGACGCTTATGCACCATCCCATACACTGTAATTCAGATCATTACTGTAACTTTACTGTTCTTGATAAGCCTGATCTGCAGTGACATGTTTGAGTGTAAATCAATTGTTATTTGTTAGACAAGAAGTTTTTTTTTTTTGCATATTATCTTCATGAAGTGAGTAATTACTAGCATTAAAATATGTTAAAATGTGAGAAGACATCAGATTAGCAGCATTAAATTTTTTTTTATTTCATTGTTTTCATATCACTTTCTGATATTGGGTTTTAAACACGTTTCTTTACTTCAAAAATTAAATGCATGGATTTTTTTGTAACTCCATAGGAAAAAAAAACAAAAAAACAACTCGATCGCATTGTTTTTTTCATGGCTAAACACTGAAGAAAAAAATCTTGACTAAGGTTCTCATAATTCGTGCATGAAAGGGTTAAAAAAACATTAATCATAAATTGGCAAAAGTAAAATCTTCAGAACTCATTTATTGCAAGAAATATGAAATAATTTAGTATCATATGATGTGAAAATGCCCATAAATGTAAGCAAAAATGTTAAAAAGCCAATATGTAGCATAGTTCAGAAAATTGACCTGACTGAGCAAAATTAATGTGATTTTTGGATTCAGCACACCAAAATTATCCTAAATCAGCTCAAAAAACTTCATCAATAAATTTGTTGTTGACCAGTGTTATTGACAGACAAAAAAACACATTTCTGAGGTAGGGTGTAACAGCAAAACACAAACTATGCAATGAATGCATATTTACAAAATTTATATTTAAATATGGCGACACAGTGGTGCAGTGGTTAGCACTCGTGCCTCACAGCAAGAAGGTCCTGGGTTCGATTCCAACACCAGTCGACGGGGGGTGGGACCTTTCTGTGTGGAGTTTGCATGTTCTCCCCGTGTCTGCGTGGGTTCTCTCCAGGTACTCCGGCTTCCTCCCACCATCCAAAGACATGCACTGATAGGTTAATCTAAATTGCCCATAGGTGTGAATGTGAGAGTGATTGTTTGTCTCTATATGTTAGCTCTGTGATGAACTGGCGAAATGTCCAGGGTGTACTCCTCCTTCGCCCGTAAGTAGCTGGGATAGGCTCCAAGCGACCCCCGTGACCCTAGTGAGGATAAAGCGGGTTCAGATAATGAATGAATGAATATTTAAATATACCGTATAAAAATTACAAAATATGTTTTCTATTATCTTTAACAAATTAAAGAGAATCCCTTTCTATTTCTCTGAGGTCGGGTAAACTGTGCAAAGACGTCACACTGCAAAAAATTTCTGCATTCTAGGTAGTTGTCACCATTTTGAAGGGTAAAGTGGTAAAGAAAGCTGTGCGTCAGAGATCGGATGAGAGAGTCATGACCTATGAAAGACCCAACAGAGATGTACGATGTCAAACACGTAGTGCTGTATGATGTCGAATAAGTGAAATCAAAAGTAGAATCTGCTCTCTGCTGTTTAAAAAGGGCATCGTGATTCATTTTTCATCTCAGCCAATTTGAATTGTCACACATTTGTATCCATTTTTAACTGTCTTGCAATGCATCGTTACATACCTAGTAGTTGGGGTCAGTTAGGATTTGCTCTGGTCTCTTCAGGGTCCGAGCCCTGTGCAGAGTATGGAGGTCATTTAGCTAAATGTTGGCAATGATGTACAACTTCGTGAGTTGGTTGCCAGTGAGTGACATCCCATTTTTCTATTTGATTACCTTGCGTACCTAAACTGCGGTAACCATAGTGAAATGTGTCCCTCTGAAGTGAAAATATGTTACACAAAATCTCTAACACTGTGTTTTATCTTCGTCAAAGCATCTGTGTAAAACCAGGATTATGCATGGTTGGATGACTCAGACATCTGCAGCCACCACAGCTCACTGAGTTACAGTAGAGAGGAGATCTGAACTCATTTCACTCATCAAGTCTTCCTCAGTGTCAGCAAGACACATCACACAAACCCCTAGGAGTTAAAAAAAGAACTGATGACAGAATCAGTCTGAAGAATAACTTCACACAGAGCAGCAGCCTAACAACAAGCACCAAACAACCCATAATACAACATCCTGTAAAATAAAATGTTTACACTCCATAACTTTGGTCATAATCCTCACTTGATTTTGTGTTTGATGCATTGGAACCAATTGTAGAACATTTAAAGTTCAAGAACGGAAAGAAAAAAATCATAAGAGAAAAAAAATAAACCAATAAACCTGAGTCATTCAAGTTCATTTGTAATTTTTATTTATTTATTTTAATTGCAATGCAATATATGATTAAATCAGTGTTGCAGTCCAGGGTATACTGTGTGTACTTGTATACTTATTTTTCAGTTAGTATTGTGTATACCCACTTCTAAATCCCCCTGATGGACACCATTCAGTCGTATCTGCAGCCAAATTGTCCATTTTTCCCCCTAGGATGGTGAAGTCATGACCCGCCCTACTCTGCTTCTAATTGGCTAGTACTCGCTGCCTTCACTGATTAGATTGGTTAACTTTAGGCATGAGGACTGATGAGCCAAACAGAGGCAGAGTAGGGCGGGTCATTCCAAGAAAAATCTCTGAAACCTAATTGGACACCTCAGGTGCCAATGATTGACAGATCACTGTACGTCTTGTTGAAAGATGCGCAGTTATTGGAAATGTGAATCAGAAAGGCAGAATAAACGTCTTTCAAATGTGTGACACGTATCGAGACAACCTACTTTCATGGAATACATAATTCTGAGGTAAGTTTTAAGGTGGTTTCAGAATGAATCACTGTTTTAAACTACTGGGGCCTCATGTATAAAGCATGCGTATGCACAAAAAACTGGCGTACGCCCTTTTCCATGCTCACGTTCAGATGTATAAAGAGTGAAATGACCATGGAAATGTGCAGGGCTCCACGCCAACTCCACAGCTGGCGTACGCATGTTTCTAGTGCTTTGGAACCTTTGGCGACACTTCCAGGTAACACTGGGAAACTGTTAATAATGTGAAAAAGGTCATTCCTCCGGTTGATGGGCACATCGGAGATACTCAGATGAACAATGAACACACCGGCTCGTCATCCTACTGCCAGAGCAGCACATCCACCACCAGAACCAGAACCAACCAGACCCTGGACCCATCAATGTCAATCCTGCCCGGGAGGATATTCAGCAACAACCATATAAAGAGACAAGGACACAAAATTCACTGGTTGATAAATGCATTTAATGTAGTGTTAATGTCTGTGAGAACATTTATAAGTCGGTCCAGTCGCTCATTGATGCCGCCAATTGTTCTCATGATGTCCTCTGGTGATTTAGGTGAGTACAGACCCATGCCGGTGTATGGGCATCAGCAGCTGGCTGTTGGTGGAATGGAGGACTGGCTAAACGCAACAGGAAGTCTCTGTGACAGGAGGATGATACTGCGTCTCACCGTCTTCTGTCTCATTGTTGGAAAATAGTAATTTGAGTGATTAAAAATGAGTCATAGTCTTTGATTTCCTCTTTGATATCCTGACATGATTACGCATGAACCTTTATCTAGTTTGGCTGTGATCAGACTGTTGTATGACCCGTAGAATGAACTAATGTGTGACTTACACAAATACTAAATGTATATTTACTTTGGGGGTGATCTGCGTCAGCCCTATGAGAAAAGTGTCACCCACAATATTGTTGACTTTCTGCGCAAACGAGTTCATCCTCTTTTCTCCTTCCGCTTGTTTTGGTCTCCACTTCTCATCACCCTTGACGACATCATCTGATCATGCAGAGAGGGGAATCCCACCTGCAGGCCCCATTTATACTAATTTGCAAATTTAAATGTGGGCGTGGAGAGGGAGGAGTCAGGTACTCCAACATATGCGCTCAATTCCGCGCTGATTGGGATGTATAAAGGAAATGTACTTGGATTCGGCGTACGCTAGGTTTTATTCATCTGGATTTTTTTGTGCGTACAGACTTTTCTGGATTTAAGCATATACCAGGTTTCAGTATGAAATCCACGCAAGTCTTTATGCATGAGGCCCCTGGTCACTACTGCACATTTAGAGGAGAGGAGATTTTGTTGCCAATAGTTAAACTGTGTGAATAGGCTAACGTTATGAAAGGCTAACATTATGCCTCATGTTGAATACATTTACATTCATGCAGCTGTTTGTGTGACCAGTAAAACCTACAAACTGCTCCTGATCAAGTCATGATAATTTTATAATCGTGAACAAATACTACAGATGGATTTTTGGGTAAACTAAATAGAGTAGTCTGACATGTTGCTTTTCCATTGACCCTCATATTGTGCAAATATAACTTGCTCATAAAAATTTACCTGATGGAAAAAGGACAATTTCGCCAAAAGTCTCATTTTTTCACAACTAGAGTCAGGGGAATTAAAAAAACGGATGCTGACGTACATTACAACAATCGAAAAAGAAGAAGAAACATGTCACGTTATGTGTGGACACACCAGGAAACCCAATCATTTTTTAATTTAGTACGAGATAGAGGGGTAATATATAATAATAATAATAATAATAATAATAATAATAATAATAATAATAATGAATATATCTGTAAATCAACACCATATTTACATTCGTCGCCATGTTTATGGAATGACGTCTCGTGTCATCTTGTGATAAATAAACGAATAATCGCATTTATGATTTAATGGAAAAACCGACATTACGCACTTCTGTTTTTTTGACATTTAGTAAATGTCAGTAAAGTTTTGTGCAGATGTCCAATGGAAAAGCGACTACTATTTCTAAAACAGGGTGTTTTTCTGGACTACTTAAAAAAAAAAAATTAAAAATTGAGTATACCCACTTCTTCAGGGACCACTACACCACTGGATTAAATGCTACAATACCATGTTTCTACTTTCCTAGCCCTAGCTTTGAATAATAACTGCTCTTCATTTAGCCATTATGCTTACCCACAATTAATGATCGATTCTCTAATTTCATCCATGAGGCTTCTTTAATTCCTTCACCCCGTAACTTTAATAAGATCACTGAACAGACATACTTTAATCTGACATTAATTAGCTCATAATTAGCCGGAGGACAAGCTGTGTCAAAACATCCTTGAAAGATGTCACTGTGGTGAAACTCAGAGAATCTCACACACACACTATGGATGAAAGGCTTCACTTGGTGGAAAATATCATGTTTTTCTCCTCTATCAAACTTTGCGGTGACAAACGATACAGAATTTGATAGTAGATGTGTTTTTGTTGCTTCTTAAAACCATTTTGGGTCCAGTGTCAAAATGAAAACTCCTAATGTGCTCATTAATCTCTGATTGCTTGGATGTTCTCGGTTATGAGCGCAGGGCAGAAATGTCAGAGCAACCATAATCACTGCGAGCCAGGTTAGATAAATCACATTAATCATTCCACATTATGTCATGTCCTTATCTTCATTTTCACACATACATTGTTCTGCGCTGTTTAGACACGTTCAGATCATCTGAGCCTGCCTATCATCTGACATCAGAATTAGACGCAGAAGTGCTGCTCATTAGCAAGTACACTTGTATGCCTTTTCTTTTCCACATGGAATTATTTCTCAGTAACAGTGCAGTAAGATTAAAGAATGGCACAAAATGATCTGGTGTTTTCATTTTAAAATAAATACAGATTGGAGATAAGTATTAAATTTTAGCAAACACACAGTGGTGAGCTGTGAGGGCCAGCAGAGAAGGCTATAAAATAATTAAATTAGTGTGTGTAAAGTGTCTTTCTTGAATATTTAGTGAATTTCATCAGTGTAATCTATAGAAGTGTTCATGGATCATTTTGTTTAGTTGAATTGAAATATCCTACATCCAAATACTCCCTCGAACACCTCACAGTGATTTCAGCTCAGTGGGGCCATCACTATACAAATTGCTAGTTTTTATTGAAAGACCACACATCTGATTTACAATATTAGTGCCGTAATCATCAGCCTGTCAAATTTTGATGTTAAATGACAGGACTCCATCTGGGCCCAGTAATGTGCCCTGAGCAACCCCCAACTTTTGTCATGAAATTCCTTTGTATGAACATGAACGCAAGCAAAAACTAAATGGCATCTGCTGTCACAGCTACACCGGCTCTTGTTGACGATCTGCAAAAAAATATAATTTTCAAGGCACCTTACATCTCCAACTAGATTATCCAACCAGCAAATTCTTTGTGCACCATTTCACAACTTCTAACTTGTAGCCTTTATGAGTGGCTATGAGTCCAACAAGCTATTTTGCTTCACTTTTAATTCTTGCTTTTGCAGTCTCAACAGCCTCACTAGGGCAGCTCTTAAACACCAAGGCTCTGAGTGCCACGTAATGTCACTAGTGTATCTGAAAACATTTTTGGAATGTCGGGTGGATTTACTGCTGGACCCTGCATCTGGACACCAAGGACAGTTAAAAAGTTTCAGCTTTTTCTCCCCAAACATTCCTCTACTGGCATTTAAAATATTTTAAATACAAGACCTTCGATGTGCAAGTTTAGTTTGGACAGAATTTCAGATTTAAGTCAGGGTGCTGAAAGGGAATGAGCTAAAGTCAGGGATATCTTTGACCAGACTGTACAGGCGGTGGAAGAACCCAGCAAATCGTGTGGTGATCGTTAACATACTCACACCAATTAAGAACAGATTTGATGATTCCAAAAGATTGATGTTTGTTGGATAGCTGGATTCTGAGCCATTTGAAATATTCTTGCAGACCTTTCCAGAAACAGAGCTCTGGAGTCTGATGAAGAGCTACAGCGCAGTGTGACCTGAACAGACTCAAAGATTAATTAAAGTTTCACCTTTTTTCCATCACTGACTGATTTCCACAGCCAAGCTAAGGAAGTAACAGAGGTGAGACAGGCTGGACTTTTTCACAGCAGAACTGCATTCTGGAATCAAAGGGGCAGTGACGCAGCACAGCGTGTAGTGTGACATATCACTTGTGCATCGAAAATACCCCGAGCATAGCAGCGTTGCTAACCTCTCCAGAGTCTTTCACTGTTCCACAAACGTTAGCATTGATAGAGTCCTCCGCCTGAAGTGACAACAGCTCACGGATCTCGGCGTCTCCTCAGTTCGACATCTTTCTGGTCGTGTTGACATGTTTGTTTACTGTACACGGCCCATGCTAATTTTTAAATCCCCCCCGGTGTAAGCGTGTTCTTTTGTTGGCAGCTCCAAGAAAAAGTCCGGATCCTTTCTGGTCTCATTTTTATAATTTTATTGTTGACTTGATCTGATCACAAACAAAATATAACTCAGCTGAGGATCCACACCCTAAGTGGGGAAATGGACCCCGAACATTGCAATGCACATCACTTTTATATCCTTGTAAACTGATCTTCAAACTATGGGGTGAACCCCTTGTGGGTTGGTGGGCTAGGTCACAGAAAATGGACTGGTGTCATCTTACTCTAAAGTCAAGCAGATGTAATTCCTCAACTCAATTCAAAACCACCTAATGACCGTGTTTACCTCTTGTCTCTGGTTGTTTACGATCGTTTGTGAGCATGTGTATTTAAAAATGTGCCTAAGATAAAACCTAAGTCCTGTAATCATAAATCTGTCAGTTTAGTATGTGACCAAGATGTGACCTATCCTAAGAAATTTACGACTGACCAGTGAAACAAAGAAAATCTAGTGACCGAAAGGAATCCAAACTAATACTGACTAATATGTGATTAAACTTAAGAATTTAACTATCTAAATTAAAATAATATTTCACCGGCACAAGGGTTGCACACACAATATGTCATCAAAACATCTCACCTTTTACATAGCATTGCAGGATCATGAGTCCACCTTTATCACAGCTCTGTTACTACCTCCAGAGGTGTTACAGAGCCGCGATAAAGGTGGGACCAAATGATCCTCCCTATTTTGTTTACACAGAAATCGTTCAGGAATAAAGGCGAAGTATTCCTGTAACAGAGGTGCTGTGTGAAAGGGGCTTAAGTGATCTCCTGATTTTTTGGCGGATGACAAGCCTTACAGACAGTATGACTGAATTTGATGCACTCACATGCCTGGTCTTAATAATCCCTGTGTCTACAGCCTCTGTGGAGCGCTGACTCTTAAATGGATAAAAACCTAAGGAACACAACAGGACAAACAAGGCTGTCTTTGGTATCTCTGTGTCTATTGAGCAAGGACTGAACTACTACATGGAAACGTTACAGAATGCTTTGTTAGAAGACAGACACATCAACTTTATTTATAAGTCACAGGTGAGTGTTTTACTATTTGAGGTGTATTGTGTGGCACATGTTGGGACTCGCATCTTAAATTGGAAATTATTTGTACGGGGTGGGGAAGCAAAATTTACAATATTTTGAGGCAGGGATTGAAAGACAGTGTATGACCAATTAGTTTATTGAAAGTCATGAGAATTTATTTGCCACAAGAAAATTGACATTATAGAAAATGTTTTTATTCTATGTGTCCTCCTTCTTTCTCAATAACTGCCTTCACACGCTTCCTGAAACTTGCGCAAGTGTTCCTCAAATATTCGGGTGACAGCTTCTCCCATTCTTCTTTAATAGTATCTTCCAGAGTTTCTCGTAATAGTTTTGCTCATAGTCATTCACTTCTTTACATTATAAACAGTCTTTATGGACACTCCAACTATTTTTGAAATCTCCTTTGGTGTGACGAGTGCATTCAGCAAATAACACACTCTTTGACATTTGCTTTCCTGATTACTCATATGGGCAAAAGTTTCTGAAAAGGTATGGATAATAGTGTTAGGTATGATTATGACATCAATATATGTTTGGTTTCAAAACAATTGACCTAGTGCCTGCTGAGAAAAAAAAACAACTAAATGTTCATTGTAAATTTTGCTTCCCCACCCTGTATATGGTTGCGTTGGCTGTACCAGGGATGTGTAAGATTGCTTCCTCAAGGTCCTGATTGATGTAATTTGTAACATATCTTAATAATGGTGTGACTTTACATTAGATTAGATTAGATTAGATTAGATAAGATTAGACTTTACTGATCCCACAACAAGGAAATTCAGTGGTCAAGGAAGCAACAAAATAAAGTGCAAGAAAAAAGTGTACATGTGCAAGATAGAGAAAAAAAAAAAAAAAGTATATATATATATATATATATATATATATATATATATATATATATAAATATAATAGTAATAAACAGCTGTGCAGACTATATACATAGTCAAAATAGCGAGGAAATTGCTAAATTATTTAGTATTTTTAATTAGTATATTTATTTGTTTATTTTTTTTATTTATTAAATTATTTAGTATTTGGAGTGACACAGTGGTGCAGTGAATAGCACTCGTGCCTCACACAAGGTTCAATTCCAACACCAGTCAATGGGGGTGGGACCTATGTGGGTGGAGTTTGTCCTCCCTGTGTCTGTGTGCGTTCTCTCCGGGTACTCCGGCTTCCTCCCACCATCCAAAGACATGCACTGATAAGTTAATCGGTTAATCTAAATTGCCCATAGGTGTGAATATGAGAGTGACTGTTTGTCTCTATATGTCAGCCCTGTGATGAACTGGTGACTCATCCAGGGTGTACCCCACCTTCATCCATAAGTAGCTGGGATAGGCTCCAGCGACCCCCGTGACCCTAGTGAGGATAAAGCAGGTTCAGAAAATGAATGAATGAATGAATATTTAGTATTTATGGTATGTATAAATGCATGTTAATCAAAATGCATGTAGAGAATAAGCAATTAATAATCCTGTAATGTAAGAGAGGTGTATTCATTATATCATTGAGTACTATTTATAACACCCTGCACCAAGACACAATCTTGCATCTGCTGGGAATTTAGCAGGAGATTGTTATTTAAGTTTTTTTTTTTTTTTTTTTCTACTTATTGCAAAAATGCATTCATCAAATACATTGAATAAAAATAAATCAAGAGTTTTAAAACAATGATTCTCTGACTAGTTGACTGTTTGTAGGAAATTGGTGCAAGTCTCAGTCAGTTATGGCATCCCAGTAGCAACATTAGTACTGCTACACCCTCCAATGCATCCGTTTTCCTGCAGGGTGAGGAAACCGTCTCACTGCACCTCAGGAAAATAACCAGGTCACTGCACTAAATTTGAGTCCTATACGTTTCAATAATGAAATTGTTGTGATGCTACTATAACTCACAGAGACAGCTGTGTGACAGGAGGTGATTTCCAGTTTAGAAACCAGCTGGAGAGTTGAGAGACTGGTGGCTGTAGAGTCACAAGAGTTGAGTTTATAATGAACAACTGGATAACAAGCATGAACACGGCTGGGGTGGCTGTCATTCAAACTTGTACCAATACTGTCACAGTCAGTCACTGTTACTTCATCATAAACCACACACACACGTATAGATTTATATCCCTGTAAAGTGTAATGGCCACATTTTCTCCAAAACAATTCGAACACAGCATATGATCATCAACAGACATCGGTGTACGGTAAGATCATAGACTGTTATGTATATGAATGGTGGATGAACTCTCCATAATGTCATTTATTGGTGTGTTTTCTGCCGTTTTTACGCCTTGACGTGATCTGCATGGCCATCATCATGTTGTTGTTGTTAAAACCAAGTGCCCATATTTGGATTTAGACTGTGAAACTGGAGAACAGCATGGGGTGAAAATGAGAACTGAAATTTACTGTAAACACAGACCACATTGAATAAAACTAACAATAAATGCCATCAAGTCATTTCAGCTACTTATAATAAAATGTTAACACATACAGTGGTGTTGGTAACAGTAATATCCTAGTCATGAAAACACAGTCTGTCACCTTCTGGGCTAATTAGCAGGTTAGCTGACAGACCATACAGTTTGATATGATGTATTGCTAAAATCAGCTAAAACAGCTAAGTTAAGCCAGTCTTGTATGTGCAACTTCTTTGTACGACAGAGTTGCCTGTCGGGTAGAAATGTAAGTATTATTCAATTAGCCTTGAATGTCGGACTTGGCTGAGCTAGCATTAGCTGTCCATCACAACCTGGCAGACATTAGTCACTTTTCCATCAGAGGCGATTTCTCATAGACTGCAAGGGAAGCTCGGCTTCCCCTAAAATTACGAAAATTAAATGGTTAAATATGTACGGTTGTGTTGACATTTCATTGACTACAAATGTGTTAGAACTAAGGATGCAAATTATCGATTAATTCATTTGGTTACCCTTATCAATCGATTAACGATTAATTGATAAGCAGCGATTTTCCTGAGAACCTGAATTTCTTTTTCAAGACGGTCTATAAGAATAAAAGCTAAAAGCTAAATATTGTTTATACACTTCATGAAAAAAGCATGTCATATTCCTTAATGATTGATTTATTGAACCAGTATTTCCTGTGGAATTCATCTGTTGATGTGGTGGTGTGTAATGGGGGAGGTGTATGTGTGTGCATTTCGCTGGTGTGTGGGGGTGCACGCATGTTCATTTCGTCGGGGGCGGGGGGGGGGGGGGGGGTGTAATACTCGCGTAGAGTACGGCCTGGGGATGCGTGCGTGTTGGTTGGTAACCGCGCGTGTGCGTGCGTCACTTTCCGTCCTACTTCTAATACTATGGGGGTACGGTGCAATCCGTGCCCTCGCAGAAGTGAAAGTGGAACTTTTCACTGACTGTAGACAACACCAACCTCCAGGGAAAACGCTCCGATACCGACCCCGCATTTATTTGTGTTTATTCGGGGGTGCACCGCTCCCACGAACAGACGGGCCGGTCTGTGTTTGGTCCACCATGTCCATAAAGACATTCTAACTCATCAAAGCCATGATCCAGTTTGATGAGCGGCTATCCCAGCCGCAGTGTCGCAACCAACCGGCAGCCTTCGGACAGGTGTGGATGGGCGGAAAAGGGCAATTAACCGACAATTAATAATTTAATTGAGCACATTCTTATCGACAATTAATCGTTAGTTGATTAATTGTTTACATCCCTAGTTAGAACACGTTCATCTCAAGGACAAGTTTGTTCAGAATCAGATTTATCACAAATCAGCAGACTCGATGTTGTTCACTTCTCATACATTCCTGTTGCACTGTTTTCTCATACGATCTATGGTCATTTGCCCGTACAAGCCCGGCGTCCACGCACTTCAATGGGACTGAGTGGAACAGTTTTTTTTCATTGCCTCAAAACTGAACGGTAACTGGATAAATGCCACGATGATGTCCCCCCCCCCGGACACCCAGCGTCTCTTGGGGTGGATGGAGCTGTGGGTGGACCTTGGCCGGGCTGGACGCCAGGCTTCCACGTGCTGATTGGAGGATCAGTCGAAAGGCTGAATCCCGTTTGATTGACAGCTATTTTGAGATCTACTCCTTCACTGACAGAGTTCAATTTAATACCGTTGCACATTCTGCTGTGAAATCAAGAGAGAAACCACTACGAA
Organism: Sphaeramia orbicularis; assembly: GCF_902148855.1. NCBI lineage: Eukaryota > Metazoa > Chordata > Actinopteri > Kurtiformes > Apogonidae > Sphaeramia > Sphaeramia orbicularis. Next base: position 13,363,396 of record NC_043969.1, on the reverse strand, counting down.
ATTACTTGTTCATTTCTTGCACTGTAAATAAAACACACTCATTGTACTTCCTTGTTTCAATTGAACATAATTTCAGCGTTTTCTTGTTTAGTTGGTACGTTAAGGTCACTGACCATTTTCTTAAAAAGGAACGGAGGGCCGAATTTATGCTTAAATAACTTGACCATTTTTTTAAAAGTAAGCCGACAATGAGATTCCCCTCTCTGAAAGAGGAGCAGCTGTTTTCCATTGACCTTCAAACTGTGCGAATGTAACTTGCATAAAAATTTGCCTAATGGAAAACAACGACAATTTCATTTTGTTTTTCAATTAAAGGTTTTTGTACTGGCAACAGTTGGTTTTTCGGGCATGGCAAAATTGGTGTATCACACAAAACTGCAACGAAAAGACCTTTTTTTGCAAGTAGAGTCTCGTGAATAAAAAAAAACAAAACAGATTTCCAATTACAAATTGCACTGTTTTTGCCTATTGTAAGAAGATAGTGATGGCCACAGTAGTGGATTTTATGCTTCTTCTTAAATAAGACATGGATCAGGTGTTTATTCAGTAGAATAAGGTGTGGTTGTGTTGGAATTCAACAGACACAGGAATGGAATGGCTGTCATACATGCAGACAGGCTAATTTCAGAGGAAATTGCAGTTGTCTCTTCATTTTTTCCAGAGCTGTATGTAAATATATCTCAAACGTACTGGATTTTATGCTCTTTTTATCCCCTTCATTTCTAATATGCAGACGTGTTCTCAACCATGTATCTGATTCTTCACATTCTGTGCTTTATGTTGTAACTGCTCAACTCAATATTTGTTACTCTGATGTTGCAGAGGAAACTGTTGGCTTTGTTGATAGAGTTTATGTTTTGCCTTGTCTAGATGTGAGGGTGATTTGGACTGCAGGGGTGGCGCCAGAAAATTTTGCTTATTTTCAAATGCCCATGTTGACAGGTTTGGAGAAAACCACAGCTTGTTCTCCTTTACACCTTAGAGACAGGACATCTCTATGATATGTGTGCGAAAGAGTGACTGGGAGTGTGTATGTGGGATGACATTTGCTGCATGCCACTGTACAACTGAATTCGACTCTGTATGCTGTCTTACCATGAAACATTATTTTACAAGGTTGTTTTTTGTTTGTTTTTTTACAATGCTCACACAATTTTTGAAACTAATGCTATTCTTTAACTCTACCCACAAAACACAAAACCACGTACAGAAAACAACACAGGTGAAATGCAAAAAAAACCCAAAAAACAAACAAAACTCCACTAAATTAAAAACTTGTTAAAGAGATTCACTGTTTGTATCCAAGCATCAGTGTCGATGCATGAATAAAATAAAATAAAATAAAAATTGTTTTTTAGAGCTTGAGATGAAATCTAAATGCATTGCTTCTAACTTCTTTACAGTGATAAAAAAAAGAAAGAAAATGACATGATGAATTTATCATAAGAATCAGAGAGGATCTTTAGGGGTGCACCGATCTGGCTTTTTCAGTTCCGATGCCGATACCAATCAGAGCTGTAGCGATACACTAACCTCACGATACAATACACGATATTCAGCTCATGATTCGATATATATCACTATATTCAGTCAACGATATGATTCGATGTGCTTTGATACGATTCGATACACTTACATAATTTCTGAAAGATTTTAAAGGGACAGAGTGATTTTGGTGACATCCTGTGAGTGTTCCATTGACTTGAATTGAATTAATTGAACTGAAAACTGAAAGCATCGATCACTTACACAATATAAGGCTCTGACTGGACAGAGTCTACAGCTTGCAAATGCTGGACAAAATTAATCAAAGATCTGATTAGAAAATGTGTTTGATTTACTGAAACAGTGCAAATGGTGGCTTCCAAGCCTTTGAAAAGTGCAGAATTTATAATCCCCTTATTAAACTTTTTATAAACGTATACAAATCAGAACTCCCAAGAGGGATTATATCACAGCTTTATAAGAATATTTCAAATCTTAATAATCATTCCACCAAATACATTAAAGAACTAGAAAAGAACTCTCAGAGTACAGACCCCCCCCCCCCCCCCCCCCCCCATCACCACCAAAATTTAATCATTTGTTTCTTGTGCCGGTGTGGTGTCAAAAAATCAGTATTTTAATCAAAAGTATTCAATTTGTAATCAAAAGTATTTAACCTGTGTTCATTAAGTATTTAACCTGTATTCATTTGCATGCCAGAAGTTATTCTTAGTGTAATGTGTGGATTGTACCAGAGTAGCTGACTTTTTTCCTGGGAGACCCTCAAAAGAACGAACACGTCAAGCCATCGAAAGATCACGTGAAATGGTGGAAAGTTACAAAATAGGGCAGGCAGAAAGAGCATGTGAGCTCATGGAAAGTTTCGGCAAATGTGGTGTACAAGACAAGTACACGTGAGGAAAAATTTTGGACATTCTGGGAAATAATTTACATTTTCTGGGAAAAAGTTTAATATTAATTTATGATAAATTAATTCTAGGAATCAACTGCATATGTATATTCTCAGACCAATCCTGATAGGCACCAAGAAACCCGTAAGCTATCGGAGACAAGCTAAAAAAGAGGGTTTCCGACGTGCCTAGATTAATGTTCAAAATATGATAAAAAAGTGGGTATGGTTTGTAGCTAAACCCAACCTACTTCTGAAAATATAAAAGTGGTCTCCCGGGGTGAAAAAGTCAGTTGCTTCTGTGGATGTCAACTCAGTGTTTATTTTATGCATGAATAAACACTTTATGCGGCTCCAATTCTGCTCGATCTCTGACTTTGACTTGGTTCTGTGTGCATTTACTTGACGAAGCTCCACTACGTAGATGGGAGTACAGAGACGTAAATTCAACATGCCAGAGTACAGTGAGGAAGAGCGTCAAAGGGACCAAAGATGTCTCCCACCTGCGGCAGTAAATTTTTCACGACACCAGTATCAACATTTCCTGAAATTTGCGATCACAAGTGGGGGGGTGGGCAAGTGACATCATGCGTGTGTTGTACATCACAACAGTAACTAGAAGCACTCGGAGAGCGCAGACCTCCGCCAAGGCTGATCAGTGGCCCCCCCCATGGGCCCCCCCACGCCAAGGAGGTTATGTTTTTGCCAGGGTTTGTTTGTTTGTTTGTTTGTCTGTCTGTTTGTCTGTTTGTCTGTCCGTTAGTGTGCAACATAACTCAAAAAGCTATGGACAGATTTTGATGAAATTTTCAGGGTTTGTTGGAAATGGGCCCCCCCGTGGGCCCCCCCACCCCCGATCACCACCAAAATTTAATCACTTCTTCCTTATCCCATTTCCAACAAACCCTGAAAATTTCATCAAAATCTGTCCTTAACTTTTTGAGTTATGTTGCACACTAACGGACAGACAAACAAACAAACAAACAAACAAACCCTGGCAAAAACATAACCTCCTTGGCGGAGGTAAAAATCAGTATAAATCGGGGGGCAGGGGCATATCATTTGGCGCATCACCTCCCCCCCTTCCCACCACCTGGTCGCAAATTTATTTTCAAGGGTTAGCGCGTGGTCAGTGATAAGGTGAGGGGAGCTCACTTTCACTTTCTCACAGATTTATCTACAGAGCTACTTATGTAACCCACCACGTCCTCCACATACAGCTCCGTTGCATTACTTTTTAATTACATTCGGCATGCATGATGTAGCCTGTGTCGCTAGAATTTAAAGGGGAAAGATCAGTCTTATGGATCACTTTCTTTTACCGATCCCCAATCCAGCTAAAATGTTAATATCGGGGCCGATATCATATATCCTAGTATCAGAACGGTGCAACCTTAATCTTTATGCTTCTAATATACAAGGTTACTCGAAAAGAATGAACCGATTTCATTACGCAATATTTTAATAAACAAAAGCAATAGAAAACTCCAGCCAACTCACAAGTATTCTACTCACAATCAGCTTTTATTTCCAGTCTTACAAGTGTTCAGTATGGCCACCATCTGCAGCACGGGCAACATCAATGCGATAAGAGAATTCCTCCCGGGCGTGTATCAGCATATCACGATCCACTGAGTTGATCGCTGTTGTTATTCAATGTTTAAGGTCACTGAGGTTAGTGGGTAGCGGTGGAACATAAACTTTGAAAACTCCTCTTTCAAATAGTCACTGACTCATTCCATGATGATGCTGGAGAACTGAAGTGATGCGTCAAGAAAACGGTTCATTCTTTTTAAATAACCTTGTATCATATATAGCGTGTAGTGTTTGCTCTTGTGTTCTATTTGTATTGTGTGTCATGCTGCTGCTACATCTATCTATTCATTTCATTTGTTTGTTTATTTCGAGCGTTTATAGAATACAAACAAATTCACAATTCCCAAACAAAACAAAACAAAAAAAAACATTCATTTATACTCGAAAAGGAGTGGGAAGAAAAAGAACTTATTTAATCCCACCCCCATTTTCATCATCAAATAACTGAACATAATAACATTTTAACCCTTTCATGCATAGTGGTTACTACAGTGGACAGCTGTTCAACGGTGTTCTCTTGTATATTCATGGATTTTGTGGTTTCAGTTTCATATCAGCCAACAGAGTGGACGCTTATGCATCATCACATACACTGTAATTCATACCAATACTGTAACTTTGCTGTTCTAGATAAAACTGATCTGCTCTCATGTTTGAGTGTAAAAAAAAATGCTATTTGTTATTAGATTGTAATTAAGAGGGTTTTTTTTGTTTGTTTGTTTGTTTGTTTTTTAAACAAAAAGTTGTTTTTTTTGCATATTATCTCCATGAAGTGAGTAATAACTAGTATTATAGTGTGTTAAAATGTGAGAAAACATCAGATTAGCAGCATTAAAAAGGTTTTTATTTCATAGTTTTCACACAGTATGTCAGTAAATACATCTTTCTTTGCATCTAAAATGAAGCGCATGGTGTCCAGCTGAGTGGACATTTTTGTAACTTCATGAAAAATAGGTTCATTAAAAAAATTTTATCACATTGTTTGTTTGTTTTTCATGCCTAAAGAGGAATAAAAACACTCAGGAAAAGAAAAAAAAAAATCTTGATTAAGGCTCTAATAATTCATGCATGAAAGGGTTAAATGTGCACTCCTGTCCTTCGACTTCAAGCCAGAACAATGGACAAAACAGAACAAAATAGGCCTATACCAAATTAGAATAAACTCATTTGAAAGCATTTACATTGTATAACCAAAATGTGTGTAAAAAAAAAAAAAAAAAAAAAAGAAACAAAGTACATTCCTGGTGGTGTTACCACAGGTAACAGTTAACCGTCAACTTACATGATAATAACACTGGTCAACAACAAATTTATTGTTTAAGTTTTTTGAGCTGATTTAGGATAATTTTGGAGTGCTGAGTTCAAAAATCACATTAATTTTGCTCAATCAGGTCAACTTTCTGAACTATGCTACATATTGGCTTTTTAACATTTTTGCTTACATTTATGGGCATTTTCACATCATATGATACAAAATTCTTTCATATTTCTTGCAATAAATGAGTTCTGAAGATTTTACTTTTGCCAATTTATGATTAATGTTTTTTTTTAATATTACAGGTGAATGAAATGGCTTCGACTAGAAGATCTTGCAAAAATAAGCCTGACGTATTCTGCTACATCTGCGGTGAATACACCATTGTACCTAACAGGAATCAAGTCACGAGTTTCATAAAGTGTGCTTACCAATCTTATTTTGGTATTAATTATTATATTTTGTGAGAAGATCAAATTTTTCAAAATCAAATTAGCAAAAAAAACCCTGACCTGATTAAGAAAAACAGATGTCATTTTTGGATTTAGTGGTGCAAAATGGTCCTAATTCAGTTGAAAAAACCTAGACAACTTGCAAAAAACATTTTTTTGTAACCCAGTGTAATTACATACCAACAATGGTAAAAACAAAAAACTACAATACCACATGTGGTAAAGAACAGCAATAATTACATACCGACAATGGTAAGAAAAAAAAAACAAAAAACAACTACAATAGCACTAATGGTAAAGGGCAGCACATACCAGCGATGGTAAGAACAATACCAGATGGTAATGGACAACACATACCAACTAGATGAGGAACAACAAGCACACATTAACATTTAAGACAGAGTATTTATGGAACATCAGTTTTAAGACCCTCCATCTTTATACTGGGACCAGATCATATTTTTGTATAGCAGTATAAATCAGTGGATATTTTGGCATTGCTTGTGTTGGATGTCCAGACTGTTCCAAAGATTCACACCACATACAGGGTGGGGAAGAAAAATTTACAATATTTTGATTGAAAGGGATTGAAAGACAGTGTATGACCAGTTAGTTTATTGAAAGTCATGAGAATTTATTTGCCACAAGAAAATTGACATAATAGAAAATGTTTTTATTCTATGTGTCCTCCTTCTTTCTCAATAACTGCCTTCACACACTTCCTGAAACTTGCGCAAGTGTTCCTCAAATATTCGGGTGACAACTTCTCCCATTCTTCTTTAACAATATCTTCCAGACTTTCTCGTAATAGTTTTGCTCATAGTCGTTCTCTTCTTTCCATTATAAACAGTCTTTATGGACACTCCAACTATTTTTGAAATCTCCTTTGGTGTGACGAGTGCATTCAGCAAATCACACACTCTTTGACGTTTGCTTTCCTGATTACTCATATGGGCAAAAGTTTCGGAAAAGGTATGGATAATAGTGTTAGGTATGATTATGACATCAATATATGTTTGGTTTCAAAACAATTGACGTAGTGCCTGCTGAGAAAAAACAACTAAATGTTCATTGTAAATTTTGATTCCCCACCCTGTACAGACACACAAAAGCGTTTACGAGTAGTTCGAAATTTGGGTAATGTGAAATCTCCGAAGCCTTTGAAATTATGAGTACTCTCCCGAATTGGGAAGTTTTTTTGTATATTACTCGGTAGTAATTTATTGAATGCTTTAAATAAGATTATTGCTGTATAATATTTTACAAGATCATGGATTTTTAATAGTTTTGACTGAATAAAGAGATTATGAGTGTGTTCCAGAAATCCAACCTTATGTATGATCCATACTGCTGGATTCTGTAATATGACTAATGGATAAATGGTGGTCTATCTATCTATCTATCTATCTATCTATCTATCTATCTATCTATCTATCTATCTATCTATCTATCTATCTATCTATCTATCTATCTATCTATCTATCTATCTATCTATCTATCTATCTATCTATCTAAATTATGGGCAAACAATTTGTTGTAACACAAGCGCCATTGAACATGTACCGAGTAAAATATTGCATAAAATTGATTAGTAATGACTTAATGCCCTCCACTACTGCATTACAGAAAAAAAATAATATGTTACTATAATACATTACTTTTGTAATTCATTACTCCCAACACTGGTTACCACTGCATGTTAGGTTGAAAATACAGGGACATAGTGCAGGTGGACAGAGGTTCTGAAAGTGTATTTAGATGACAAAATAATCCCTGACTGGCATAGAAATATATTGATGTTTTATTGATGAAATTCTTTATTCAGTCATCACATAATAATACAACCAGTGTCAACAACACTACAAACATTACAAACATTACCAACAGGTTAATGACTGAAAAGACCCAGGCAGAAGCAGAATGCTTATATTAATGCCTGTCCTACATAACAAATTCAGCTACCCAGCATTCAATATAGGAAAAAGAAAAAAAAAACAACAATGCATACAACCAAAAAAAAAAAAACAAGCAAAACATAAAAAGGTGAAAATAAACCAGAAAAATAGAAAACTTAACCACCAAATTAATGGTAATTGAATGCAGAATCAAAAATAAATTATTTACGTATTACTTATTAGAGCTTAACAATTGTATCCTTCAAAAATTGCCTTACGTACCATTTTTTTAAATATCAAACATGGGCTACACATTCTTAAATTCATGCTGGCCTCATTCCATAGTTTAACTCCAATAACAGATATACATCTTCTTTTTGTTGCTTTTTTAGCTTTTTGTACAACAAATTTACAAACATCTCGCAAATCATATTTAGACTCACCTGTTGAGACGAACCTTCTATCTATCTATCTATCTATCTATCTATCTATCTATCTATCTATCTATCTATCTATCTATCTATCTATCTATCTATCTATCTATCTATCTATCTATCTATCTATCTATCTATCTATCTATCTATCTATCTATCTATCTACCATTTCTTCAGCCTGTCTATCTTCCCCCTTTGTCTTGTGCAGATAAATAAACTTTCATGCTGCCTACCACCAAGGCTGAGGTGTCTTATAATCATGTAACTGAAGACAGAGCAGGAAAAGGATTTAAAGCAATATCCAGCATTAGTTTCATTTTATCTTTTGAGTGACTTTTTTTTTTTTTTTTTAACGTTGTGAAGTGCCACATATTTTCTACTACAAGAAAAAGCCGAATGAAATAGAAGGTGAGTTGTAGCACTTTGAAACAAATATGAGAACTAAACTATCTGCTGAATTACACAGCATAAAATTCTTCCGGCACCTCATTGAATTGCATTTTGTTAAATCAAATCCTGTTGAATTGTACCACATTGGAATGGAGGTGAATCATATTGTATTGCATTGATAGTTGCTATGCAGTATGTAGTTGCTACATAGGCTACTGTATCTTTTAATGTAGTGGTAGAGCAACAAAATACATATTGTATCAGCCTCAGTGATGGAGATTCACAACCCAAGCCTCAAGGAAATCTATTCACACTTCATTTCAGTTCTTATTATGAACCCACACGTTTCAGAACTGTGGAGGTTTGTTTGACTATGGTTTGAGGCTTATAGTTATCCATTCATGAGATAACATTTTTAAGGCTCTACACTGTGTTTGATCTATGGTACATTTAACAAAATGGATATTTTTGACTCAGAATTTTGGCATTTCATTCTGTTTAACATTATAGGAATATAATATAAGGCTTCAGTTCACTTTAATTTTGGCTCATCATTGGTATCTTCAGACACGTATGGGGTTAAACTTTAACCCTTTCATGCATGAATTATAAGAGCCTTAATCAACATTTTTATTCGTGAGTGTTTTTATTCTTCAAGGCATTAAAAAAACAATACGATTGAAATTGTTTTTATGAACCCATTTTTCACGGACTTGCAAAAATGTTCACTCAGCTAGACGCCATGCATTTAATTTTTGAAGCAAAGAAACATTTACTGATAAACTGTGTGAAAACTATGAAATAAAAAACATTTTTTTAATGCAGATAATCTGATGTTTCCTCACATTTTAACATACACTAATACTAGTCATTACTCACTTCCTGGAGATAATATGCAACAAAAAAAACACATAAAAAAAACCCCCTGTTAATTACAATTTAATAACAATAACAAGCAATTGATTTACACTTAAACATGTTAGTGCAGATCAGGTTTATCAAAAACAGCAAAGTTACAGTAACAGTATGAATTGCAGTGTATTGTGGGATGGTGCATGCACTGCAAAAATCTAACTCTGACCAAGTGTATTTTTCTCATTTCTAGTCAAAATATCTCATCACACTTAAAATAAGACAATCACCTAAAGAGGACTTTTTTTTTTTTTTGCTTAATTCAAGCAAAAAAAAAAATCTGCCAATGGAACAAGTGAAAATTATCTTGGTAAGATTACTTGAAATCAGATTTTCCAGATCTATTGTCTAGAAATTAGTTCTTATATCTCATTGAAAAGTTACTCTTTAGGTGATTATGTCTGATTTTAAGTGTGATGAGATATTTGGACTAGAAATGAGAAAAATACACTTGGTCAGAGTTAGATTGTTGCAGAGTGAGCGTCCACTGTGTCGGCTGATATGGAACTAAAACAACAAAATCCATGAATATACAAGAAACAGCTGTCCACTGTAGTGACCACTATGCATGAAAGGGTTAATCACCACTCACTGTTAAGTTTCCATTAGCTGTAACTTAACTGTACTCGACACAGAAGCAACATGCCAGCTTCCATAATGGTGATGTTAACCCCACAAATGTAATAAACTGCAAACGTAATAAAAATTTGCAGTCGCTCACTGCGGAGCCTCTGAACGTCCAAATGGGTCATATCTGATGATGTTTGGGTCTTTATGGGTTAATGCCTCTGTTAACTTCATAGTTAGAGGTGCTACTCTTTATTGAACCTCAGTTTTGTGAGCTAGAATAGATATTTACAGTAATTTGCACTACAATAATTCGTATATATGTTGGCTAAAATTTGCTTAGAGATCTTATTTATGTCTTTGTGCATAAGAAATCAATATAAGTGAATCCCCAAAAGAACTTTGTGTTGGTAAATGCAAGTTATGCAAATTTACAGGATTTCAGTTCTGTTGCAACATGTTGATGGTCATATGAACTATGTTTTCAGGTCAAAAATGTCCAATTTCATCACAATTAATGCTATATTTTCATGTCACAAATGGCCAAGCTATATTTGAACTGAATTTACCTGAAAAACAAATATTCTATTCTTTTAGATTCCCCAGTTTTTCTTATTAGATTCTATCCTACATATCACGTTTTATTTTTACAGGTTGCAATATGGAGTATGGTGCTGATCCATCCTGCTTATGTTACGCCAATACATACATTATTACAAGTTATATTTGAACTGAATTTACCTGAAAGACAAATATTCTATTCTTTTAGATTCCCCCAGTTTTTCTTACAAGATTCTACCCTACATATCACATGCTTTATTTTTACAGGTTCAATTTGGAGTATGGTGCTGATCCATCCTGCTTATGTTACGCCAACGCATACATGAAGAATGTCACATGTCACTTTTTAAATCAACAGTTTTCTAATAATAAGCATTTTTATTAAGAAATAACAATTCTATATTGTTATTTACTCTTCAGTATGATGATAAACTATACAATAAATAATTCTGATCCTAGTTTTTGCACAGGGATCATTTGTGGAAACGGTGACATGGCTGCCGAGCATCAGTATGATGGGATCCGTAACAACCATGTCACGTCCGTCCACTGCCACATTTTGTGTTTTTGTGTCAGCTGTTATTGTTTTAGATCCACAATACTAACATTTATGAATAAGAGGAGAATTAGCAATAGTAAGTCTATAAGTTTATTACAACTAAAGTACTGGTACTGATCAGATCATCATGGGTAATGTCACGTCCATTCACCAGCAAAAGTTTTCACATACACGTGCTATTCAAAATCCAATATTTCTGAAAATACAGCGTCCACTGTCAAATAATATCAGTAGTCTGTGCACAAATGTATTAGCATTATTTCAACACAGTTCTATGCATTTCTTACAACTTTTTTGTTTTTGACAAAAATGGCCACTCATTTGACCCCTAAGTACATTTTAGCTGATATACATAAACATATAATTTTACAGACTGTATTCCTGTACATATCCACTCACTGCATAAATACTTCAATTTGCGCTTTCAGTGCATATTAAAATGTAAATCCCACTGTAAATAATATACACATATACTGTACATATATTTTTAATAGACCAGACCCACACACTCACTCACTGTATAAAAACTCCAATTTGCACTCTGTACATATCACACTGTAAATCCACTGTCAGTCTCAACCTATTGTTGCCTCAGACTGTTTGTCTGTATTATGTCTAGGTTCACATGTTGTCTGGGTTCATGTCGAAACTGTATGTCATGAGCATTGTAAAAATTGAAGCCAGATTCCTTGTATGTGTTCACATACTTGGCCAATAAAGCTGATTCTGATTCTGACCTTTAGTTTTTACCCCTTGGCCAAGGGGTATTGTCATTTTTTTGGTCACCTGTCCGTCTGTCCATTTAATGACATAATCGCATTATCTGAAGAATGCATGGAGATTTCTGCACCAATATTAGTAGTAACTTTAAACAGAATATTATACTATATTTGGCCGAGGGGTATTAAAGGTGGGGTTGGAGATCTTGGAAAAACGGTTCGAGCAAGCTACATCCTACTATATAATGCTACTATATAATGCACGTTTCTGTGTCCGTCCCATCGATGTTGCAGCTAGGGTGACCAGGTGTCCCACTTTGTGCGGGACTGCACAGCATTATGACCACTGTTTCCATGTCCTGCAAATTGAGACAATGTCATGCATTTGACTGGCTCTGGCTCCCCAAAGTGCAGGACAGTCGCCTTCCTCCAAACATGACTTTAATTTTATAGCGGAGACTAGGGCTGAAAGATATATCATTATCATATCGAAATCGAGATATGAACATTCAAGATATTAATATCGAAAAAGCAACAATATAAGCAATATAGATTTCCCCTGTGGAAGTCACAACAAATTTAATTTATTTGTACTTTATGTTAATGTTGATGACTGGCAGTGAGTTCTTATAAATAAAACTGCACTTTCCACACTCTTTTGTATTATGATGTTAGTATTTTTCTGAAAAATGCTTGGTTTTCACCGAACCCGTAGTCACATCGTATCATATCGATATCAAGATATCTGGCATGAATATCGAGATATGAAATTTTGTCCATATCGTTCAGCCCTAGTGGAGACATTATTGTGATCACCATTGGCTGTGTCCGCTGTCAATCAACCAACATACACGTGGGGTCAGGAGTCCACCAATCCGTCACCGGTGTCCTCCTGAGCTCTGCCCACTGACCCACAAAAAACAAAGGAAAAATCCTCAGACACTGGCATGCAAATATTGGCGGAAATCATGGAAACTCCACGCAAAAAAAGAAGATGCAACTACAGAAAAGAATGAGAAAATGTTTATACGTGGGTGAAAGTGGTGGGGGATGATTCACAGAGTATTCTGCGAACTATGTCAAACTTATTTCTCCATCGCGCATGGAGGCGAGTATGACTTGATGCAACACACTGTACGTATGTGATGTTTGGTTAGATTTGATCCATATTCCCTTTTACCTATTTTTAAGTTTGGAGTTTGAACTGAGAGACTTGAGGTGACAAAATATGCTTTTGTTAAGTATGTGGATTTAATTATTTATTTATTTATTTTACAACATTCCACAGGATATTTACTCTATCTTATTCTATTTTTATTACTGTGTTAGAATGCTGAATGTTTGACTGTTCTGTGTATGGATGCACAAAGGTTTTTGGTCCTATAATTTCAGGTCGACTGGAAGTGGAAACAGCTGTTAAAATGTTGTCAGTTATGCCTTTTTGGTTTATTGTACATAGATTAGTTTATTTTATAGGGTTGAGAACATGTACTCAAATAAAAAAAAGCTGATTTTCTAAAAGTATTTAATTACAGTGTTTGAAACTTGAGGTTTCTTTTTTGAGTTTTTACAAGTAGATTTTTGTTGTTTTTACAAGCAAAAAAGTTGTTGAAACCTGTGCAAAAAAAAAAGCAAAAAATAAATGCCCAGTGTAAAAATATGCATACTGTGTGCAACCAAATGAAATAGTTGTTATTCATATTTATAAGCTCGACAATAAGATGCACATTGTTTAAAAATCTAGACTTTGTTCCAGCATTATGGTTACGTGTCCCACATTGTCCCACACAAACACACTCCTTGTCCCACATGTGGCTCGTAAGCACCAGGTCACCCTAGTTGCAGCACGGGACACAGGAGGGCGTTTGGGTGGAATGCTGCTGTTACACCACAGGAGGGAGGTATGGCACCACGAGTACAATGCCACTAGTTTTGAAAATGCACAATTCAAAAGTCCAAAACCCCTTCTTCAGACGTCCCCACGAAGCCACGCCTCCAGAGTACTGGCATGCCGAATACTTGCTCCCGAGGGTACACGAGCGCTGCAGAGCAACAATTCGTCCGGCTCCGATGCCGACCCCAGCCCCGGTTCCGGCCAATTTATGTTAGTGGCAAAACAGTTTGCTGATGAACTTTCCATTCTAATATAACGAATATAACCAAGCTCTGGCTTCGTTTCCTGAACAAGCGCTCCAAACCTCTGAAAACGCGTGATTCATGTACAAAAAAGGGGTACGCGCAGAGGGGGGAGGGACAAATAGCAGTTGAGTTTGATAGACGTATCACTGTTCAATCATTTCAATTGGGTGCTTAAAATGATTGTTTTTTTTTCAGTCCTCTCCGTTTCAAAGTTGAATACATTTTTTAATTTTTGTGTTAGAACATTTAATTAATTGGTTGTAATTGTGGCGTGAAGGGCATTTTAAGCAATATTATTTAAAAAAAAAAAAAAATGCTCCAGGAAAACATCTCCTACCCCACCTTTAAAAGTGTGGAACACGTTATGTTTTTACTTTAGAGCAGCTCCTTCTTCTGTTGATCATTTATAATTGACTGTTTGATTGGTTTAGTTCTTTGCACAAATTTCCCATTAAAATATGCAATTTTGCTTTCACCTCATTTCATTTTTATATTCTTACTCATTCCTGAGCTGGGGTGTAATGCTGATTTAGTCATAATATTAGTGTATTTATGTGGAGAGGAGAGTAAGCCGCTGAAGGAAGAGGTGTATTTTCACATTCTGGTGTTATTTGTATAATTTCTTGCTCCTGCATCTTTAATTCTTTTTTCCAGGTGATTTCTGTCTTTAATATTCAGTTCTAATTAAATTCTTTTCTTTTCTTTGTCGTTTTTTCTAGGTAAGACGGAACTTTTTCTTACAGTTGCGTCCATGTATGAGTGTTGCTGTCGTCTGAGGGGTGAAGAGGGCACCTGAGATAAATGACTTCACAAGAGAAAGTAGGTTTTTACACATGCACACACGCGGGTTGTTATGGATGGCTCTTTGAATTTAGCTTCCGCTGCTTCTAACTTGTATGAGGAGAAAAAGAAATGTCTGAATGTGTCGTTCCAACTGTTTGATTGAGACTTTGAATTAAATCAGCAGGATCTGGATGAACTCAGATGTGCTATAATCATGTCTCATTGAAATGCACATTAGGAGAAGGGAAACTCTTTGATATCGCAGATATACTGAAGAAACACTAAGGAATATATTATATTTTTTATTATAGAGCTGTGAATAAATCAGTGGGAATGTGGTGAGATGTGTCAGATCATCATTACACAAACGGTGAAATTTTATAGGTGTGTCAAAATGTTGTTTTTGTGCTCACAGTGTCACATATGTCAGCCTCTGGCCAGAACATGAGAATAACATGTCATATTTATGTCCCAGTACACGTCTCATTTAATGCACATTAAGCTGTATCCCCTGCTTTTTCAGAGTATAAATGGCTTGAGCCTGACTGGAATTTGTTTTTGGTTGGTGTTCTGCTGTGATAAGGTTTCAGTCCTGGTCAACGAGGTCTGTCTAGCTGTGATCCGGTTCACTGGAGTGCAAATCTTCTCCGAGGGTCAAACCGTTATTGGCTATTTGCCTCATTGACTCAGTACAATGAGGGTGACATGCTGTAAATGTGTTTTCATCTGTAAGAGTCATTTTGTTCAGTCACCTTTTCATTCACTACTTCCCTCAGTTCTGTACTTAATTTTTTATTTATTTATTTTTTTTTTACATTTGTGTTGCTTGAAGCTTTCCAGATCCTCCTCTCTGTATTCTTTTCATCCCCTCTCTCTTCCCACTGCTTGTGTTTTCTTCTTGTATTTATCTGACACACCGCTCCTCTAGTTCTAACAAATCTTTTAGCTTTGGACTAATTTCCCCTTAGCTCATTCATACATCTCAATATTTCTTTTGTTTGCGAACACAAAAGCCACCATTACACCTCTCCCTTTGGGGAAAAGAAACTCCAAATTTCCTCTGCCCTCTTTCTCACATATGCTCTATCTTCCATTGCATTATCATTAATCTAGACCAATGGTTCTCAACCTTTTTTAAACAAACACCCCTTTACATCATCATGAGTGTCCTGCAGCCCCCCACCAGGAAACAGTTTTGCATGTGTGTGAGTGTGGGGGGGTTCTGTGGGTTATCATTGTCAGTCCGTGCGTTTACATGACAACTTTTCTTCCATGAACATTACCACCAAGGACCGGGGGCAGTGGGGTAGCTTAATAAGTACCTCATCGCACGAAAGTTCACCATTGACACTGACATAATATGCTGCTTGATATTGATACTTACCGACTAAAATTTGCTTAGAGGTCTTATTTATGTCTTTGTTCATAAGAAATCAATCTAAGTGAATCCCCAAAGGAACTTTGTGTTGGTAAATGCAAGTTATGCAAATTTACAGGATTTCAGTTCTGTTGCAACATGTTGATGGTCATATGAACTATGTTTTCAGGTCAAAAATGTCCAATTTCGTCACAATTAATGCTATATTTTCATGTCACAACTGGCCTTTACCTGAAAAACAAATATTCTATTCTTTTAGATTCCCCAATTTTTCTTACAAGATTATATCCTACATATCACGTTTTATTTTTACAGGTTGCAATATGGAGTATGGTGCTGATCCATCCTGCTTATGTTACGCCAATACATACATGAAGAATGTCACATATCACTTTTTAAATCAACAGTTTTCTAATAATAAGCATTTTTATAAAGAAATAACAATTCTATATTGTTAATTTCTCTTTAGTCTGATGATAAACTATAGAATAAATAATTCTGATCCTAGTTTTTGCACAGGGATCATTTGTGGAAACGGTGACATGGCTGCCGAGCATCAGTATGATGGGATCTGTAACAACCATGTCACATCCGTCCACTGCCACATTTTGTGTTTTTGTGTCAGCTGTTATTGTTTTAGATCCACAATACTAACATTTATGAATAAGAGGAGAATTAGCAATAGTAAGTATATAAGTTTATTACTAATAAAGTACTGGTACTGACCAGATCATCATGGGTAATGTCACGTCTGTCCACCAGTAAAAGTTTTCACATACACGTGCTATTCAAAATCCAATATTTCTGAAAATATAGCTTCCACTGTCAAATAATATCAGTAGTCTGTGCACAAATGTATTAGCATTATTTCAACACAGTTCTATGCATTTCTTACAACTTTTTTTTTTTTTTTGACAAAAATGGCCACTCATTTGACCCCCTAAGTAAATTTTAGCCGTTATTTATTTCAAATATAACATTAAAACCAAACAACAAAAAGATTTACATATCACTGAGTTATTTTTCCACCTACATTTAACCTAATTACTGAATTAAATGACATACTTTTTAATATTTTAACCCATTAATTGACAGGCTTTTGTTGTCACTATGTTTTAGGTGAAAACCAAAAAATATATACATATATTTTTAATATACTACTATTTTATTTGTTAAGCTGTTATTGTTTTAGATCCACAGTACTAACATTTATGAATAAGAGGAGAATTAGCAATAGTAAGTATATAAGTTTATTACGAATAAAGTACTGGTACTGACCAGAGCATCGTGGGTAATGTCACGTCCGTCCACCAGCAAAAGTTTTCACATACACGCGCTATTCAAAATCCAATATTTCTGAAAATATAGCATCCACTGTCAAATAATATCAGTAGTCTGTGAACAAATGGATTAGCATTATTTCAACACAGTTCTATGCATTTCTTACAACTTTTTTTTTTTTTTTGACAAAAATGGCCACTCATTTGACCCCCTAAGTAAATTTTAGCCGTTATACAGACTAATGCCCCCCATTTTGGTCTCAGCGCCCCCTTCTCAACTTTCTCATTCCAAACGCCCCTTATGTCCCAACACCCCCTTTGAGAAAAACACTGATCTAGACTCTTACATTTGTGGAAGAAAGTGATCTCTGTTCATGTCTTATGGAAAATCTATCATTCATTAACCAAAACATATCCTGACTTTTTCCCACAACCCAGTTTTGTGACTCAGTGCCCTACAAATACAAGGTGGGATTGTGCTAATTTCAAAGATATATCTGCCCTGCTTGTGTAACAGAACAGACCTCATTAAAGAGATGGATCACTGACACCCAACTCATTCACAGCTAAATCAGGCCTATAATAACAGGACGTGGATGCCGGGTATTACCATCCGCCTATAGGGAACGTCTCACTGTTCAAAACACTATTAAAACCATATAAACAAACATTACAGCAGATCTGACATCCCAGGGGTATTACTGTTTCTCAGAAATATACCGGCTGATGAATTCATCACCACAGTTTTTTAAGAGATATGATATATATAGCCGTGAGGGTTTCTGACTAATAATCGAGGAGCATCAGTTTAAGCTGGTGATTTATTTCAATGAAACTTCATTTTTGCAACGTTCATATCCAATATCACAAATGAAATAAAATATATGTATGTATATGCCATATAAAATCAAATGATATAAGTGTACTTTGATGTGTGTTGAATAATTCACAAACCATATAGTGTTCTGAGCACATTGCACCCCCACAGGCCTAATTGTCTACTAGAGAATGTACATTTAGAGAAGCAGATTTAACGCATTAGTAACAAATGGCAGTTCAGACCCATGTAATATTTATGACAAGGCAGAAAAAAGAACTTGGTCAAAATAGGTAATTAACTCCTCTTGAATTAAAAACCTATAGTTGGAGTTTTACCTCCGCTCTGAATCAACCGAAGAAATATAACGTAAAGCAAAAATAAAAAATAATGGAAAAATTGCTCAACAACGCAGGAGGGCCATTTGAGTTCATTTCACAGCTCATTGCATACAGGACTCGCTGTACTTCTCGGAAACTAAAAGCCAGCACAGTAAATGGCTATGATATGCTGTAGCTCTTCATCAGCGTGTAGGTGGAGAGCAGTAGCCCTCTTGCGAAAGCTGTTACCTGACCAGACACACCGGAATAGTCAGGTGCTTTTCTTCAAACAGGCTCCTATGTTGAGGCAGAATTAGCCTGAAATGACAGTGGTGATTGTAGCCAAAGCCATTTGGGTACAAACTGGCAGGAACCATCTTTCAAACAGCTTTTGCCTCGCTAAAAGGTTTAGTACATAAAAAGAAAGGGAAAAAAAATGCTAATGTGTCTCTGGCAGACTTAGCATGATAGAGCATGTAAGAGTCATTCCTTTAAAGCACAGGTGTCAAACCTGCGGCCCGGGGGCCAAATCTGGCCCGCCAAAGGTTCCATTCCGGCCTGCGGGATGAAAGTGCAAAAAATGAACCTGAACAGTCAAGGTTGTCCAAATCCTTTTTGTTCAGGTTCCACATACAGACCAATGTGATCTACAGTAAAAATAACAACACAATAACCCATAAATAATGACAATGAAAAATGTTCTTAAGTGGAGAAAATTTAAATGAAAAAAAAAAAACATTACACTGTGAAAATATTTACATTTACAAAACTATTCTTTCACAATAAAATGCAAATAAATACATAAATAAAAACAAAGATGAACAACTCCACATGTGCAATTTGAACAATATTCTGCCTGTTACTAAATGTTTGGTGCATTTATGGATCCACTGTGATCTGTAGTTGTGTTAATAATAAGAGATGGAATATATTGTAGAAATTGTTCAAATTTTAGTTCCAAACTCCAAAATTTTAACAATATTATACCTGTTACCAAATGTTTATGTAACATTGTGTGTAATGTACATGTATAAATAATAAGTTGAGGGATAATGTTGTAAAATTGCACTAATTTTTCAAATGAAATTTCTTTTATTCACATCTTTTTTGTGAAATGTAAATATTTTCATAATTTAACTGTTTTTGTTTTGTTTTTTGTTTTTTTTTGTACTAAAACAAAAAGAAAAACTTAGATTTGTCATTATTTATAGATTATTAAGTCATTATTTTACTGGTCTGGCCCGCTTGAGATCAAATTGGGCTGAATATGGCCCGTGAACCAAAATGAGTTTGACAGCCCTGCTTTAAAGCCATACCGTATGATGTGGTATTTTTACATTTTTCTTTTGTCATCTTAAAATGCTCCTAATAAGCATGTGTTAAACTAAAATATAAAAGAAATCCACCAGGTTTTGAAACTCAAAAGTGTTTAGTTCTCATATATTGCTGATAAAAGTCTGACCAATTATTTTATTCAGTCTGAATAAAATAATTGGCCGAGCCTGGCTGAGCCTCCTGTCAATCATCTGTTACAGCTGTCTGCATCCTATACTGGTGCCTCTGAATCTGACGTTCCACTCACGCTGCTCCTCCTGTCACTGACTGCAGTCTACTTTCTAGGGATGTGAATGGATAGGACTCAAATGCACATGTTGAAGGGAAGAAACGGATTTATTAACAGATACAACAACCAAGGGGAACAAACAGAAAAACCTGACTGCAGCAGTCAGAGTCCGGTGAATGAAGGATGGAGATGAAGTCCGGGAGTCAGGTGTACATGACTCTGCAGACACGTCTGTGCAAAGCTACATTTTTATGACCACGGGACACGTACATGGTATCACACTATGTAGGATTATGTAGGATGATAAATGTATGGACTATGAAACCTCAAATGTCCACGGGCAGTGGTGAAGTCTGCACGCTCACAGTACGGCCCACTCCGCTCAGGTGATGAGGTGCAGCGAAGACAATGACCCAGCGCTGCACAGACCACACCCTTAACCCTTTCATGCATAGTGGTCACTACAGTGGACAGCTATTCTTCAGCTGTTCTCTTGTATATTCATGGATTTCGTTGTTCTTTTCGTTGTTTTTTTTTTTTTTACACATATCTTTATTAACGTTTTAAGACACTACATATCTTTTCTGACATGAATTGGTAACATTATGTAGATCTCTCCTGATCATAAACCCCCAGAATTACAAGCCCTCCCCATAGTTTTCACACAATTTATCAGCAAATACATGTTTCTGTGCGTAATAAATTAAATGTGTGGCATCCAGCTGAGTGGACATTTTTGCAACTTCATGAAAAATAGGTTAATAAGAATTTTTTTTTTTTTTGGTCATTATTATTTTTTAAATGTATTTTTTAATGTTTTCAATTATTTTTATTTTATTTATTTATTTATTTTTTATTTTGCAGAAGAAAATTTTCAGTCGCATTGTTTTATTCATGCCTAAAGAGGAATAAAAAAACTCAGGAAAAAATTTGGATTAAGGTTCTCATAATTTGTGCATGAAAGGGTAAAATACAGGGTCTACTGATGAAACAGGAGCCGCTGCTGTGTAGCTGGTGAATGTTGTGTCTGATTACTGAGGGAGGGGTCCACGGCCACGCCGAAACGGATCAGACCTCCACCTCAACCTCTGCTTCCACCGCACACATCAGGTGAAAGGAGGGGAGCGTCAGAGCTCAGGCAGGGGGAAAGCTGGGCTTTGGAGGGAGGAGGTTGTTCATGTTCAAACTTCTACTAAGTGCTCTAAGACATGCCACATCGGTAGGTATAGCTTTAAGACAGCGGTTCTCAATCTTTTTCTGTCGGGTCCCCCCTTTTGAGCACGAAAAATCTCCAAGCCCCCCCTCAACCCCAACAACATTGTACCTGTGGTGCAATTATTAGTTTTATTGAAAGAAACACCAATATCGTAAGAATACTTTTTGCTTTTCCTTGAATAATTTGTTGTGCAAATTAAAAATAACGTAGATTTTTTGATTGAACAATACAAATGAACTCAACAAGACTGCTCCCTGAGACATTATTTTTCAAACTAAAAATAGGAAATGTGTAATTATCTTACAACTATGACAATAAGGTACTTTTTTTTTAGAACAACAGACACATTCTGGTAACAAAGATGAACATTTTAACAATATCAGTGGCTGCAATGAGCCCGTTTACGTTGCACATCTGAGAACATCAAAGTGCAAACTGTACAAACTGTGCAAAAACAGAAACACTGCACATTTTTCTTTTCCAGTCCACTCCTTGTCCACTCTCCAAACCTAAACTCTTTGTGTAGTCTAGTGACAGATCACCATGGCAATAGATTTGTTTGTTGTACGTCCCTAAAATGAGTCCAGGGTGCTCCAACACTAAAACATTAGTTCCACCTGCTACATGTTCAAACCTGAAGAAAAAATAAATACCTAGGAATGATCACATGCCCCCCCTGGCAAGTCTTCGCGCCCCCCCGGGGGGGCCCGCCCCACTTTTTGAGAAACACTGCTTTAAGAGAAGCTGAAGTCCTGTTTTTTCTGGTTGTGCACCATGGGGTTTTATTCTGGAAAAAAATAAATAACTAAAATTATATTGCAGCCATTTGACTTGTGTCATCATTTACACGTGATGTTTAATCACTAAAAAAAAAAAAAAAAAAAAAAAAAAAACATTTTATTTTACAAGTCAAGAAAGTTGCAGTTATTGCTGTGAAAATATGAAAATAGAAAGATAACACACCTCAATCAGGTGACGTCTTTTTAACTCTCCACTGATGTCTGCAACTTCAACGTGACCAGACTTGTAATGATTTCTGCATCTTTTAATACTTTTCCTCCCTCACCTTTGAAGCACCAGCTGCAATATGCCAAGGTAACAGCTAGTGTTGGTGATGTGTATCATGTTCAATGAGAGATGCAGTCCACTGAGCTTTTTATAGCATAAAACGAGGCATTTCTTTACAATATTTGCCATAAACTGTGATTTTCCTTTTAATTTGACAAGCACCATATATGTGCGCAAATCCAAAGGGACAGAAAAATGATTTATCTCCAGCCATTAACTACTGTTATATTCTATACTCTATATATAGCTTCACACAAAGTTCAATAGTATTTACACAGCTGACACGAAAACAATCAATCTTTGGCCTGTGAAGAATCCAGTTTTACCACAGCTTAATAAGAGATTCCCAGGAGTTCAATGTACGACTTGTAGTAGCATCTAGCTGTGAACATGAAGGTCCTTGTTAGAGAAAGTGTTTGTTCTGTCAGTTCTGGGTGGTTTTCGTTAAGCACTCTGGTCCACACTCAAACTCAGTATGTGACAGTAAAGCACCTTACCTGTGTATAGGACCTGCTGGGAAAATGAAAGAAGTCAATTCTGAACTGCTACAAGCATGGAGGCACAACATGGTGTGCAGCTCTTTTCAGCTGGATACACTACAGAAACAGACATGTATTACTTCACTGGTACTGAGTTAGATGTTGGTTAAAGCTGTTTCTCACATGTCGCAATTCAGCCATCATCATGCAATACAAACTATACATCTAAATATATAACATAACATAACATAACATAGCATAACTTAACATAACATAACATAGCATGGCATAGCATAGCATAACATAGCATAATAAAACATAACATAGCATAGCATAGCATAACATAACAGTGTAACATAGCATAGCATAACATAGCATAACTTAACATAACACAAAATAGCATAACATAGCATAACACAACCATAACATAACATAACATAACAGTGTAGCGTAACATAGCATAACATAACATAGCATAACATAGCATAGCATATCATAGCATAGCATAGCATAACATAACAGCGTAACATAGCATAGCATAACATCCATCCATCCATCCATTGTCCACCGCTTATCCGGGGCCGGGTCGCGGGGGTAACAGTCTAACCAGGGATGCCCAGACTTCCCTCTCCCCAGACACCTCTAACATAACATAACATAACATAACATAACATAACATAACATAACTTAACATAACATAACACAACATAGCATAACATAACAGCATAACATAACATAACAGCGTAGCGTAACATAGCACAGCATAACATAACATAACATAACATAACCATAACATAACAGCGTAACGTAACATAACATAACATAACAGTGTAGCGTAACATAGCATAGCATAACATAACATAGCATAACATAGCATAGCATATCATATCATAGCATAGCACAACATAACATAACAGCATAACATAGCATGGCATAACATAACATAACATAGCATAACTTAACATAACATAACACAACATAGCATAACATAACAGCATAACATAACATGTAGCGTAACATAGCATAGCATAACATAGCATATAATAGCATAGCATAACATAACATAACAGCGTAACATAGCATAACATAACATAGCATAACATAACATAACAGCATAACATAGCATAGCATAACATAACATAGCATAACTTAACATAACATAACACAACATAGCATAACATAACAGCGTAACATAACATAACAGCGTAGCATAACATAACATAGCATAACATAGCATAGCATAACATAGCATAACATAGCATAGCATAACATAACATAACATAGCATAACATAACATAATGTAACATAAGATAACATAATGTGAATTAACGTCTTGTGCCTATTTCGAGTTGAAGTTTTTCTCTTTCTCTGAAAAGAATCTCAGTTCAATGTCTCGTCTGTGGAGTCTTTGCTTAGATAATATGATTCTTACTCAAAGCAGGCGGGGTAATAATCCCATTAGACTGTACAGGATGGTTCCATCAGTGCTACGTCATCCCATCTCACCACAGGGTTATCTCTGTCTCTGAAGAAGTCGACTGAACACATTCTACTGGAAATGTGCTCCCACACATTTTACTCACACTTACCACAGGAAGTTTCCTAAAAGGATGTGTTGCAAGTGGAGAGTGTGTCTGGATCAGAAATAACTCAACTTACCCTCTGTGCCCACTTCTCAGCAGTCTGCAAATCTGCTGTCAAATTCAGTATGAGAAGGTGTGTATTCACAGAGTGGTGTGTGCATTCATTTTCTCTACTGTTGCTGAAACAATTATTAGATCATCAAAAGTCATCAAAAACAATAGTTATGCAATCAAGTACTAACTCCTGTGTGTATCATGTGACTAAAACAGACAGAAAAGAAAACATGGAATGCCTAAAAGCACTGTTTTTGTCAGTACAATGCCACAGAAATTGATGTAAGAACTGAAGTAATTTTGGTTATTATCAAGAAAACCATGGAAAATGGATAGATATCAGCCCTGAAATTAAACTCTTATGAGCTATTTTTGTTGTTATCATTATATTTGTCCAAACAAATGAGTGGTGATTTGGTGTTAAAGTCATGATACATTGCTCATTTTATAAGTTTCTGTGAATTTTAGAAAAGGCTGCCATGCTTTATAGAATTTTGCAGTTGATCCTGCTAACGTACATCTCATCTTCTCCATATGTAAAAACCTCATAATGTCTGTGATCCACTGATCATGTGTGGGAGGGGTTCCTGTTTCCACCTCAAAAGTATAAGACGTCGTGCAAGTAGAGAAGCAAATGCAATAGCATTTAAATAATATTTAGAAATACAGGGTGACACAAAAAAACGGGAACTTTTTAACAATCCAATAAAACCAAGAGTGATGGAAGAAAAATATTTTATTCATAGTAATTGAAACCTTAAAACATGCCATTTAAGAAACCATGATGGAATTTTATTTTATTTTTTTTAATTACCGTATAAATGTTTGGGGGAATCACTTCCAAAAAGTGCTGTCAGGGCTGAAAGTCAGGGTGGAAAGTTAATGTCATAAATTTTTGAAAATGTTGTAAATACAGATGTCCAATAACAGAATTGTAGTTTGAGAGAAGAAGACGATTGAAAGTTTTCTAACGCCAGACGACGACGCCAGACGCCGCATGACAACAATAGCTTACCGGTATATAGCTTGTCGGCCGGTAAGCTAAAAAATAAAGAAAATCATTTGGGCACTGCCAGAAAAGTAGCACTGGGTCTTTATGGGTTAAATCCATATTCCCCTCAAGTGTCTATTAATAACCTCACACTGTCTCTTCATTGTTATATTCATGAGGTGACTGTTGTGATGCTTAAAATAGAAAACTGAATTGTACCTTGCCTGCTGCTTATACTAACTCTTTTGTTACATCAGAGACCTTCTAGTCCAGTATGAACCATCCAGACCACTCAGGTGGTCTGGTGCAGGTCTGCTCTGTGTTCCCAAAGTCAGAACTAAACATGGAGAATCAGCGTTCAGTTTCTATGCTCCGTATATCTGGAACAAACTACCAGAAAATATCAGGTCTGCTGAGAGTCTGAGTTCTTTTAAGTCCAGGTTAAAGACTCACCTGTTCACTGCTGCCTTTGACTAAAAGGCTTTTGACTTTTTAAATGTTATATTCTCTTTTGAAACTCTGCACTGCAACTCTTACTTTAATGTGTGTGTTTTTTATTACCTCCGCCAAGGAGGTTATGTTTTTGCCAGGGTTTGTTTGTTTGTTTGTTTGTTTGTCTGTCCGTTAGTGTGCAACATAACTCAAAAAGTTATGGACAGATTTTGATGAAATTTTTGTTGGAAATGGGATAAGGAAGAAATGATTAAATTTTGGTGGTGATCGGGGGTGGGGGGGCCCACGGGGGGGCCCATTTCCAACAAACCCTGAAAATTTCATCAAAATCTGTCCATAACTTTTTGAGTTATGTTGCACACTAACGGACAGACAAACAGACAGACAAACAAACCCTGGCAAAAACATAACCTCCTTGGCGTGGGGGGGCCCACGGGGGGGACCACTGGTCAGCCTTGGCGGAGGTCTGCGCTCTCCGAGTGCTTCTAGTTTTATTTCATTTTACGTTATTTTAATTATTTATTTATTTATTTATTTGATTTTATGTCTTGTTTTCTTACTTGCTGTTTTTAATCACCTTTTACATGTTTCTTTTATAATGTTTTAAACGTGTTTCTTTTTTCCTGTCGTTGCATTTCAGTGTCCTGTGTGAAGCACCTTGAATTGCCTTGTTGCTGAAATGTGCTATACAAATAAACTTGCCTTGCCTTGCCTTGTTAAAAGCTCACTGTAGTATTCCTAGACGTACAGACTGTAGATTTCCACAGCCTCCCTGCCCTTAAAATACTCATTAATATCAATATTGCAGAATCCGTGAAAGATCCAAAGTCATCCAGGCGTCATGCCAAGACGTGAATAAACTACCACCATTTAAAAGATTACACGTATTCCCAGCTACGACTCCTTTTAAGCAGATTCCCTCTTAATGTCAACTCATCCAGCCTCTGAGACAGATATCAATCTCAGCACCATGACTACATTACAGCCCTTTCTTAGGTTTCTGTGGACAAGCAGCGCCAGATCGGAGAGATGCGATGCGACTCCTGCTGCAGGGGGTTAGGCTGATAAGAAGCAATAAAACACAATGGCAGCTGCACAGTAGAGCTGTGAATCTATTAAGAAAAGAAGAGGAATGAGTTGGGACTGGAGAGCCTGTTACGTCTCATAGAGCGGTGGAGAGAGACGGTAGCAGGGCGGCAGTCGGAGGCCGCCTCGTAAAATGATGAAGGATGGACGTTAACAAAGACGGCGGTGTTTTCTAGAAAGACAGATCTCGACAAATGAAAGACAAGCAGAACATGAGTGACAGACAGAACAAGAGGGATTCCAGATAGAGTGCGGAAAGGATTAGCCTGAATAGAACTAATTAACTCCCTTACAATGACTCCATACAGTGTCGTATAGATCATATTGTCAGTGCAGTTTTGTGCACAGTATGTCAACACTGGAAAGAAACTGTTTTTTTTTTTTTTTTTGTGCCCGAACAGCATGAAACCTGAAGTCAGCTGAACAAATACCAAGGATGTGTTTTATCCACTCTGTCCAAACTGGCCTCCAGCACCGACGGATAATTGTATGTGGTTTCATATCTGCCAAAAGATGATATACAGAAAGACAATCAATAAACACAGTTAAAGGAGCCTGTGGTTTGGCCGCAGACGCTGTGATTGCTGTTTTGACTGAAGATATCATCACAAATTAGTTTAAATTCATATTCGTGTATTTTAATGTCAGTGGAAGAGATAAAATGAATCTCGTATCATCACTACAAAGTGGTTTTGCTTATCTAATATTTATCTTTTTTTTTTTTTTTTTTTTTTTTAAATAATAAGAAAATCAAGTCAAGGTTTGACATTTGAATCCCGTTACCATTTGAGGTCAATTCATATTTCAGTCGTAGTTGAGAGGTATGGTATTTAACCCTTTCATGCATGAATTATGAGAACCTTAATCAAGATTTTTTTTTTTTTCCTGAGTGTTTTTATTCCTCTTTAGGCATGAAAAATAACAAAAAAAAACAATGTGATTGAATGTTTTTTTAAATCAACCTGTTTTTCATGGAGTTACAAAAATGTCCACTCAGCTACACTACGGATTTTATTCTTGAAGCAAAGAAACATGTATTTAAAACCCAATATCATAAAGTGATATGAAAACAGTGAAATGAAACCATGTTTAATGCAGCTAATCTGATGTTTTCTCACATTTTAACATATTCTAGTACTAGTTATTACTCACTTCATGGAGATAATATGCAAAAAATAAATATTAACAATTGATTTTCACTGAAGAACCAACCAAGAACAGCAAAGTTACAATAATGGTATGAATTGCAGTTTATGAGATGATGCATAAGTGTCCACTGTGTTGGTTGATATGGAACTAAAACAACAAAACCCATGAATATACAAGATTAAAGCTGTAGAGTAACTGTCCACTGTAGTGACCACTATGCATGAAAGGGTTAAAAACCTCTTCCCAGCCTTATGTCCCTGTCCCGGGATGTAGATGATATTATTTTAACCCTTTCATGCATGAATTATGAGAGCCTTAGTCAAGATTTTTTTTTTTTTTCCTGAGTGTTTTTATTCCTCTAGGCATAAAAAAAAACAATGTGATTATTATTATTATTATTATTATTATTATTATTATTATTATTATTATTTTATTTTTTATTGTTTTTTTAATTGTTTTTTTTATGAACCAATTTTTCAGGGAGTTGCAAAAATGTCCACTCAGCTGGACACCATGCATTTTTTTAATTTTTATTTTTATTTAACCTTTATTTACCCAGGGAAGCAATTAAGAACATATTCTTATTTACAAAGGCAGCCTGATGATCATTTACTGACATACTGTGTGAAAACTATGACATACATTTTTTAATGCTGTTAACCCTTTCATGCATAGTGGTCACTACAGTGGACAGCTATTCAAAGCTGTTATCTTGTATAGTCATGGATTTTATTGTTTTAGTTCCATATCAGCCAATAAAGCACAGCACTGCTGTAACTTTGCTGTTCTTGATAAACCTGATCTGCAGTAACATGTTTGAGTGTAAGTCAGTTTCTTGTTATTGGTATTAGACTGTAATGAACTTTCTTTCTTTTATAACAAAAAGTTTTTTTTTTGTATATTATCTCCATAAAGTGAGTAATAACTAATATTGCAGTATGTTAAAATGTGACAAAACATCAGATTAGCAGCATTAAAAAAAAATTATTTCATAGTTTTCACACAATATATTAGTAAATACTTGTTTCTTTGCTTCAAAAATTTAACTCATGGTGTCCAGCTGAGTGGATATTTTTGCAACTCCATGAAAAATTAGTTCATAAAAAAATTCAATCGCAGTGGGGTTTTTTTGCAGGTCGAAAGAGGAATAAAAACACTCAGGAAAAAATCTTGATTAAGGTTCTCATAATTCATGCATGGAAGGGTTAATCTGTTCTCACATGTCAACATACTAGAACCTCCTGAGACCCAGCAATGCATGTTTGTCCTCTGTAGGGGACAAGAGTTTTACAGCTTTATTATTAGAAAAAAAAAAAAAAAAAAAAAATGCTGTCCACTGGGCATTCCATAAATTAAAAAAAAAAAAAAAAAAAAATATCTGAAAAAACTGTTGCATCATGCTGTTTCCAATCAAGACAATTATTAAATGTAAAAAAGCCATAACATTTCCTTTCCTAGGTCTCAGGAGGACAAAACTAGTTATTACACACTCTGATATGCCCCCAAAAAATTGTTTAACCCTCTGGTATACCGTCCAGCAAGGCCCTTACTAAGCACCAAGTGTGCCTTTTTGGCACGAAACATTTTCATACAGTTTGTTTTTAATTCTTTTACACTTTTTCCTATTTCATCAACTTGAGCCGTAAATAAAAATACCAAATACTCAATAATTGTCACATTTTTTAACCCTTTAAATGCCGTGTTTGTAATGTAAACAAACCATTTTTTTGGATGTAAAAAAACAATACAAATAAATGTAAAAAAATTTCAATATACTACAAAAAGTAGATCACATATTATTTGATTTTTGCAGCCTGGCATATGACAATGATTAACTCCAACATTGGTTAATTTGCATTATTATTTTTGGTGCTAGGTCAAATGTAGAAAAATACTAGCACCTGTCACTAAGTGTGTGTAAAATGCACACCTACAAATCAAACTATTAAATACTATATATTGATTTATTTTTCTGCTCTAATTTTATTTTATTTTTGTAAATCAAGGTCAGCCCTAATCATACATCTCAAAAGGAAGAAATAGTATGTTTTAGGCACACTTGGGAGACAGATGCTAGTTTTGTAATTGTCTTTTGTTTACAATGTGCGTATTTTAGTTGGTGGCCAGAATTTTAAAGATCATGCACAAATGAACAACTTTTGAATTCTAACCATATTTAAATTGTGAAAAATAATATGAAGTTTTTTTTTAAAACAAAGTGCAAAGTGTGCCTAAAAGGTGCACCCGGATACCGGAGGGTTAAAAAAAACCCTGTTAATTACAGTCTAATAACAATTAGCAGTACATTTACACTCACATATTTCACTGCAGATCAGGTTGATCAAGAACAGGAAAGTTACAGTGATGGTATGAACTGCAGTGTATGGGACGATGCATAAGCGTCCACTGTGTTGTTTGATATGCAAGTAAAACAACAAAACCCATGAATACACAAGAGAACAACTTTGAATAGCTGTCCATTGCAGTGACCACTATGCATGAAAGGGTTAAAGAAGTTTATACTTCTTCCTTCTCCTTTTCAAACATGCAAAATTCTGACTTGCACATACTCAAAGATAGATTCTGTTCATTTAAAGGTCATTTTGTTTTTGTCTTAATTTGCTTCATTTTGTTTTATTTTGTTTCATTGCATGTTCGAAATAAATAAATAAAATAGTTTTTACTTGTCAAGTCTTTTCACTCAGCTCAAAAGTGAGAACGTGATACGGATTTGTAGACGGGTACAATAAAATTTGTTCTTCTGTATGAAGGTCTTAGTCTTGGAAGATGGAAGCATTGTAGTGTAAAAAGAGGAGGGTCACTTCAGTTCTCCGTCACAGTTCATCGGATTTAACAGCACTCTCCTTGCTGCCGCCCATCAGCTGGAACAGTTTCCATTTGTTTGCTGAAGAAAAGACTGTAGTGGATTATGATGTGTAGTGTGTAACAGTGTGTTACATTGACTGAGTCCTTTATAACAAAGCAGATATACTTTATAGATATGGTTTTTAGTTTTATTGTGAAAGCTCATTTTAGCAGATGATAAATGTTAGGTATTTCTGGACCGCATATTGCATTGTCAAACGTAATGATGTTACTGCAGTGTGATTAAATTTTGATTCGTACATTACAATATCTCATAAGACGTGTCTTGGACTGAAAGAAGGATGGAATGAATCGAATGAATTATACAATACACTGGATAAACAGTTTTATATCTGAGGTTAGAAATTGTGATTTCATTAATCTTATGTCTACACACACAAAAAAAAAAAAAAACAGCTTGGTCTTAATTGGGATATTTATTTGACTGATAAGATGTATAATGTATGACATAAATGAGAATGAAAGGGATACGGGTGTTGATCTTTGAGTCAGTTGAAAAAATGGTGAGTAAAGTGTGAATCTGATGCAAGGTTCTAATAGTTTTGGATTTTTCATAATAGTTTAGTTTTATTTAGTTTTGACTTTTTTTTTCTCTAATTCAGTTAGTTTTCATTTGTTTTTAGAGCAGGTTTGCTAGTTTTTATTAGTTTTCATTTTTTTCTAAATGCTTAGTTTTAGTTTACTTTTAGTATTAATTTTAGTTTTGTCATATCTTTTCTCTTCTTCTCCGTTGTATTCAAATAAATCCCAGACAGGACTCTGCTACTTTCTCCCAACTGTAGTCTCCATGTTTCCAGGTAGAGTGGGGACTAGAAGACGACTGGAAACCACAAGTGACGGACCATCAAGTGTCGTATGGTGACAGCAGAGAAAATTGCTAGAGCAAAATAAATCGCTTTCGTATCAATCCGACATTGACAAAGATGAAAACGAAGGGAATTTCATCCATATTTTTTATCTGTTTTAGTTAGTTTTGTAAACATACAATACAGTTTCAGTTAGTGATCATCTTTTCTTATAATTTTAGTTTTTATTTATTTCAGTTAACGAAAATGTTTTTCAATTGTAGTTTTCGTCATTTCGCTAGTTTTCGTTAACGTAATAACCTTGATCTGATGTAATGATCGAATGAAAGTGCTGCGAGATTTGATTGCTTCAACTCTCAGACACACTTAAAAAAACTGTTTGTTGGATGAATGAAATAAAATTATTGAAAGGATGTCCACCTAATTCACCCTATAACACCAAACTTATTATGTTTGATACATGAGTTCTGAAGATCAGTGTGATGCTTTTTGTCCTGAAAAACCTGATGTATACAATTAGATACATGCAATACACAGATAATCCACCAGGAGGGAGGAATTTGTTCACGATGTTGTTTCGATCTAAATTGTACTTGGCTTAAGCTGAAAAAGTAGTAGGAAGAATTGTTGGCACCTGTTGATTTTAAAGGTAAAAATGTTGAATAAAGATTAAAGCACGAGCAAAGATTTAGAATACTGTTGGCCTTCATTTATGCTCATGTAAGCTTTTTCACACAATTTTGTTTTGTTTTGTTTCCTATTGCCAGCAAGTAAAGAAGGGCACAAACACTAAAACAACAGAGATCAAAACAAGAGAGAGTGAATAACAAAACATGCATGGAATATAAAACAAAGGAAATAGGTTTCATAACTTTGGAGAAAAACAGAGATCTGCCCACATCACATCCTTACAAAACAATTTAAATTAGGGTTAAAAAAATATATTCAATATAAATTCTAAACGCATAGATGACTCTTTATTTTAATTTCACTATAGTAAAATACTCATTTAATTCATATGATGCGTCAAACACGACATATACTTAGGTTGATTATCCATTCATTCATCTTGCTGCTTTATCCTTGAGAGGGTCATGGGGGTGTTGAAGCCTATCCCAGCTTTGTTTTAGGTGAGGGCGTGGTTCACTCTGGCTGTGTCGCCAACAATCACTGCCACATTCACATCAGTGCATGTGTTTGGATGGTGGGAGGAAGCCAGAGTACACAGAGAGAACCCACGCAGACACAAGGAGAACGTGCAAACTCCACACAGAAAGGTCCCACCAGTGATTGATCGCCATTTATTATGCTATTATCCTCTGTATTTTGTGTTTTTTGTTTTTTTTTTCAGTGAACATCAGGTATCTATACTGAACAAAAATATAAATGCACGACTTTTGTTTTTGCTCCCATTTTTCATGAGCTGAACTCAAAGATCTAAAACTTTTTCTGTGTACACACAAGGTTTATTTCTCTCAAATATTGTTCACAAATCTGTCTAAATTTGTGTTAGTGAACACTTCTTCTTTGCTGAGATAATCCATCCACCTCACAGGTGTGGCATATCAAGATGCTGATTAGACAGCACGATTTTTGCACAGGTGTGCCTTAGGCTGGCCACAATAAAAAGCCACTCTAAAATGTGCAGTTTTATCACACAGCACAATACCACAGATGTCACAAGTTTTGAGGGAATATGAAATCGGCATGCTGACTTCAGGAATCTCCACCAGAGCTTCTGCCTGTGAATTGAATGTTCATTTCTCTACCATAAGCCATCTCCAAAGCTGTTTCAGACAATTCATGAAGAAGACTGTGTGAGGAAAATGGTGGTCATGCCAAATACTGACTGGTTTTCTGACCCCCCTGGACCACCCAATACAGTAAAAGTGCACATTTTAGAGTGGCCTTTTATTGTGGCCAGCCTAAGTCACACCTGTGCAATAATCCTGCTGTCTAATCAGCATCTTGATATGCCACACCTGTGAGGTGGATGGATTATCTCAGCAAAGGACAAAGGAGAAGTGCTCACTAACACAGATTTAGACAAATTTATGAACAATGTTTGAGAGAAATAGGCCTTTTGTGTACATAGAAAAAGTTTTAGATCTTTGAGTTCAGCTCATGAAAAATGGGAGCAAAAACAAAAGTGGTGCGTTTATATTTTTGTTCAGTGTATATTATAAAAGCCAAATTGCCTCTGTTTGCATGTGTATCTTGGGATTCACACAAAATTCAGAAAGATCTGACTGCTGCAGTTTGGCATTCTGATGTAGTTTTGGTCAAGGAAGACAGTAGTGAAGTCAAGTTGATAGGACCGATATTTTGGGAGATATTAGTTATTCTGGAATACAACAGCCTTACAATCAAGTTGCTATGCCCAGAACGCTTTGGCGGTGACTGCTGGACAAATGCGGTACTAGGGATGTCACTATCCCAAAAATTCAGGAATCGATACTGATACCGCTAAAAGTGCACGGTTCTCGATACCAAGGTCGATACCACGCCCTTCTTGCTGTACCTGTTGCATGTGTAGTCTCAGCGCGTATTCCCCCCTTAATTCCGGAAGAGTAGTAGAATACCGATTGTATTGATTCTTAAAGGTGCTGGAGACTTTCTTGACAAATTTTTCATCAATCTCTAAAACCTCAGTCATAGCTTAAGTATCATGAATCTGTAAGTCTTTCTGTGATTACTCACCTGAATCTCTTGCATTACGGTGAACAATTTCGAAGTGCCATCCACCATAAACAGTCCATGTGTTTACAAATGAGCCAGGAGGTCACTCGGGCATCTTCGGAATTTTTTCGCGACGTGCATTGTAGGAAGCAAAGGCTCGTGCAGCCACCTTACAACAGCAGGAACTCCCTTCCTTCTATGCATATTCCTCCAGCCATTTATGCGTTTTCATGTCTTTGTTTCGTCCATATAATACCATATGCTCGCACTGCTGCTGCTGTTGTCAGGTGGCTGCGCGAACCTCCGTTTCCCACAAAATTCCGAAGATGCCCGACTGACATCCCGGGTCGGTTTGTAAACACACGGTTTGTTTATGGTGGATGGCACTTCGAAATTGTTCACCGTAATGCAAGAGATTCAGGTGAGTAATCTCAGAAAGACTTACAGATTCGTGATACTTAGGCTATGACTGAGGTTTTACAGATTTGATGAAAAATTGGTCACGAAAGTCTCCAGCACCTTTAAAAAAATGAGTATCAACGAGGTTTTTTTATAGTATCGAATGGTATCATGAGCATCGGTTCTCATGACATTCCTATGCGGTACAGCATGCACAAATACATAACAGCATAAAAACTACCACATCTAGAACAAGTGGGTTAACACGCTATATTTAATTTACTGGTCATATTCATCAAAACTCAGATTAAAGTTGAGGGTTATTACATCAAAAACAGAGAAAACAGAAAAATTGACTTTTTTAGCAAAATTTATCATTAATTGAACATAAACCAAGTGTCTCCATCCACTATCAGTGATCCAACTCCAATGGGTTTTACTGGTGAATCAATGTTGTAGAAGATGACGGTGTTTCCACATTCACTACGGAGCTTCTAAACGTCCAAATGGGTCATATCTGATGACCATGAAAAGACTAATAACTGCATCTTACACTAATTATTTCAAGGTTTAAGTGGTTCAGAAGTTATTAAACATTTTAGATCAGTAGACACTTTTGGTCGCCAGTGGCTGTTTGGCTTTATGGGTGAATTGGAAACAGAAAGTTTAATCACTCCTGTAGATATATTTGACTAATTACACTGGGTTACAAAAAAAAGTTTTTTGCAAGTTGTCTAGGTTTTTTCAACTGAATTAGGACCATTTTGCACCGCTAAATGCAAAAAATGACATCTGTTTTTCTCAATCAGGTCAGATTTTTTGCTAATTTGATTTTGAAAAAAATGGATCTTCTCACAAAATTGATTACAATTTTGTGACTTTATCAGTTGATTTTTTATATAGTTCTCACCCAAAATAGGTTTTAAGAGGAAAAAAAATCATTTTCTAACAGGATGTATTTATTATTTATTATGTATTCACCACAGATGTAGCAGAATACGTCAGGCTTATTTTTGCAAGATCTTCTAGTCGAAGCCATTTCATTCACTTGTAATATTAAAGAAAACATGAATCATAAATTGATAAAATTAAAATCTTCAGAACTTGTTTATTGCAAGAAATATGAAAGCATTTTGTATCATATGATGTGAAAATGCCCATAAATGTAAGCAAAAATGTTAAAAAGCCAATATGTAGCATAGCTCAGAAAGTTGACCTGATTGAGCAAAATTAATGTGATTTTTGGATTCAGCACACCAAAATTATCCTAAATCAGCTCAGAAAACTTAAACAATAAATTTGTTGTTGACCAGTGTTATAGATGAAGATATTTTACAGTTCTGTTGACAAATGAAGCAAAGTTAAACCTCAGTTTTACTTTACAACACAGTGACCATTAAAAATAATTGTAATGTTAAGGCAACAAAACAAGGTGAGATGTAGTAATTCAAACATATGCTGTTACCCTTCACTGGGTCTAATAGATGGCAGTCTGATACCGACTACAGCTCACATTCATGCATTATTTAACATTTCATTGAGTAGTGAATTCTTAACCTACAGAGAGTTTAGAATTCCTCCATCTCTGTAGATCTGTGAGGAAGACATATGTCAGTTTTATGACAGGTTGGTTTCTTATCCTCCTGGACAAGGTCTAAGGTAAAGAGAGGAGTGGAGCCTAGCTCTCGACTGATGAGTATAATCTGCACATAAATTTCTGTCAGGTGATGAGGTGATGTAAACATGTCAGCTATAAAAACGTCCTTGTAGAACGCGTTGTAAGATTGCAGGGATTCTAAAGTATCACGCCTCTCATCATGTGATCTTCTGAGCTTTGCTTGAGTCTTTTGCCAGTTTATGTCTCCTATATTACTATTATTGAATCATATGTTTTCCATCTTTCTGAGGCAGAAATTATGGTGAAATAACCTGCATAGTCACACCAAACAGAAACACCCACGAAAATACATTTATTCAGTCCAGATTATGATGAGCATTATAAGCTTTGAGCTCCATGGCCTTGGTTTCTTTAAAGCACAGGTGTCAAACATGTGGCCCGGGGGCCAAATCTGGCCCGCCAAAGGGTTCAATCCGGCCCCTGGGATGAATTTGTGAAATGCAAAAATTACTGAAGATATTAATAATCAAAGATGTTAAAATCATTTTAAGTCATTTCAATCTAAAGTGGATCAGACCAGTAAAATACTATCATAATAACCTATAAATAATGAAAACTGTAAATTTGTCTGTTTTAGTGTAAAAAAAAAAAAAAAAAAAAAAAAGTAAAATTACACAAAAATGTTTACATTTACAGACTAGCTTTTTACAAAAAATGTAAATATCTGAAATGTCTTAAGAGAAGTATGTGGAATTTTAATAATATTCTCCCTGTTATTTAATATTTTGTGTATTTGTAGATCCACTGTGATCTCTAAGTTGTGATTCACATGTATAAATAATAAACGGTTTGTTTTAGTGTAAAAAAAAAAAAAGTAAAATTACACAAAAATGTTTACATTTACAGACTAGCTTTTTACAAAAAATGTAAATTACTGAAATGTCTTAAGAGAAGTGTGTGGAATTTTAATAATATTCTCCTTGTTATTTAATATTTTGTGTATTTATAGATCTACTGTGATCTCTAAGTTGTGATTCACATGTATAAATAATAAACTAAGGCAATATTGTCAACATTGCACTTAGTTTACTAAAGGATTTTCAGGTTCATATTTGTTCATGTTTTGTTCAAATACAATTCGTAGATTTAAACATTTTCACTACGGAATTTACTTTTTTCACTCAAAAGTTCTTATCCTATTATTTATATTATTTTACTGGTCCGGCCCACTTTAGATCATATTAGGCTGTATGTGGCCGCTGAACTAAAATGAGTTTGACACCCCTGCTTTAAAGTGACTGAGGATTGATGTTTTTTTTGTGGAATGAAATGGCCTGGATTTGCAGGCAGTGATAAATACAGGGTGACACAAAAAAAAAAAAAAAAAACGGGAACTTTTAAACAATCCAATAAAACCAAGAGTGATGGAAGAAAAATATTTTATTCATATTTATTGAAACCTTAAAACATGCCATTTAAGAAACAATGATGGAATTTTCATTTTTTAAAAATTACTTCCTGTAGATGGCGTCCTCCTGTACGAATGCATTCTTGAAATCTACTGTTGAGATTCCTCATTGACCGCTGCAACATCTCAGCTGGGATACTGTGAATTTCATCCTGAATTCTCTGTTTTAACTCATCCAGAGTTCTTGGTCGAGTTGTGTACACTTTACTCTTGAGATAGCCCCACAAGAAAAACTCACAAACGGACAAATCTGGCGATCTAGGGGGCCAGGGAACGTTACCGAATCTTGAGATCACACGGTTACCGAACAATTCTCGCACAGCCGCCAATGGTTACTAAAATGGGGGTGTGTTTACTTGCTCAAGGTCACTGTCTCGCAGTGCTGCCACTTGCTCACGTCTGCCAATACGCACTTCAAAAATTCCGTTTTTTTTGGGTCACCCTGTAATTTTTAAAAAATGAAAATTCCATCATTGTTTCTTAAATGGCATGTTTTAAGGTTTCAATTACTATGAATAAAATATTTTTCTTCCATCACTCTTGGTTTTATTGGATTGTTAAAAAGTTCCCATTTTTTTGTGTCACCCTGTACAATGACAGTGGTTAATGTGCACATGTGGCATGTTGGGGCAGAGTGTTCCAAAGCCTCGGACCTGCTATAGAAAAATCTGTTTAAAATCAGGTGATTTGAGGATCGGAACTCGCACAGTTCGGAGCTCTGAAAGGTAAGGGGGTGGGGGGGGTGGGGGTGGGAAATCATTCAGGCAAGACATCCATACCCACAGTTCAGTACCTCACTTATGCAATCACCCATGCAGTTCTGATGTACACTTTTAATATAAACATAATACTATGGAGGTGTCAAACATGTGACCCGGGGGCTAAATCCGGCCCGCCAAAGGTTCCAGTCCGGCCCTGGGGATGAATTTGTGAATTGCGAAAATAAGATACTAACAATCCTTTTAGTTCAGGTTCCACATTCAGACCAATTCAATCTCAAGTGGGCAGGACCAGTAAAATACTATCATAATAACATAGAAATAATGACAACTCCAAATTTTTCTCTTTGTAAATGTAAATATTTTTAAGTATTTACACTAAAACAAAGTATAATTTTGCAAAAAATGTGAATAATCTGAACAAATATGAACAACCTGAAATGTCTTAAGAATAGTAAGTACAATTTTAACAAGATTCTGCCTGTTACTACATGTTTTGTGTATTTGTAGATCCACTGTGATCTCTAAGTTCTAATGTACATGTATAAACGTTAAACTGAGGCACGGTATTGTTAAAATGACACTTATTTTTTCAGTTTGTACATGTTATTCACATCTTTTGAAAGGATAGTTTGTAGATGTAAACCTTTTCATAATGTAAATTTACTTTTTTCGCTCTAAAACACGGAGAAAAGTTTAGAGTTGACATTATTTTTATGTTATTATGTTATTATTTTAATGGTTCGGCCCACTTCACATCAAATTTTGCTGAATGTGGCCCCTGAACTAAAATGAGTTTGACACCGCTGTAATAGTAGGTAAGCAAAAGAGAAGTATGAGCCACCGTTTTTTACAGCTCACACCGGCCCACCCGTTATCAGAGCCCTATCCACTCTACCAGAGCCACTAGGAGTCCACATCTACTGGCCTACAACATGAACCATTATGTACTGGCCTTTGTGCTACACCACTAAATCCTTCATGGGTCACAATATGGAATGGGCGCAGTTCAGAACAGCAGAACTCCACAATCTCATCCACGAGGTTAGGTTTCACTCTAAGTGGCTCCTAGATCTTCATGAATGCTGACATCCAGAGTTGATGTGATGGAGATTGGGTGGTCTTGGTGGGCTGTGAGGCAGAAGGATCACAGCATGAATGTTTTATAGTTAACAACCAGGGCGTAAGAGGACCTCCAGTACTCTGATGGCGGTGTATTTGAGAGAAAGCGGCTAAAAGACGGGGAATAGAAGGTGGATTAGAAATCACAGACTGGCCCTCTGCACGCGATGTTTTCTAAAACATCATTTACAACGTGGCTGAAATGCTGCTCTGTCACTTTTTGCCGTGACCCGCCTGAACCTTTGATATTTGCTGGTAAGTTTAGCCCCAACCACAGGTCATGTCATGCACCGCTAGTAAACAACATGGCTCTGGATGTTGCTTTGACACTGTGCTGAAACTGAAATACACTGCACTGATGAGAAAAAAAATAACACCAGCGCTGGAATGACAGCTTCCATTAGTTCATGATCAGGAAAGGAACTAAACTAAACATGATTCTGAAAATTTTGAAGTTAAAAACAGGTGGAGAGTAGTGTGAATGTCCATATGTGGACGAGAGGAGGAGGGGGTGTACCAGTTTTACTACCTGAGGAAGCCTTACCTAATAATCAGTATTAATTTTTTTGCACTGTATTTAGAGCAGCGGTTCTCAATCTTTTTCGGGCCCCCCTTTGGAGGATGAAAAATCTCCAGCCCCCCCCCCCCCCCAATCCCAGCAACATTGTAACAGTGGTGCAATTATAACTTTTATGGAAAGAAACATCAATATTGTAACAATACTTTTTGCTTTTCCTTGAATAATTTGTTGTTCAAGTTTAAAATAACTTCGATTTTTGCTTGAACAATACAAGTAAACTCAACAAGATTGCTCCGAGACAATATTTTTCCAAATAAAAATTGGAAATGTGCAATTATCTTACAACTATGACAATAAAGTTACTTTTTTTGGAACAACAAACAAATTTTGGTAATAAAGATGAACATTTTAAGAATATCAGTGACTGCAATGAGCTTGTTTCCATTGCACATCTCAGAACGTTAAAGTGCAAACTGTACAAACTGTGCAAAAGCACAAACATTGCACATTT
Organism: Sphaeramia orbicularis; assembly: GCF_902148855.1. NCBI lineage: Eukaryota > Metazoa > Chordata > Actinopteri > Kurtiformes > Apogonidae > Sphaeramia > Sphaeramia orbicularis. The sequence goes on along the minus strand of NC_043969.1, from coordinate 13,322,573 downwards.
TTCTTTTCCAGTCCAGTCCTTGTCCATTGTCCAAACCTAAACTCTTTGTCTAGTCTAGTGACATATCACCATGGCAGTAGATTTGTTTGTTGTACGTCCCTAAAATGAGTCCAGGGTGCTCCAACACTAAAATATTAGTTCCACCTGATACATGTTCTAACCCGAAGGAGAAAAAAAAACAACCACCCAGGAAAGATCCCATGCCCCCCCAGCACTCTCTTTGAGAAACACTGATTTAGAGGATTATTGCAACTTTTTCTCCCTGTCACACAGTCTTTTTTTTCCATGTGTAACTGAAACCACTTACACCTATCAGAGTCCAACAAAAAGATTAATTCTGCAGCTTGTCTTATTTTGTTACTGTGGTGTTTTCATAAGTAACTTCACATTCAAACCAACAAACAAATTAAGTGATTGAGGCAATAGTTTAATGATGTAAAATCACTGCATCAGTGTGAGTTCCATGGTTCGGAATCTAACGATAAAGTAAGTAAGTAAGTAAGTAAGTAAGTAAGTAAGTAAGTAAAGCTTTATTTATATAGCACTTTTTAAAACAACATGTTACAAAGTGCTTCACATAAAGGGGAGATAGATCAAATCAAATCAAATTTTAAGCCACTTTACAGAAACCCAACAGAATCCTCCAGGAGCAAACACTTCTGACTGGTGACAGTGGTGAGGAAAAACTTCCCTTTAACAACAGAAACCTCGAGCAGACCCAGACTCCTGAAGGATGGCCGTCTGCCTTGACCAGTTGGGGTTAAAGACAGAAAGGAAAGGAGGAGAAAAGAGAGAGCGATAGAGATAGAGAGAGACTGGGGTAGAGGGGGGAGGTAGGGGGAGATGCATGCACAGACAACTGAACTAGAACATGTATAGAGCAGTATAATAAACACTATCGTAACTATGTGGATAAGTGAGCAATGAAGGTGGAGAGAGGCAGGACCACAGCAGCAGGTCCAGAGATGATCTTAGGAAAACCTGTGATGATCCCGGGAAAACCTGTAATGATCCAGGGAAAACCTGTCAGGCGATAAAGCACAGAGACTCCAGGGAAGAAGTCAGGTCAGTAACATGAATTTATTCTTAATACTCTTATTATTAAATTGTTGCACCACTTAGTATGTTATTACAGAACTGCAGTTGCAAATGACATTGCATTATGTTGTGCATTTTAAGTGTGCATTTGTCTTGTTCTGAAAGGGGGTTTATAAAGCTTTTATTATTGCAATTTTTTCAGTGTGAATTGAAAATATATTACCTATCCGAACCAAGGAGCAATTCAGCTAACAACTGTCATGCAGCTATTGTTTTTTTATGGGCAATAAAAGAGAATGAAACAATGGATGGAAATGAATAGATCCAGGTTATCCACTTTGACTGAATAGCTCTGATATAGAAGAACTCTCAGTAGAGAAACAAAACTCAACACGGTTGGTAAACAGATAGATTATTGTCATGTGTGAGGATGAGATGTCACATCTGTCACTCAGAAGGAATCATCGCACAGCAGTATCGCTGCATGTACAGTTATGCCTTTGGTTTGGTTGTGTTAAAACAGTTTAACCCTATAACGCCAAACGTATCATATTTGACACATGAGTTTTGAAGCCCTCTACGTGATCAGTGTGATATTTTTTTCTTGAAAAACCTGATGTATACAATTAGATACATGCAATACACAGGTAATCCACTAGGGGGAGGAATTTATTCACCAGAGGCCTTTCCAGTGACACTACAAGACTGTCATTAATGAGGAAGGAGGTAGAATTTTGCCAATTTTGAAAAGGAATGGCCAATTTGTTAGACATGTTTGTGTTATATTATGTTTTTGTTTGTTCAAAAATAATATTTGAGCACTGAGACCCGATGTATCAAATATGATACAAAATTGAAACTCATACATGGAAAGTGATATTTGAAAACATTTTTTGGGGTTGTTCAGAAGGACCAATAAAGGCTCCAGTTTAAAAAAAAAAAAAAAAGGAATTTTCTGTCAATGATTTAATGGTTCAGGCTTTACAGAGTTAATGTAGGTAAAATTAATTTCCTCAGCTTTTCATTGTCATCAGATATGATCCATTTGGACATTCAGAGGCTCCATAGTGAACATGGAAACACCATCATCTTCAGTAACACTGATTCACCAATAAAACTCATGCAGTTTGATAAACAAAAGTGGTAGAAGATGCTTAGTTTTTATATTTTTCTGAAAAAAAAAACAAAAACAAAAAAAAACACTATTCTTTTTTTTTTCTTATTTGACATAATACACCTTTGAATTTTCTCATTCAACAATCTACATGATCAGTTAATTAAATAAATACATATTAATAAAATATCTGATTTTCACTATATAATGCAAAATGCAGAGATTAATATAAAAATGAGGATAAATCACTTATGACAGGTTTGGAAGTCACAACAAAAATACACCCATAAAGTTGGAATAATTGTGTTTTTAGACACATTTCTGTTTTTCTTCCTATTTATACACATCAGTAATCAGCTTTGTCCAAGTACAATGACCATTCTCTATCAAGAATACACCACACTGTGACAATAATTTAATGAGGAGAGGTAAAACTATTTTAGTTTTTGTGGTTCTAGGTTTATATGTATTAAAAAAAAAAAAAAAAATAGAGTGTACTTGTCATATATAGCATAAATCAAACACCAAATCACACTGAGTCCTGTTTCATTTTATGGCCTGCATCTCTATTTTTATTGTTTCTTACTTTCATTGTGTGTGCACTGTCATTTCTTTTCATATCCAGATATAGACAGATGTATATAGACACAGTGAGTATGTGGCAGGTGTGTCGATGATATCTTCCCACTAAAGAAGTCTCTGTTCCTGAGTTTATTCCTGCTGCAGATTCACTATCAGTTTGTGTGGAGAGAGTACCACTGCTCGGTGTTTGATCTTGGTTTCTCATCTTCCTCCTCCTGGCTCGTCTGCATATCAAAGCCCCCGGCTAGAGCCCTGCCTGCTCTCCCAGACCTCATATACTCCGCCATTGATCTGTATATTAAAGGGGTTTGGAGAGTCTGACTGAAAGATGGGTTTAAGATATGTGAAAATGTAAGGTTTTAGTTACCTATGCCAAAGAGGTTGTATTTTTGTAACCGTTTATTTGTTGACTGTAGGCCGGTTTATCCAAAAATTACCGCTTTGATTTAATAAAAACTGGAGGACGGGTCGGGCATGGGCCAAGACTGAACCCATTAAAGTCTGGAGCAGATCCAGCAAAGGAGATGGATCCTGGATTTGTATTTATTTGTACTGGCCCACCATGATGCTTGGTTTTTTGTTTGTTTATTTGCTTAGTCTTTTATTCCTGATATAGTATTTAATTATTTTTTATCGGACTGTCTTCTCTCTGTAGCACTTTGAGATTCTTCTGACTGAAAAGGGCTTTATAAATGCAATTTATTATTATTATTATTATTATTATTATTATTATCATTATTTCATTCTTTCTGACATTAACCGTCCGGTATCCAGGTGCGCCTTTTAGGCACACTTTGCACTTCATTTTAAAAAAAACTTCATATTATTTTTCACAATTTAAATAAGGTTAGAACTCAAAAGTTGTTCATTTTTGCATGATCTTTAACATTCTGGCCACCAACTCAAATTTGCACATTGTAAACAAAAATAAAATTACAAGACTAGCATCTGTCTCCCAAGTGTGCCTAAAACGCACTATTTCTTCCATTTGATATGTATGATTAGGGCTGACCTTGATTTACAAAAATAAAATAAAATCAGAGCAGAAAAATAAATCAATATATAATATTTAATAGTTTGATTTATAGGTGTGCATTTTACGCACACTTGGTGACAGATGCTAGTATTTTTGAACATTTGACCAAGTGCCAAAAATAATAATGCAAATTAACCAATGTTGGAGTTAATCATTGACATATGCCAGGGTGCAAAAATCAAATAATATGTGACCCACTTTTTATGTAGTATACTGAAAAAAAAAAAAAATTTGTGTGTTTTTTGCATCCAAAAAATGGTTTGTTTACATTACAAACACGGCATTTAAAGGGTTAAAAAATGTGACAATTATGGAGTGTTTGGTATTTTTATTTATGGCTCAAGTTGATGAAATAGAAAAAAGTGTAAAAGAATAAAAAACGAACTGTATGAAAATTTTTTGGTCATTATTCCACAAGTGTGCCAAAATGGCACACTTGGTGTTTAGTATGGACCTTGCGGTACTGGATACCGGAGGGTTAAGAGATAGAACATTTGGAGAAGGAGCTCAATGTGGAAATTACAGATGATTGGATTAATATGTGAAAGATACACCAAACATCCACTAGTTCATAAATCTGGAGGGAGTTCTCCTGAAAAAATCTGGTGCATTTCTTTATTACACCAAAGACAAAAAGTAAGCAGTTAAACAGACAGCAGTAATGTTGGAGGGAATGTGGAGAATTTGATGTAGATCACACACGTCTTTTGGAAATGTGATATAATAACTGTGTTTGGGGAGATGGTGTGTGGAGTATTTCAACAAATAATGAAGGATGAGATTCTAAGGTGCTGTGATGTTCTGTATTTGTGCAACTCGTCTGATGGAAATGTAGTGGGAAACAACATATACTTGGTTAAGGTACTTTTAATGGCTTGCAAAAAAGCTATTACAAGGAACTAGGGAGAGACAGAACCACCAACAAAGGACCGATGGATCACAATTATTGAAGGAATATATACAATGGAAAAAATAACTCACAAAGTGCAAATGAACAAAAAATGGAATAAATGGACTGATTACAGAAATGGAATGGTGGAAGGACTGAATAATGTGAATGTAGTGTAGTGTAGTGTACCCACGCAAGGTTTGTTTGTTCGCTTTTTGTTGTTTTTGCTGATTATGTGTTCATAAAATTTCAATAAACACTTTAGCGAAAAAAAAGAGAGATAGAACATTTGATTGAATTAGGTTTAGGCTACGTCCAGATGATAGCACTACAACTGGTATTTTTCTTTTGCGGATTGTAAAGGTGTCACGTCCATCCACGTTTCAAAAAATATCAGCATCCGCATGGAAACGGGAAAACTGGGTTAATACGGTTTAACATGCTGTGATTGTTATTATTTTCTCTAATTTCCATCCTATATTGCCTATGAAGGTGTGTAAAAATACACATACAGCTGAGAATAAGGAAAAGAAACTCATTGAACTGTATCTAAATGTAAACATTGTATTGTGTTGATCAAAAAGAAAATCTAATAAAAACTAAGTAAAAATAACAAAACAGTGTAATATAGGGATGCAAATTATCCATGAATTCATTAATCGTTAGTTGGTTGCCCTTATCGATCAATTAACGATTAAGTGATAAGCGGCGATTTTCCTGAGAACCTGAATTTCTTTTTCAATACGGTCGATAAGAAGAAAAGCTACATATTGTTTCTATACTTCATAGCAAAACCATGTCATATTCCTTCATGATTTATTACCTCCGCCAAGGAGGTTATGTTTTTGCCAGGGTTTGTTTGTCTGTTTGTTTGTCTGTCCGTTAGTGTGCAACATAACTCAAAAAGTTATGGACAGATTTTGATGAAATTTTCAGGGTTTGTTGGAAATGGGATAAGGAAGAAAGGATTAACTTTTGGGGGTGATCTGGAAGAAATCCTGGATTCTGGATCACTTTGAAATTTTCGTTAACATTGTGGTAAATGGGGCCAAAATTTTTGTTTCCCAATATCTTGCTTAATTATTGACCAAAACTCATGAAATTTAACTCAGGAATTGACAATGGGGTCCTCTATCACATTTCAAAGGCTGATCCGGATCTGATCCAGAAGGCAGATTTTATTTTAAAAAATAAATGTAGGATTTGTATCACCGATTATGTGGGGAATTTTTGCGCTTGGCGGACGTCTGCGCTCTCCGAGTGCTTTTCTAGTTGAACCACTGGATACAGTCAGTGTTTCCTGTGGAATTCATCTGTTGATGTGGCGGTGTGTAATGGGGGGTGCATGTGCGTGTGTTTCGTCGTGGGGGAAGGTACTTGCACGCGCGCAGTACGGCCGGGGGATGTGTGCATGTTGGTTGGTAACCGCACGCGTGCGTACGTCCCTTTCCGTCCTACTTCTAATACTATAGGGGTTACGGGGTGGTGCAGTCCGTGCCCCCGCAGAAGTGGATGTGAAACTTTTAACTCATTTAACTTTTCCTCCTGAAACTTCGCAAATGCATTACATACCTATGGTCCAAATCAGGAGCCTGGAGGATGTTTTCAACTTCTGTCTCACTGACCGTGGACTAGACCAACCTCCAGGGAAAACGCTCCGATACCAACCCCGCATTTGTGCGCGTATTTAGACGGTCTGGTCTGTGTTTGGCTCCACCATGTCCATACAGACATTCTAACTCATCAACGCCATGATCCGGTTCGATGACCGGCTATCCCAGCCGCGGCATCGCAGCACAGACAAACCGGCAGCCTTCGGACAGGTGTGGACAGGTGAACAAGGGCAATTAACCGACAATTAATAATTTAATCGAGCAAATTCTTATTGATAATTAATCGTTAGTCGATTAATTGTTTACATTTCTAGTGTAATACATATTCCACACCTATTTGTGGCGCTGTACACAAACACAGACAGAGCCGTAGGACACACTAAAATCACAGAAGAGTACAAGGTCCAGGTCGCCCTTTTAGCTGGACACTGAGGTGGATTTAAAAGTATCTGACATGTGTATCTGTTTATGCGTCCTAGCTGGTCATCGAGTAGATAGATAGATAGATAGATAGATAGATAGATAGATAGATAGATAGATGTACAGTGTAGCAGCAGCATGACACACATTCAATAACAATATAATACCATAGCAACCATGAGTAAAGGGTTTTCTTCTTCTAGTCACATGGTACTATTGTGTCATCGTTTCCAAAAACTGGCATTTTGCCTATCCACACGGCAACACAAGGCTGGCGTATGACATTTTTCTGCTCTGGGACTTAAAAAATACTGTTTCAGGACACCAACAACGCCGGTGACATGTGAATAAAAGGCCGAAACGATTTTAAACTTTTGTGGCTTGACATCATTTTGTTGTCGTGTAGACGGGTTCTTAAATTGAGGCCTCTCATTGGTTTTGTTTGTCAGTGGTATAATGGAAAAACTACTATCGTGATGAAACTTTAGAAATTACAGTTTGGAGTTGATCCAAAAAAGTCCAAAAAAGTTATTTTTTTATGTTAACATTAAAAAGTTTATAGAATGTACAAGTAACACCAGCCACTAAAGGCTTTGTCTTTATAAGGGTTGCGGCTCATAACTTTGTACCAAACTTATTGACAAAATTGTCAGTCGGTTCAAAGAAAATATTTCTGAATCCAACAGAACATTCAAAGAGTCTGGGGAATTCTCACTGTGTAAACACCACTGTGTAATGTGAGATGAATTAATATTTGCTTTTTTGGTGTGTTACAGGCATCATAACTACTTGTTTGTCTTAAAAAATATATAATTTTTTTTTTTTATGTTAACAAAAGCCTGATTTTAAAAGGGTTTTTTTCCCTTTTTATTTTAGTATTTTGTCCCAGTGTTTGTATAAAACAGGGTGTCTACAGATCCTTAAAAAAATCTTAAATCTGATTGTCCTAAATTAAGGCCCTAATTATCTTTAAACTGATAATTAATCATTAAATCTTAGACTTAAATGTCTTAAAATTCCACGAACACAATAAGTAATATTGCTTTGGAAATCTTTGTAAAGAATTTGTCAAATGTGTGATTAGTTTTTAACATTTTATAATAACAGATGAGTGGAGTCGTCAACCATCATTCATGGGTGGAGGGGTTCAAGTATGAGCTGTAGCAGCTTGAACATCAGCAGCAGCTAGGGATGGCAATCGTTAAGAATTTAACGATTCCGATTCCATTATCAATATTGCTTATCGATCCGATTCCTTATCAATTCTCTAATTGAGTCTCATTGGGTGAGGGAATAAAAGAGTACAAACGGGTGTGTTTGTATCAGCTGTCTTTTATATTTCCATCTCTGCACAGAAAATACACCATATACAGTATGTACAAATAATAATAACAGATGATGCCAGGCCCGGTTCGGGGGGGCGTCGGCGTGCAGTGAAAGTGAAACTAAAGAATTTTTACTAATTCCTCTATTGCTGCATGTCCACTACATCGAACCAGTTCGACTCGGCTCGTCTCGTCTCCTGTTATTGTGCACCTCATTTCCTTTCCCCTACCTTCGGAAACTTGTATTTGGGTACGATGTTTGTTGCCTGCACTGGAACCGGAACTGGGCCCGGCGTTCACTCTGCCACTACATCCACATTCGCTAAGTAGAGTATCAAATACTTGACATTCCTGTAAATGAATCGCATGCTGTGGACAAATGTTTGAGGATATTGAAAGGATTCCACCCTTTAGAAGAAATGGAAGCTTTGACAGTGTTCCAATGGACCTGGTGTCGTCTTTTTAGACCGTTGACCTCAACACCATGTTGGCTACGTTCTGACCAAAACAATGCAGCGTACGCATGACGTCATCGCGCATGTGCAATGAAGGCGGAATCGATAAGCAGAATCGTTAAGCAGGCAGGCAAACGATTCCAAGGAATCGAGCTACTGGGATCCGGTTCTCAAAAAGAGCCGGTTCTCGATTCTCATCCCTAGTAACAGCAGAGTGCGATTTGTTAAAAAAACTAGAGGGATGTTTTTTGTCGGAGTGTGTGTGTGTGTGTGTGTGTGTGTGTGTGTGTGTGTGTGGGGGGGGGGGGGGGTGTTATATACATAAGTAACGCTGGCGTGAAATGAAAATGAAACTTTCAACGTCCACATCCCAGGTTCTGTTCCTCTCTTCTACAGTAGCTCTTACACAAAATTTTCACAACTTCTAACCTGTATCCACTAGACACACAAATGCTGGGCCCCATGAATTTGTCACATTTACTTTAATTTGGGGGGAGGGGCTATTGTCCAGCACATCATAGCCCCCCCGGTCGCAAATGTGTTTTCAGGGGACAGCTGGTAGCCATTGATAGAGTGAGTGGAGTTCACTTTGACTTTCACTTTGACTTTCTCACAGCTTTATCTACAGAGCTATATAACCTCCTCATATATCCATCGCATTACTTTTAGAGCCACGTACCCCCCTACCCCCAACCCCACAAATGTTTTTGGGCATGGGGGGGTGCCAGTAGGCTCATGAGTCAAAAAAGGTTGAGAAACCCTGAAGTAAAGTGTTTAATTCATACTCTTTAAGACCCTAGGCACTACTGTAACGGTCTGTACTGTATATATTTTCAGATGTCCTTCGTAGGTCCTAATGAAATAGGGTGTTTAATACGTATTATAAAGCTTATAAAATACTATGAGGCTAATTTGTGATTTGTCACATTGGGCTGTACAAATAAAAAAGGGACTTTACTTGGCCTGGAAGAGGAAGAGCCTCCCAGTAAGTAGATTTTAGATTGTGCACTTTGCTCTCAAACTATTAAATAAAACAAGATGTGTTTTCTACCTGCTATATTCCCTCGAGTATTATTGTTTTGTATTCTAGTAATCGTTTTTCAATTGCTCTGTCTGATTCTTTGTATTTCTATTGTTAGAATCACTAGGATTCCATTAACTTGAAGCACTTAGTAATTACGCTTATTTCTATTACTCATTATCTGCTTCCTGCTCCAGGTATCTATTATTATTTTCTCCAAAAAGCAGATAGAAGGGACAATTGCAAATTGAGGAAAAGACAATACAATGCAAATTTGACCAAAAGAAAAGCTACAACAGAATTAAGTTTCAGAATATTGTTAAATTGCGTTACTGATAAAACTATTTTAACCCATGAAGACCCAGTGCTACTTTTGTGTCACTTCCAAAATGAATTTTTCTCTCTATTTAACCAAACCTTTTTTAAGTGATTTATCATCATATATCATAATATTATCCTGTATATTTTGTATTTTTTCACTGAAAATCAGGTATTTTCCTGTATTTAATTTACTGGTCATGTATTTGAATCATCATGATGAGATTACATTTGAGGGTTATTATATCAAAAACAAAGTAAACTTAAAGGGGTCATATTTTGCTTAACTCACTTTTATAAGTCTTTGGTACATTTATTTGTGTATTTGGACTCTAATATGCGGTGGCCCAGAGGTGCAACATCCCAAAAAATCATCCATATAAGAAAAAAAAAGAGAACAAACCAAAAAAATTATCCACTGTAAGAAAAAAAAAAAAACATCATCCAACTTTTCAATTAAGGGGGCGCTGTTTACCTGAAAGGCCTCTTGCTTTGAAATTAAGGCTACCACAAAAAATAAAAGCATAGGCTCTTTTATTTCTTATAGTGGATAATTTTTTGGGCCGTTACACTGCTGCGCCACTGTACTGCACTGTGCTAAAAGTGTGAATTTGAACCCTCCAGGTGCTGCAAAGCTATCTTTATATTCACTTTGGCAAAAATCGAGTGGATTTCTACAACTTGTTTCAATTCCTGCTTAATTTGTTACGTCTATAACTAGTTATGTCACGACATTTGCACATATAAGGTCAAGACTTCCAACAAACGTTTCTCCGAGTACGACATAATTGTTTGTCAGCAGCAGCGGTTGTAGTCCACACTGAAAATATGTCCAAACTTTGAGCTGATTACCTAAAATGTTCAGTTGTTGGTTGAACGGGACAGAGCAGCAAAGCCAACAACCTGGAGGGGGCGGGGCATGAAGTGGCTCATGTGCATTTAAAGGGCCAGCGCTCAAAACGACCTTTCTGGTGTCATTACTCAGAAATAGGGTTGAAGATGGACCTGTGGAGTTGAATTAATAAAGGATTCAGACCCAAACATAGCATTTACAGTTTATGTAGACCACAGGGAAATGTTTGAAAATGCATAATTCCATTTAAAAAAAAAAAAATCAACATATCACTCCTTTAAGAAAAAAGTGAATTTTTTGGTCAAATCTATCATTAATTGAACATAAACCCAGTGTTTCCATCCACTGTCATTGATCCAAGTCCATGGGTTTTACTGGTGAATCAATGTTGTAGAACACAGGTGTCAAACATGCGGCCCGGGGGCCAAATCCAGCCCGCCAAAGGGTCCAATCCGGCCCATGGGATGAATTTGTGAAAAACAAAAGTTGCACTCAAGATATAAACAGTCAGTCATTTTACTTTAGGGGCCATAAAAAGCCCTACTTTAGTCTTAAGTGGGTCAGATCAGTAAAATACTACCATAAAAAACCTACAAATAATGACAATTCCAAATTTTTCCTCTGTTTTAGTGTAAAAAATGTGAAATTACATGAAAATGTGTAAATTTGCAAACTAGCCTTTCACAAAAAATATGAAAAACTAGAAATGTGTTAATAGAAGTAAGTGCAATTTTACTAATTTTCAAATCAAATCAAATTTTATTTATGTAGTGCCAAATCATAACAGAAGTTATCTCATGACACTTTACATATAGAGTTGGTCAAAACCAGACTAACGCAACAGAATAATAATTTTCTGCCAGTTACTAAAATATTTTGTTTATTTGCAGATCCATTTTGATCTGTAAGCTGTAATGCACATTTACAAATGATAAGCAGAGGCAAAATATAGTTAAAATTGCACTTATTTTTCTTAATAAATTTAAGTTTTTTCATGGTTCTTCAAGTTATTCACATTTTTAAAAGGACAGTTTATTGATTTAAACGTTTCCATAATGTAATTTTACTTTTTTCACTATAAAACACATTTAAACGTTTGGAAATGGCATTATTTATATATTATTATGTTATTAATTCACTGGTCCGGCCCACTTCAGATCATATTGGGGTGAATGTGGCCCCTGAACTAAAGTGAGTTTGACACCCCTGTAGTAGAAGATGACGGTGTTTCCACGTTCACTACAGCGCCTCTAAACATCCAAATGGGTCATATCTGATGACCATGAAAGATGACAAACTGCATTTTACACCAATTATTTGCACCTATTGATAGGATTAGTGGTTTTAAAGGTGTTGAATATTTTAGATGAGTAAAGGGTTTTGGGTTTTTATGGGTTAATTAAACAAATTAAACAACAAATTATTAACTTAAATTATTAATTACAAATTATTAAATTATTACTTAATTATTAAATTAAACAAAATTAAACCTAGAATTTAACACAATAATGATCACAGCATTTACATATGTGCACCCCACAGTGCCAGAGGGGCTCACATTTCACACTTACAAATAATTGTTGGTTTCATACAAGGAGGACCATAACAACAAAGTGTAAATATATTCCTTTTGTTTATGAAACATACACTGTGGTTTAATAAGCTGGGTTGTTCACAGTGTACACCCCCACAGTACATGCAGCTTCACAATTTATAGTTGGGAAAGTTAAATGATGAGGTTAAATAAAAAGATCTCACATATGACACAGTTTGAACCTACATTCAATAGATGTTTTTCTTTTTCTTCTCTATTTACCCTTCCCGTATAGTGCAATGCAAACATTAGAGTTTATTTTAAAGTTGTTGTGGCTCAGATTTAGTTGAACCTCCTCATTTTCACACAGATGCAAGAACATGCACAGACTCATAAGGTCTCTCTTGTGTCAAAGAGCAAATTACATTAATTAAATGGCTGTCAGCTCGAACAAAAGAAAACAACCTCCTTATAGTAATAACAAATAAAAGCCTGGCGGCAAACATGATCTGTTTGAGCTCACGTCCCGAATTCATTAGATTGTGGTTCTAACAGGATTTTCCCAAAACTTCTGTAGAGCTTCGGTGCTGGGTGGGTGGGTGGGTGGGTGGGGCTTTGGTGGGGAATTTAGCTAAGTGATATCATAAGAATTTTTCTAAAAAAAAAAACAACAAAAAAACAAACACAAAAAACAAGTACATGTGCTCACAGATGAAGTAAACACCTTGTCCAGAAATCCACCGAAGCCCTGTTCACAATAAAGTGGAAATTTAATTTAATTTAATTTTACTTTCTAATTATTTCTGTTCATTTTAACCTATAAAGACCCAGTGCTACTTTTTTGGCAGTTCTCAAATGATTTTTTTTCCCTCTATTTTTAACCTTTCTTAACCCCTTTAGCCGTATCTGCCTGCCCGTGGGCCTGAAAAATTATATTACTATTCATCTACTATAAAAATATAATAAATCAGGACAATGGATGTTTTTTTCAACTTTTGCTCAAAGTTTAGACCCTAATGTTAATAAAAGTACATCAAAAGTGTATTTTAGTGCAAACTTTAATGTTCAAATATGATTTTTAATCTTTGTGGGGTGAAATATACGCTATTAAAAATCTCCAACACAAACAATTAATTTATGCATATCATCGTCAATCCAGCCGAAAAAAAAACAGGTGAGGATAAAAAATTGTAATTTCTCTTTTAGTTTGTTACAGTTTACTCAGGCATAGTAATAGATACAATATTTTAGACAATGGGAATAGATTCTGTGAGGTCTGTAAATGTCCATAGACACCAAGAACATCCATATGAACCTTATTATTGTGAAGTAATTCTTCATTTACTTTGGGTATGTCTTTTTAGGCGTTTGTCCCCTGAAAATATGGTCAGGGTTAAACAGGTTAAGTGATTTATCATCATTTATTCTAATAACATGCTCAGTATTTTTCATTTATAAGTGAAAATCAGGTATTTTCCTACATTAAATTCACTGATCATGTACACTCACAGTCAGTGAAAACTTTGAGACCATATTTTTCGACATAATTTTTATTTTGAAACCCTAAACTGGATTTTTTTTTTTTTTTTTTTGTATGAATCATTTGTTTAGGATATTGGCATACAGAAACAAAAATCTAAAGTTTCAGGAATAATTTCAAAACAAAAAACTTAAAAGAAAATTGTACCTGCCAAACACAAAGTCACAACAGTCAATACCGGGTATGGCCTCCGTTTGCTTCGATGCAGGCAGTGATCCGTTGGCGCATGCTTCGGACTAGGTGCTGTGTTGTGGCGTTCAACCAGGTTTCTGATTGTGGGTTGGGATCAGCCCTATACATACGCCTGGCTATATCATATATGTAGCTCAAACTGGCCTCCACCATACCCAGTGCCTGGAGATGTTGTTCACGTGATAGATGTGGTATGATGCCGTTCATTGGACTAACAATGGTGGTCTTTTTGGGCCTTTATATAGGCCAGGGGTGTCAAACTCATTTTGGTTCAGGGGCCATATTTAGCCCAATTTGATCTGAAGCGGGCCAGACCTGTAAAATAATGACTTAAGAACCTATAAAGACAAATCCAAGTTTTTCATTTTGTTTTAGTACAAAAAAAAAAAAAAAAAACACAGTTAAATTATGAAAATATTACATTTCATTTGAAAAGTTTGTGCAATTTTAACAATATTATGCCTCGACTTATTATTTATACATGTACATTTACACACAATGTTACATAACCATTTGGTAACAGGCAGAATATTGTTACAATTTTGGAATTAAAATTTGAACAATTTCTACAATATTCCGTCTCTTATTATGAACACAACTACAGATCACAGTGGATCCATAAATGCACCAAACATTTAGTAACAGGCAGAATATTTTTCAAATTGCACATTTCGGGTTGTTGATCTTTGTTTTTATTTATGTATTTATTTTCATTTTATTGTGAAAGAATAGTTTTATAATGTAAATATTTTCACAGTGTAATCTTTTTTTTTTTCTTAAATTTTTTCCACTTAATTTTTCACAAAGAAAATTTTTCATTGTCATTATTTATGGGTTATTGTGTTGTTATTTTTACTGTCGATCACACTGGTCTGTATGTGGAACCTGAACCAAAAGGATTTGGACAGCCTGGACTGTTCAGGTTCATTTTTGCACTTTCATCCTGCTGGGCCGGAATGGAACCTTTGGCGGGCCAGATTTGGCCCCAGGGCCACATGTTTGACACCTGTGATATAGGCCTTCAAAACCAATCCTCAAATTGTGCAGATACCCACTGAGTATTGCTCAATGTGTATTTGGTCCACTTTTGCAAAGAGACCAACCCATGTGCAATGAACCGTGACAACATGACAACTCATCATTATCTCAACTACCCGAGCACTAAGTCATCAATAAATCCACAATGAATAATTACAACCTCCCTACAAGTAGAAATATGCATACATTTCTACCTCAAAGTTTCTATTGACTGCCAGTATAGATGTTCATAAAAGGTCAGATTAAAGTTAAAAACCTGTTTAACCCTGACCATATTTTCAGGGGAAAAACACCTAAAAAGACATACCCAAAGTAAATGAAGAATTACTTCACAATAATAAGGTTCATATGGATGTTCTTGGTGTCTGTGGACATTTAGAGACCTCACAGAATCTATTCCCATTGTCTAAAATATTGTATCTATTTCTATGCCTGAGTAAACTGTAACAAACTAAAAGAGAAATTAGAATTTTTTATCCTCGCCTGTTTTTTTTTCGGCTGGATATGCATAAATGAATTGTTCGTGTCGGAGATTTTTAATAGCGTATATTTCACCCCACAAAGATTAAAAATCATATTTGAACATTAAAGTTTGTACTAAAATACACTTTTGATGTACTTTTATTAACATTAGGGTCTAAACTTTGAGCAAAAGTTGAAAAAAACATTCATTGTCCTGATTTATTATATTTTTATAGTAGATGAATGTTACTATAATTTTTTCGGCCCACGGGCGGGCTGATAGAGCTAAAAGGGGTTAAAGGTTATGATATCAAAAATGGAGGAAAAAG
Source organism: Sphaeramia orbicularis (assembly GCF_902148855.1). Lineage (NCBI taxonomy): Eukaryota > Metazoa > Chordata > Actinopteri > Kurtiformes > Apogonidae > Sphaeramia > Sphaeramia orbicularis. The sequence continues at coordinate 13,306,814 of NC_043969.1, read as the reverse complement.
TGAGTTTTTTAGTAAAATATATCATTAACTGGTGTCTATGCTGACCTCAATCTACTACCAGGTACTACTTTCAGGTACAGGTTCATTACACAAAGCAATAACAGACATGTGACACCATCATTTTCCAGTCTCTCCATTTTCACTGTTCACATGGATACAAACAAACTGGAGTTTTAAAAAACTCTTCTTGGAACTCTTGGTAATCATGCACTCTGAATTTATGACCAAAACACTGTATCTGTGGAAGTGGTGTGCGATACTGCATATTTTGATATTGATCCGGTACAAAGTAAATACAGGGCCAGTTTCGCCGATATCAATACCAATACTGATACGTTTTAATAATTAACCCTTTCATGCATAGTGGTCACTACAGTGGACTGCTATTCTACAGCTGTTCTCTTGTATATTCATGGATTTTGTTGTTTTAATTGTATATCAGCCAACACAGTGGACGCTGTCTAAACACGGTAATGTCCCGTCAGAAAGCGACCTTTAACTGATTGCCATTCCAACATTTATTTCAATACAAAGTAGTTCCTTGTTTTGGATAATCCCTTATGGTTCAACGAAAGCAAAAATGAATTTAAAAGTAAAAATGTGGGTCATTTAGTAACACTAATCTGTCAAATTGTCTCTAAAATGTCCCATCAGCGAGATTTTGAATACTGTGTTTTGACCCTTATGCACCATCCCATACACTGTAATTCATACCATTACTGTACCTTTACTGTTCTCGATAAACCTGATCTGCAGAAACATATTTGAGTGTAAATAAATTGCTTATTGTTATTTGACTGTAATTTTTTTTTTTTTTAAAAGTTGGGTTTTTTTGTTGCATATAATCTGAGTGAGTAATACCTAGTATTACAGTATGTTAAAAATGTGAGAAAATATCAGATCAGTAGCATTTTAAAAAATTATTTCATAGTTTCAGTTAGTAAATGCATGTTTTTTTGGTTCAAGAATTAAACGCATGGTGTCCAGCTGAATGAACATTTTTGTAACTCCATGAAAAATAGGTTCATAAAAAAATTTCAATCACTTTGTTTTTTTTTAATGCATAAAGAGGCATAAAAACACTCAGGGAAAAAAAAAAATCTTGAATAAGATTCTAATAATTCATGCATGGAAGGGTTAAGGTGGGTGCATCATCAAATTGCTAAATCTCAATTAATTTTCATGACCTGTAAGTGTTTTGTGATGTTTCCTTTTTATTATTAAATAGTTAAAACCCAGGACAGAATTAGAGCAAAGTTTATAAGTAAATAGAAAATACTTTATTATCAAAATAAGTTTTTGTTCAGAAACAATAGAACAGTAACAAAACTATATTTCCTCATACATTGTTATGTCTGGAATATTTTTTTCTTTTTTTTTTATTAACAAAGTACACAAACTGATCACTGGAAAACTAATTAAAACAAATAATTTTTCCAGGTAGTGTTCAGAAACTGCAATGCAAAAATTAAATCTAAATTATCCGTACCTTACAGCCTTTTTACAAATTATTCAGCTTGCCATTGTCTCATTTTCGGCCTGAACATATAACCACATGGTGCTGCTCTTCCATTCCACTCTTCAGCTCCGTGTCTCAGTCTGTGCATGTGTTGTGCATGTGCTGGTGGGCGGGCACACCTGAGCTGGCGGCTTGCTTGTTTGTGTTGCGTTGCTGAGTCATGTGACTGCACAACGTCGAAACACAAGAGGAGGGAGGAGAAGCAAAGTGTGCCTGCTCCGATACTTGGTATCGATACTATCGATATTTGGATCAATCCCCCCACCACTAATGTGAGGAGAGGCCCAAATGTAGTGAGAAACATCCATTTTGTAAGACCTCTGCATTAGTGTGAACAGGGCATGAGTTACTGCTGGTTGATAACTCACATAATGACTATTTTTCCCATTTGCATTCTGAGCTCATCATCTGTGACAGCTGTCAGTTCTGGATCCCTGGTAGAGTTAATCTCTCACTGAGGAAAATGTTCTCAACTTGTTTTCAGCCACTGTAACAGCACAAACTCTAAAATGTGCTAAAGCTGCAGTTCTGACAGACCCTGAATGACACTCTAAATCAGTGGTTCTGAACTGGTCTGGCTTCAAGACCCACTATCAACCCTCAATGACAAGACACAACCCAAATTGATAGAAGTTAATAAAAAGGTGTGTTTTGAACCTGAGATCATACAATATATCACAGTATTGTGGTGTCAAAAACCAGCATTTTAATCAAAGTATTCATTTTATATTCAAAAGTATTCATTTTATAATCAAAAGTATTCATTTTATAATCAAAAGTATTCATTTTATAATCAAAAGTATTCATTTGCATGCCATAAGTTAAATTTCAGTACAATGTGATGGTTGTAACAGAGTGGTTGACTTTTTTCCTGGGAGACCCATAAAAAAAGAACAAAAATGTGCAGTCATTGAAGGAACTAGTGAATTTATGCAAAGTTACAAAATGGGGCGGGCAGAATGAACATGTGAGCTCATGGAAAGTTCTGGAAAACGTGGTGTGCAAAAGAAGTACACGTGAGTAGAAATTTTTGAACATTGTGGGAAGTACCTTACATTTTCCGGGAAAAAGTTACATATTTATATATGTTTGACCAATCCTGACCGACACCAAAGAAACCTCACCCTATCGGGGACAAGCTGAGAGGGGGGTTTCCGACGTGACTAGATTAATGTTCAAAATATGCTTCAAAAAAATGGGTATGGTTTGTAGCTAAACCCAACCTACTTTTGATGGTATAAAAGTGGTCTCCCAGAGCGAAAAAGTCAGTTGTTTCTGCAGATGTCAACTCAGTGTTTTTTTGTGTATGAATAAATACTTTATGCGGCTCGAATTCTGCTCGATCTCTGAGTTTGTCTTTGGCTCTGTGTGACTGTTACTCAACAAAGTTCCACTACATAGATGGGAGTACAGACATAAATACAACTGGAGAGGAGCGTCAAAGAGACCAGAGATTTCTCCCTCTTACGGTCGTAAATTTTACACGACAGTATGCCAACAGAGAAGACAAATTTAACCAAAATGACCAGCAGGTGGTGATGCTAAATATGGAAATATTCCCTTTAACAATAAATTGAGTACATTTTAACCACAGCCATAAATGTGCAAAAGCAAAAGTGCACTCAGTCACTTATTCAAGAATTAAACACACTGAGGTTTTTGTCCTCAGTGTCGGTAAAACCATATCTGATGTAGTTGTCATACCTGAGTTCCTCCATGATTTGAATAGACCGCTACCACATCGCGTCAGGGGTCACGTGTTTTTTATTTACGCTGCCATATTGGAAGACAAACCACGAGCGAGAAAGAGGAGTGCTAGGAATGTTAGAGAGAGAATTGTGGTTATATTGTACAGTCTACTCTCGTTATACCGCCAGCTTCCGTTCACGGCCAAATTGGCGGTATAGCGAAAATGGCGTTACAACGGGTTGCGTCTATAATGTGCATGTCTTTACTATATGATGTCTATGCTGCCTCCGTTAACCCGTTCTAATTGCGTTTCTAAATAAATCTTGATTCTGTTATGTTGTAAGGGATCATTTAAAGTGGGGAAACATTTTAAGCATTATTATACCGTGTCGGGAAATGACACCCCATCATCTCGAGGCTTTGGCTTAATCCCACGTCCTCTTCCCGACATCCTGACCTACTGAGTGTTCTGCGATAAATGAACGGTGGCCGTTCCGTAGACCTACTCGTAGCTTGTCGCGATCAGCGTCTGGCGCGTTTGTTTCAGTGCATTGTTAAAATTTATGTGTACTCGATGGCAATCACGCTGGCGGTATAACGGTCGGGAAATCAGTGGTATAAGTGTTGTTTGTGCATGGAACTGGGCTGGCGGATGGCGATAGGCGGAAATGGCGGTAGCTAATGGAATAATGCATTGGGGATTTTTGTGCAATGGTTTTGGTCGGCGGTGAGCGAAAATGGCGGTATAACGGCGGGCGGTTTAACGAGAGTAGACTGTAGTTGTCATACCTGAGTTCCTCCATGATTTGAATAGACCGCTACCACATTGCATCAGGGGTCACGTGTTTTTTATTTACGCTGCCATATTGGAAGACAAACCGCGAGAGAGAGGAGTGCTAGGAATGTTAGAGAGAGAATTGTGGTTATATTGTACTTGTAGTTAATTTTTGTGCAGTCATAGGCTGCTCAAACTGAGCAGGGCATGGTGAAAACATGTCTTTCTACAGGACCCCCCTCTGTTTTAACCAATCAGGGAGAAAAATATAAGGAACTCAGTGCCCAGAACAGAGGGAATGGATTACAGCCTTGAGAAGAGCTGACCTGAATACTGAGAACCCAGTACTGAGTATGGTAGTAGATTCACAGTCACCTGTCGGCTGTACATCAGTAGAACCATTAAAAGTGGTGAACCATAGGGCTGCAGCAGTACAGTACCAGCTGTGTGTTGCACCCAGACACGTTTGAACCCCGGTCCTCAGCGCACAGCCGGCCTCTGCGTCTGAACCATACCGTGAACCGTGACTCAAGAACTGCAACAGGTGACCATAGGTCTACTTTGTGTGGTGGTAGTGATAGGAAGAAAAGCCAAAAAAGATGTGTGTTTATGCATCTAAAATAATGATTATTTTGGTACGTAATGAATCTGAAAAATTTAAATGTTATTAATTTTAGGTGTTTCTGCTCCCACTCAGCACCAGTGTCTTTGGAAGGTTCAAACCCATCAGTCATAGCCAGTTTCTCAGCATACCGTTGCCTTTCAGCAAGGTTCAGTTTGCATTGAATTGTTTGGTATGATCGCTTTAAATGATGCATATTTACCTCCACCAAGGAACGGCGGAGGTAATGTTTTCATCAGGATTTGTCTGTTTGTTTGTTTGTCTGTTAACAAGATAACTCAATAAGTTATGGATGGATTTGGGTGAATTTTTCAGGAAATGTTGGTGCTGGCACGAGGAACAAGTGATTAAATTTTGGTGGTGTTCGGGGGGGTAGGATTAATCTGCCTTGATCTGAGGTCTGCGCTCTCCAAATGCTTTTCTAGTTTATATATTATAGTTTTATGTATGGTATGATTGTTTTAAATCATGTTTATTTTATACTTGGACTGTAATGTTGTCGAAGAGTCCAACCAGTGACTGGAGTTGAGAGTTAGCACTAGCTATAAATACATACATGTACAGGGTGGGGAAGCAAAATTTACAATGAATATTTAGTTGTTTTTTCTGAGCAGGCACTACGTCAATTGTTTTGAAACCAAACATATATTGATGTCATAATCATACCTAACACTATTATCCATACCTTTTCAGAAACTTTTGCCCATATGAGTAATCAGGAAAGCAAACGTCAAAGAGTGTGTGATTTGCTGAATGCACTCGTCACACCAAAGGAGATTTCAAAAATAGTTGGAGTGTCCATAAAGACTGTTTATAATGGAAAGAAGAGAATGACTATGAGCAAAACTATTACGAGAAAGTCTGGAAGATACTATTAAAGAAGAATGGGAGAAGTTGTCACCGGAATATTTGAGGAACACTTGCGCAAGTTTCAGGAAGCGTGTGAAGGCAGTCACTGAGAAAGAAGGACACATAGAATAAAAACATTTTCTATTATGTCAGTTTTCTTGTGGCAAATAAATTCTCATGACTTTCAATAAACTAACTGGTCATACACTGTCTTTCAATCCCTGCCTCAAAATATTGTAAATTTTGCTTCCCCACCCTGTACAGTACCGGTCAAAAGTTTTAGAACACCCCAGTTTTTCCAGTTTTGTATTGAAATTCAAACAGTTCAAGTCCAATGAACAGCTTGAAATGGTACAAAGGTAAGCGGTGAACTGCCAGAGGTAAAAAAAAAAAAAAAAAGGTAAGGTTTAAACAAAACTGAAAAATAATGTACATTTCAGAATTACACAAAAAGGCGAACAAGAAATGGGTTAACAACTTAAAGCAGTTCTGCAGCAATGGAGGTGGATCAAGCCTCGAAAGTTGGTGCTACCAATTCCTACAGGTGTCCCAACATTTGTGAATTACTTACAACCCCGTGTATGCATAAAAGTAGTGTTGGAACACACTCTAGTACCATACCGTTGTGAGCATTATTTGAACAGTATTGTACTGCAGAAAGTAGTGTGTTACTATAAAAATGGAAAAGAGGAAAAGGCAATTAACAATAGAAGAGAGACAGAGCATCAGAACACTGAAAAATGTCGGTCTGTCCTACAGAGAAATTCCCAAGAAAGTCCAGGCGTCAGTAAGTCCAGTTTCCTTCACCACCAAAAGGCACTCAGAAACTGTGGGAAATGCTGACGGGAAGAGGTCTGGCAGACCCAAAGACACAACAGAATCAGAAGACAAGCTTCTGAGAGTCAACAGCTTGTGAGGTAGGCGACTCACAGGATACTGATACTCTGATCTGCGACTCTGATAAAGCAGCTGCTAAACACAGTTTCTCTATTGCCTCCACTTTTGTCTTCCAATATGGCAGGGGTGTCAAACTCATTTTAGTTCAGGGGCCACAATCATCCCAATTTCATCTCAAGTGGGCCGGACCAGTAAAATATAACAGTGAAAAAAGTAAAATTATATTATGATCAGGTTTACATCTACAAAGTTTTTTTAAAAAATCTGAATAACATGAACGACTTGAATTGTCCTTAGAAAAACAAGTATAATTTTAACAATATTATCCCTCGGTTTATCAGTTTATCATTTTCACATGTGCATTACAGTCACATAAACATTTAGTAACAGGCAGAAAATTGGTCAAATTGCATTTACTTTTCTTTAGACATTTCTGTTTGTTCATATTTGTTCAGGTTATTCATATTTTTTTGTAAAAGTATAGTTTGGTAATGTAAACATTTTCATGTAATTTGACTTTTTTACACCAAAAAAACAAAGAGAAAATTTGGGGTTGTCATAATTTATAGGTTATTATGATAATATTTTACTGATCTGACCCATTTGAAATCTAACTGTATAACTGTAACTGTAATCGCACTGTATGTGGAATCTGAATTAAAATGATTTTGACATCATTGATTGTTAATATCTTCAGTGTAATTTTTGCATTTCACAAATTCATCCAGTGGGCTGGACTGGAACCTTTGGCGGGCTGGATTTGGCCCCCGGGCCGCATGTTTGACACCTGTGCAATATGGCATCATATTTGTCTACTTCTGTAGCGACGATGTCACTCATAGCAGAAACTTTTGGGTCTTCTTTTATGCTGTGAAATGTCTGATGTTAATTAGCATTACAGTGTATTACTGCTACCTACTGAGGGGAAGTGTAACTGAATGGCGCTCAGCTCCATAAAAAAAAAAAGAATAATAAAATAAAGCACAGGATTGATTTCTTAACATTATTTCTTGCCCAGACAAAGGCTAAAAACAGTTTTGCGACCCACTTTTGAGTCAGGACCCACCAGTTTAGAATCACTGGTCTAAATAATCACTATGAACAGACTAAAATAGTTAACAGCCTTTCAGTGTATACTGTACCTACACACAAACCGTGATGCAAGGTGCTCACATTCAATGCAAATTCATAAATTATTAAAGCTGCAATTGCAATTTCTGAGGCTGAACAGCCAAGTCTTTGAATGATATTGTAAGTCAGACATTCTTGATGATATTGATGATAAAATTTGCTGGAAACCTCACATAAACTATCTACAAAACAAACTATCCAGAAGCATCTCACTCCTGGCCAGAGCAAAAGGGATATTAGATCAGAAATCACTTCAGATTCTGTACAGTTCATTGATCTTACCTTATTTAAGTTACTGTTTGGAGGTATGGGGAAACACATATATAAGTTCATTACATAGAATTTTTATATTGCAAAAAAGAGCAATAAGAATTGTTCACAATGTTGGTTTTCGGGAGCACACAAATCCACTATTTTTACAATATAAAATTTTAAAACTCATCGACCTTGTGGAATTCAAAACTATTCAAATAGTATATAAAGCAAAGAACAATTTACTACCGGGCAATATTCAAGAAATGTTTTGTGAAAGAGAGGTAGGCTATGATTTATGGGGAAAATTAAATTTAAAGATTCATAAAGTACGCACTACATTAAAAAGTTTCTGTATCACCATTTGTGGAGTAAAACTGTGGCACAAATTGTGTGTGGAGATAAAACAAATATCAAACATAATTCAGTTTAAAAAAAAGATATAAAGAATTGATTCTTGAGAGGTCCAGTATTTAATAATGACAGTGTGGCTTGTTTGTTTATGATTGATTTTGTACCGATAAATCTGCTGTAATTATTGAAGAAAATGTTTGATTTGTTGAGTCTGTTTGTGTGACTGTACTGACATGAACATACTGTTGTGGATAATTCAGTTACTGCATTATGGATTGTTGCGGTTCGATGCTAAAATTAGGGAAATAGTATAGGCTGATTGCTGTATAAAGTTAACGATAAAGGTGTAAAAGCACTGAGGGGTAGGATTAAATAAGTTTATACTTCTTCCTACTCCTTTTCGACCATGCAAAATTCAGACTTGTATGTGCTTGAAGACAGATTCTGTCCATTTAAATGTTATTTTGTTAATGTCTTAATTTGCTTTGTTTTGTTTTATTTTCTTTGCATGTTCGAAATAAAATAAAGGTAACACTTTACTTGAAGGTTTAGTTTATAATGCATTAAGCACACATTCATTAGACATTATAATGCATTTATAATCCATTATAAAAGTCATTACAACAGTTTATGACCATGTACAACAACTTATACCAAGGTTAATAAAGTATTATAAGTGTAGGCATAATGTATTATAAATTCAGCTTTCATAATGTTTTATGCATCTATACCAAAGCAGTGTGAAGGAATTTATTTTTTTAGGCGGAGAACTTTTGTTAGGTTTTGTCACTGGTCCCTATACCCATCTATTTTACGGATTTCATATTTATTTAAAAAATAAATAAATAAAGTGTTTGAATTAAAGATTTAGAGCTGCCACATTATTTTTTATTTATATACAAAGCAACATGTAACACTTCTATTTACTGTCTCTGTTCTTTTAATGTTTTTTTTTTTTTTTTTTGCAAAATAAAGAGTTATTAAGAACACTTGGATGTATAATTTTTGATTTACACTTTCCTTAGAGCCAGCAGATACTGCTCAAACGTCATCATACTTGTGTTATAATATCATACAATTGCTAATAACCTTATACAGTGTTGTCACTTTACTAAAAGCTCTTAAAGTCATCCTGTAACTTATTATTGATGTTTATAAGGCATTATTCCGTTTCAGAAACTACATGTCACAGCAGTTCTCTGTGTCTTTATAACTGGCTAGAGTTATGATGGTTAGAATGTGTTCTGTAACCCAGGACTTGAGATTCTTCCTACAAACACTTGTCACTTTGGTATGGATGTAGAAAACATTATGAAAGCTGAATTTATAATACATTATGCCTACATTTATAATACTTTATTAATCTTGGTATAAGTTGCTGTACATGATCATAAACTGTTGTAATGACTTGTATAATGCATTATAAATGCATTATAAGTGCATTATACAAGTCATTACAACAGTTTATGAATGTGCGCTTAATGCATTACAGGGTGGGGAAGCAAAATTTACAATGAACACACAGTTGTTTTTTCTCAGTAGGCACTACATCAATTGTTTTGAAACTGAACATATATTGATGTCATAATCATACCTAACACTATTATCCATACCTTTTCAGAAACTTTTGCCCATATGAGTCATCCGGAAAGCAAACGTCAAAGAGTGTGTGATTTGCTGAATGCACTCGTCACACCAAAGGAGATTTCAAAAATAGTTGGAGTGTCCATAAAGACTGTTTATAATGGAAAGAAGAGAATGACAATGAGCAAAACTATTACGAGAAAGTCTGGAAGATACTATTAAAGAAGAATGGGAGAAGTTGTCACCGGAATATTTGAGGAACACTTGCGCAAGTTTCAGGAAGCGTGTGAAGGCAGTTATTGAGAAAGAAGGAGGACACATGGAATAAAAACATTTTCTATTATGGAAATTTTCTTGTGGCAAATAAATTCTCATGACTTTCAATAAATTAATTGGTCATACACTGTCTTTCAATCCCTGCCTCAAAACATTGTAAATTTTGCTTCCCCACCCTGTATAAACTAGACCTTCAAGTAAAGTGTTACCAAAATAAAAAAAAATGAAAAATGAAAATGAAATTGTTGTTGATTGCTATAACCTGAAGTGAACATCCAGCCACCAGTAAGGGTTCTGCTTCTTGCCGGGAACGCATAAGTAAAATCTAATTTATAAGAACAGAATGGATTTATACCACTGGCTAGAACTATGCTTTTTAGCCATTGCTATGTTGGATTTTTAGAGCCAGACGTGATGCTATTTGGACAAAATGATAGCAGGAGTTCAAGAGGTAATGACTGAGCTAATGCAAATAAAATGAATGAGACCAGACTGACTCCTGGGAAAAAAAAAAAAAATTATTGACTTAGCATTTAGTGGAAGAAGTGCTTCATCTTTTTAATTAATGAGTATGAACAATGTCTGAGTGCTTTCTGCGTTGGATCCAGACATGTTCTTGTCTAGCGATCATGGTGAGATGGTGGATATCAGTGCTGATTACTGTCAGCCCTTTTTTCCTGTCAAAGTCCTCCCTATTTTAAGTGGTAATGATGTCTAGCTTCCAGCATTGGTTGTCGTCAGAGGCAGAGCTGCTAGTCTGAGTGTGAACTGGGGGCGGGATGGTGCTTAATGGTGTCCTGCTGAGACCATTTATCAGTGTTTTATGAATACAAGATACAAAATGAATACAAAGATGACATGTAGGAACAACTTTGTCAATGCAAAGGGGACACATCACAGATTGATGAATATTAAAAGTTCCCACCACAGATTATTATAATTAAATTGACAAGTGAGTTTAGAAGAAGAGCTCCTGAATGATGGATCAAATGGATTTTCTTCTTCTTTTTTTTTTTTTACTCCAATTTCTTTTGAATTAACACAAATCAGAGCAACTGAATGACTTGAAGTAAAGTGGAACCGCTCTGACCTATCGACAAGTCGGTTCACAACGTTTTATCTCCTCTCTAGCTCCTTTTATTGCGTCAGTTCTCTTCTGACAGAAACCTCGGCTTATTTTGATTAAAACTGACAGGACATCACATCAGAGAAAATGATACATTCAGGATCCTCATTTGATCCTGGTCCTCTACACCCTGCAGCGAAGGGAATCTGGACAGCCAGATGAGATTTTTGGAAATGTGATTTTTTTTTTTTTTTTTTTTTTCGTTTAATTAGTCAGCCGTTAAGTCACATTAAGACTTGACTGTGTAAGTACATCAAAAGAGTGTGTATTTCTTTATGTTATTGGAAGGCGTCTGTCTTCTTCAAGTGTGCAAATAAATATCAGTAATCTCCATTATTATTTTCTGATTCCCTGATTCATCTACTCGTGATTTGTGAGATTAGAAAATACAAAAAGTAGCTAATAAAAAGAAAGAAGCATATTTTGGTAAAAGCAGTGTGTCAATGTGGGTGATGGTTGTACAATAATGATGCTAATACTATAACAATGTAAAAAAAAAAAAAAAAGACCCTTTTGCTGTGTTACCTTAATATTAGAAATACTTTTTGCCACAGGCCTTTCCTACACACAGGTGCAAATACCACAGGTAGCTTTAAATGGCATAACTTTATTGAAGAATACAATTCCACCTATTGGTGTGTACATTTTTTTTCTCCATTTTTTCCATTTTTTTTGGCCAAAATTTCAAATGTCTGTAGCAACAAAACTATTGGGTGAATTCATACCAAATTGGGTTTATAGATTGCCAGTGATGACAGTAATGGGCAAAATTTCAAATGTCTATAAAAACATCACTTTTGTTTTAATTTACTTCAAACTTTGCACATATATAGAGGCAATTGATATGCCGACATCAGCACATGCATAGACATGATGACATCAGCTGGATCGATGCCAAAATAAGCTACAATACATTCGAGGGGCGGGGTTTGTTGTGCCTGTCACCACTTGCTTTGTATATATAATGTAATTCATTGTACATTCAAATGTGTTTTTTTAGTTAGTTTGTAGTTTGTGGGAAGATACTATAACTTGTGCTTAGTTCATCCTAATGGCCAACAGCAGCCCTGCTATTTTCTCCACTTTATTTTAGGATACTTCACTATTGCACTATACATTGGGTTTGTTTGTGTTAGCAAATAGTGTATATAAAAGCATAAGAAAACTTATAGTCATTGAGTTTAAGTTTTGTTTTTTTAAGATAAAGGTTTAATAGTTATTTATTAACCCACCCCCCGAAGGGCAGGCAAGGGGTATTGTTTTTGGTTCGGTTTGTTTGTTTGTTAACACTCTAGCAGCAAAACTATTGGTTGAATTCATACAAAATTGGGTTTATAGATTATCAGTGACCCAGAATAGACCTGATTACATTTTGGGAAAAGTCGCTCCAAATTCAAATTTTTAATAATTTTTTCAAAATGTTTTTTTTTTCTCCCATTTACTTATAATGGGCAAAATTTCAAATGTCTGCAAAAACATCACTTTTGTTTCAATTTACTTCAAACTTTGCACATATATAGAGGCAGTTGATATGCTGACATCACCACATGCATAGACATGATGACATCAGCTGGATCGATGCCAAAATAAGCTACAATACATTCGAGGGGCGGGGTTTGTTGTGCCTGTCACCACTTGCTTTGTATATATAATGTAATTCATTGTACATTCACATGTGTTTTTTTAGTTAGTTTGTAGTTTGTGGGAAGATACTATAACTTGTGCTTAGTTCATCCTAATGGCCAACAGCAGCCCTGCTATTTTCTCCACTTTATTTTAGGATACTTCACTATTGCACTATACATTGGGTTTGTTTGTGTTAGCAAATAGTGTATATAAAAGCATAAGAAAACTTATAGTCATTGAGTTTAAGTTTTGTTTTTTTAAGATAAAGGTTTAATAGTTATTTATTAACCCACCCCCCGAAGGGCAGGCAAGGGGTATTGTTTTTGGTTCGGTTTGTTTGTTTGTTAACACTCTAGCAGCAAAACTATTGGTTGAATTCATACAAAATTGGGTTTATAGATTATCAGTGACCCAGAATAGACCTGATTACATTTTGGGAAAAGTCGGTCAAAATTCTAATTTTTAATGATTTTTTCAAAATGTTTTTTTTTTTTTTTTCCCATTTACTTATAATGGGCGAAATTTTAAATGTCTATAAAAACATCACTTTTGTTTTAATTTACTTCAAACTTTGCACATATATAGAGGCAGTTGATATGCTGACATCAGCACACGCATAGACATGATGACATCAGCTGGATCGGTGCCATAATAAGCTACAATACTAGTGAGGGGTGGGGTTTTTTGCATCTGGTACCATTTGTTTGTGTGTTTTTTGTACTGATGCCACACAGTGCAATGGTTTGGGAGGGAACCATCTACTCCAGGAGTGTCAAACTCATTTTACTTCAGGGGTGACATTCAGCTAAATTTGATCTGCAGTGTGCCGAACAAGTAAAATAAAACATAATATATAAATAATGTCAACTCCAAACTTTTCTCTATGTTTAGGAGCAAAAAAAGTAAATTTACATTGTGAAAAGGTTTACATTTACAAACTATCCTTTCAGACAATATGAATAACATGAACAAACTGAAAAAATAAGTAATTTTAACAATATTATGCCTCATTTTATTATTTACACATGTACATTAATCATAACTTACAGATCACAGTGGATCTACAAATACACAAAACATTTAGTAACAGGTAGAATATTGTTAACATTGTACTTACTTCTCTTAAAACGTTTCAGGTTGCTCATATTTGTCCAGATTATTCACATTTTTTTCTTGCGAAATTATACTTTGTTTTAGCGTAAACACATGAAAATGTTTACATTTACCAAGAGAAAAATTTGGAGTTGTCATTATTTATGTGTTATTATGATCGTATTTTACCGATTTGACCCACATGAGATTGAATTGTTCTGAATGTGGAACCTGAACTAAAAGGATTGTTAATATCTTCAGTGTAATTTTTGCATTTCACAAATTCATCCCAAGGGCCGGACTGGACCCTTTGGCGGACTGGATTTGGCCCCCGGGCCGCATGTTTGACACCTGTGATGTACTCTTTCTGCCATAGAGATGTTTAGTGATGTCAATGAGCTTTATGTCAGTAAAAAGTGGCGATACACCCGGTTGTACCACATAGGACAGAACTTCAGAAAAAAGTACGAACAGCACAGCGGTGAGAATTTTTTGATGCCGTGTGAATTGTCACAGGACTTATAAGGATTTCCAATCAGTCACATTACACAGACTAAATTAAATAATGTTTGGGTATAGTCCCCCCCCCCACCCCCACCCTTACATTTGTTGTCTTTATGTGAATTATTTATAGAGAATTGTCGCACCCTTCAACATAACTAGGCCCAGTATTGTAATGATAAATCTACATTTTGTAACCTACCATTAACTGACATTATGAATCAGTGCCTGTGTCGAGCAGTTATTTTTGCTTAGGTCTAGTTTAATTCATCCTCTAACGTTTCTGCAGTGATGCTCCCCGGGGAGATCCACAGACCCTGCAGGAGTCGCGGCTGCAATCATGTCACAGTCACTGTAGGTGTGTGTGTTTGCGTCTGTAGTGCAAACCCAGCATAAATCAAATAGGCCTCAGGGAATCATTTTGTCTTCTTTCAATTTGCATGATCTAATCACCTACATAATAAACAGTGTTCCTACTTTGGATTTTAGATTAATTATTCTACAGACCCTGAGGAAGAGTCTGTGTTGACCTGATCAGCTAATGGCACTGGAGTAATGACGGTTCATCATATTGATCATTTTTCTCATTATGTTAATAAAATGCGTTTTATGCGGCTACTTCCATCTACTTAAATTCACTAAATACTCCATTGTATCGGTAGTTCCAGAGGATACATTTTTCACGACTGATACTTATATTCTATATAGACATTAATCACACAAACTATGCAACTCTGTCAGTATAAGGTGTTTTTTTTTTTCCCCCTTTCTCTCCAGCTGTATATTTTATCTGTTTTGTTTTGTTTTTTTTTTACTTTATGCTTTTGCTGCTGAAGCTGCAGTGCTTGGTAGTTTTTGCTTCATTGGGCAAAATTTCATAATTACCTTTCAGCTCATTGTAATTCAAATGGTCTGAGATGAAACAAGAATCTGGCTTTCTTTCTGCGGACTCTGTTTTAGGGCTGGGAAAAAAAAAAAAAAAAGTTCTACTTTGCAGACTTTGCCTAATCACATGTGTTTTCAGACAGGTAAGGCTTAAATACGTGATGGGCAGTTGTAATGACTGACTACTGATCAAACTCAGACATGAATCTCCTGCTCAGGGACTCGAGATCGAAGCTACAAAAGACGAGGTATTTCATTCAAATTACTAGGGTTCAGAGTTCCTCTTCATCACGTCGCTCTCCTTACATAACAGGTTCATTATTATAAGCTCCCAGACTTTTGATATTACACCTAATGCCTGGTAGAAAGTTGGTCTAAAAACCAAGCTTTAACCCTTTGGAGGGCACTCATAGAAATACTCTGGAAGTCAAATTTTTCTTGTTATCGGAGGACATAACAAGACTTTATTATTTTTGAGAAATTTTTCAAATTCTTTTATTATCATGTAGAAAATCAAGGTCAGTGAAGTTACCATATTTGGTTCCTTACTTATAAGTGACCGAAAAAAATCCAAGAAGTAAATATAAATTCAACAAATTACTACCAAGTAATATACAAAAAAAACTTCACAATTCGGGAGAGTACTCATAATTTGAGAGGTTTTGGAGATTTCGCATTACCCAAATTTCAAACCACTCAGAAACGCTTTTGTGTGTCTGCATGTGGTGTGAAACTTTGGAACGGTCTGGACATTCAACACAACCAATGCCAAAATTTAAACGCCGATTTAAACTGCTATACAAAAATATGGTCTGGTCCCAGTATAAAGATGGAGGGTGTTAAAACTGATGTTCCATAAATACTCTGTCTTAAATGTTAATGTGTGCTTGTTGTTCCTCATCTAGTTGGTCTTTGTTGTCCATTACCATCTGCTATTGTTCTTACCATCGCTGGTATGTGCTGCCCTTTACCATTAGTGCTATTGTAGTTTTTTTTTTTTCCTTACCATTGTTGGTATGTAATTATTGCTGTTCTTTACCACTTGTGGTATTGTAGTTTTTTCTTTTTACCATTGTTGGTATGTAATTATTATCATGTAAGTTGACGGTTAACTGTTACTTGTGGTAACACCACCAGGAATGTACTTTGTTTCTATTTTTTTTTTACACACATTTTGGTTATGCAATGTAAATGTTGTCATATGAGTTTATTCTAATTTGGTATAGGCCTATTTTGTTCTATTTTGTTCATTATTCTGACTCAAAGTTAAAGGACAGGAGTGAGTATTTATAAGTTATTGTGTTAAGTTACTTGAAGATGAGAATGGGGGTGGGATTAAATAAGTTTTTCTTCTTCTCACTCCTTTTCAAGTATAAATTAATTAATTTTTTTTTTTTTTTAATTTTGAATTTGCATGTATTCCATGAATGCTTGAAATAAACAATCAAATCAAATCATAAATAATACAAGAAAATAGAGCCTGACCGATTAATCGGACCGATTATAACGTATCAGTGATTAATCAACATTGGTCAATATGTAACCGATGTATTAACTTATTTGCCTGGGTATTAATACTGTATATTAATTGTCACTTACATTTTAAAGAATGATTTACCAAACAATTTTATGTCACTACTTATTAAATATAGACTCACATCTTTTCCCAAAAGTCTGTTCTTCCTAAAATCACCACATCTACAACCCGTGGTTCCTCATGGGTCCCACACTAGTCTAATATAAGGGCGTTTTCACACAGCGTACTCGAGTTCGTATCTGAGTTCGCTGGACCCCCAAGTCTGCTTAATATTATCCATGTGAATGCAATTGTTCCATGCTTGAGTACCTTACCATGAGAAAGTAGTCCTGGGTCCGGACTGCTCGTACTCCAGCATAGTACGTTGCCGTGTGAATTAGGGCTGAAAGATATATCATTATTGTATCAATATCTAGATATGAACATTCAAGATATTAATATCGAAAAAGCAACGATATCAATGATACAGATTTCCCCTGCGCTTGCCCTACATGTACAGCTCTGGAAGTCACAACAAATTTCATTTATTCGTACTTTATGTTAATGTTGATGACTAGCAGTGAGTTCTTATAAATAAAACTGCACTTTCCACATTCTTTTGTATTATGATGTTTGTATTTTTCTGAAAAATGCTTGGTTTTCATCGAACCCGTAGTCATATCGTATCGTATCGATATCAAGATATCTGGCATGAATATCGAGATATGAAATTTTGTCCATATCGTTCAGCCCTAGTGTGAATGTGATCCGTGCCCGAGTCCAGAAGTGACCTAATCACCACTCCGACAACAGAACTAGGTTAATGACCACGAGACCATAGACGGTGCTCCTGTTGTTTCCTGAAAAAGCCTCAGATCTGCAAGGCATGGGTTCGTCTTATTAACCGAACCACTCGGTGATATATCAGGGACAATGACGGTGGCTTGCTTCTCTTTCCCTCAAACAGGCTAACACATAGGTAAGGGTTTGTCTTCTTCTGACTTCCGTGTTTGTAAGATAGTGACAGAATTCCTTCCACACCGCCACCTACTGTTTTAACCCTGTAACACCCATTTGTATTCCGGCACGGGCCGCGGTACGCACGTGTGAACGCAACATCACACGTGAAAGGTGTGAACATATCCAAGTACGGTACGGACTTGAGTGCACTGTGTGAAAACACCCTAAGACTGTTATAAAGAGTTTAAAATTTGTGTAAATTATCTTTGTGAGATAAACAAAGATTTATTCTACTGTTAATTCACATGTTCTATCTGCATCTAATATAAGACTATTATAACCTGTGTATATCAATGTTCTTATTTCATTCATCAGTTATCGGCCAATATATCAGATATCGGCTTTTTTAGCCCCCAACACTGGTATCGGCATCGCCCCCAGAAATCCCATATCGGTCGGGCTCTACAAGAAAAACACATGTAAGATGAAAGGAACATGTATTTTAGAACATTAGACCATTATAACTGCTGATCCAGACACCTGTCCACATCCACATTATCCCTTTGAACATCATTCCTTACATTAGTACCATTACTTCATGGTGCCTAACAAACCTAACAAATTACATTTTAGATATTAAATCCAAGATGGTAGTAAACTTCCTCCAGCTAAACCAGAGTAAAACCGAGGTTTTAATTGTTGGTCCTGAGGCTCAGAGGGAGAGGCTCAAAGCTAAGCTCCAAACCCATTCACTGGACCCTTCTGAAAGGGTTAAAAGTCTGGGTGTTTCACTGGATTGTGAGCTTAGCTTTGAGCCACACATAGGGTCTGTCACTAAAACAGGTTTTTATCATTTAAAAACATTGCCAGAGTAAGAGCCTTTCTCTCTCGAGCCAGTGCACAGACTCTGATACATGCATTTGTCACAAGTCGCATTGATTATTGTAATGCTCTCCTTTCTTGCACCGCTGCAGCTGCTCCAGAACTCTGCAGCTCGACTGCTGACGAGGACCAGAAAGAGAACATATTACACCAGTGCTCAGGTCTCTGCACTGGCTCCCTGTGAGCTTCAGGATCGATTTTAAAGTGCTTTTATTGGTTTTTTAAAACTCTTAATGGTCTTAGCCCTATTTATTTATCTGATTTGCTTTTAACATATGAGCCCTCTCGGACCCTCAGCTCCTCAGGTAGTAATCTCTTAACTGTTCCCAGAGTCCACTCCAAAACTCATGGTGAGGCCTCATTCAGCTTTTATGGCCCCAAACTATGGAACAGCCTACCTGAGGACCTGGGGTCTGCTGCGAGTGTTCATATTTTTAAAAGTAAACTCAAAACTTATATTTTTAGTTTAGCATTTAATTAAACTCTTACTGTAAACATTGCTTCACTTTGTTGCTTTTATTTTTAGTTGCAGCTGCAGGACAGTGGGGGGTTTGATGTGAAGCACTTTGGGCTACATGTACCATGTATGAAAAGTGCTATACAAATAAAGTTTGATTGATTGATTGATTGATTGGTTGATTGATTGAAAGCAGGTACACTCACTGTTCACGCAGAGGTGGACCTTACAGACCCTGTAGACCAGGGGTGTCAAACACATTTTAGTTCAGGGGCCACATTAAGCCAAATTTGATCTGAAGTGGGCCAGAGCAGTAAAATAATAACATAATAATATATAAATAATGTCAACTCCAAACCTTCTTCTATGTTTTAGAGCAAAAAAAGTAAAATTATGTGATGAAAATATTTCCATCTACCAACTGTCCTTTAAAACAATGTCAATAACATGAACAAACTGAAATTTCTTAAGAAAAGTAAGTGCAATTTTAACAATATTATGTCTCAGTTTATCATTTAAACAAGTAAATTACGACTTACAGCTCACAGTGGATCGACAAACACACAAAACATTTAATAACAGGCAGAATATTGTTAAAATTACACTTCAGACATTTCAAAATATTTATATTTGTTGAGGTTATTCATGCTTTTGTGAAAATGTTAGTTTGTTTTAGTGTAAATACAGTAAAATGACATGAAAATTTTTACATTTACAAAGAGAAAAATTTGGAGTTGTGAGTATTTATGGGTTATTATGATAGTATTTTACTGATCCGAACCACTTGAGATTAAATTGGTCTGAATGTGGAACCTGAACTAAAAGAATTCATATCTTAGTGTAATTTTTGCATTTCACACATTCATCCCAAGGGCCAGACAGGACCCTTTGGTGGGCCAGATTTGGCCCATGTTTGACACCTGTGCTGTAGACCACATTAGATCTGAGATTGCTGACTCACTGTAACTGTTGCTGTCACTGTCTTGTAATGTGTGCAGAAATTACCAAAAATAGTCACTTGCCCGATAAAGGGTTAAACACAAAAGGCAGACCAGACTCTCCACACTAATTCTGCCAAACTCTCTTCAGCTAATCTCAGACCTGGCTGCAGGTCACCGTCTACTGCTGTCATGCCAGGCAGAACTGGCACAAAACCGATGTGAGCCTGGTGAGGATCAGAACCTCTGGTCCGACAGGAGATATCAGCTAATTAGTAGATAAGGACACACAGGGCAGTTGGACTCCTGGACGAAAACAGAAGCACATAAGTCATAGAGAAATGGGTTTCCCTTATGAACGGCAACACTTTGAAATGTAATTTGCTGCTACTTTTCTTATTTTTAATCACCTCTTCTCCATGCTGCTCTTAGTATCAAATATGTATTTATTTTTCTGTGCTTTTAAATACTAAACCTTGATAAGTACAGTATCACTTCCCTTGCCTCACTAGATACATAATGTTGCTGCCTTGTTTTGTGATAAGTCAGTAAATATTCTTATAAAAAATATCCTATGAAACTGCTGCACCTGTGAAGTTTGAAATATGAGCTGTCAAAAAATAATTCATAAAAAAATGAATGAATGAGTGAATAATTAAAACAGTTACAGTGAGAAAAGATGGTATTAGATGGCACGGTACCAATTGGAAATTAACCTCATTACCAAGTTAAATTCCTTACCAAGTGGCGAAACAAGTGCAAGCGCACGACTGTCAGAACGTAACAGTTTGCTTGGTCTTGCTAATTATACGTGTTATTTTTTCTTCTTTTTTCTGCTTTTGGGGTGATCTTTCTCTCTGAATATCCAATATAAATCAGGGTTCCAACACATTTGAAATTTCAAAATTCCATCCTTTTTCCAGACCCTAATTTCCAGATATCTTGTTAAAAAAATTCCAACCAGCCAACCAGTCTTTATATTTGGGATTTATGAGCCAGTCGTCAGAGAATTTCCATCTACCCATTATGATTTCTGCCAATGATCATACAAGGCATGTTGAATAGCTCACTCATGAACAGTGTGTGGACATCACCTGTCCGTCAAAGCAGCAGTGAAACTTGATGATACCTGGGCGGGCCTTAAAATGGGTTGGAGGAGGATATACGTAAGAGCAGAAGGGGCTACCAATTATGGGCCCCATGAAAACATGATCGTTGTGGAACCTACCAAAATTGACGATCATCTCAATCTGCTGTACTGCAGGGGGCTCCGACAGATTGATAAGATAGTCAATTTCTGTAGGGGGTGCAGTCCATAAACAACGTCACTTATGATACCGTGAAAACGAAAATGAATCTTAACATGCTTTTAACGTTTGCGTCCCGACTTCTACACCTCTCTTATGCAGCGGATCTTACACGAAATTTTCACAAGTTCTATATCCATTGGGCCCCCTCCACTGCTCTATGGGCCCCATGAATTTGTCATGTTTACCCCCCCTTTTTGGCACCCCAGGGCTGGGCTTTCAGCCCATATGTTTTCTGGGACGTGTAGCCTACTGTATGTGCTCTCACACAAACATTTTAGCTGCACAAGCACCTTAAAAAAAACAGATCAATCCGTTTATTTTTTTTAGATATTCATTATTTTTGTTTTAGAAAATAGAACAGTGGTAACAGTCTTGGAAACATGAATATTTTTCCATTTATTTGTTTCCATTTTCCATACTTTTCCAGACCTGGACATTTATAAAATCAAATTCCCTACTTTTCCATACTTGCGCAGGAACTCTAGTAAATCCTTCAATGCAGGTTCATCACATGCTGTGTGTGTGTATTTGAGTGTTTTTTTTTTAACTGATTGATTGATTGATTGATTTATTGATTGATTGATATATTTATTTCAAATATCAATGTCGAAACAGAAGAAAATAAATAAACAAAACACTTAAACATTTAAAAGGATGTTTAAAATCAAGGTATTAAATAAATATTAAATATTTGGATAAACTGAGCCAATTATTAGGATGAATCTCAGATTTTGCTTAGGTTATATTATTATTTACTATCATTATTATTATTTATTATATATATTTATCAATATTATTGTTTAAAACTGTACCATCTTGTTATCTTGTTTTGTTTCTGCAACTTTCCTTTTTCTAAAGAGTAGGCATAAATAAGCTGTTACTTCTGCCTACACTTTTTTGCCCATGTTTAAAATAGAAATCCAAACTGTATGTATGTATATATCATGTTTTGTTAAATGGACAATAAATTACTTACTTACTAAATATAAGACATATAATACATATTCGAAAAGGAGTGAGAAGAAGTATAACTTATAAACTCCCACCCCTTCTCCTTAAATAATTAATAACAGTAATAATCTTCCTAGTTTAAGCATATCTATACTATATACTATAATATGCCTGATACTTATTATATATTATTAAATAATGTGGTTTCTGGCTGTATATTATTATGAACAAATATAATATGATTTACATAAACACATAATATAATAACACATATATGCAAATACTTATTCATACACAAATATATACATACATACACACATATACACATACGTATGTACACATATACATACATATACATACACACACACGCCTGTACATACACATACATATACATATACACACACACACACACATATACCACATACTTGTCTATCCTTACAACTCCCACTAATACCCGTGTATCATTGTGTTGTCGAGTCAGCAGCACAGGTGTTTCATTTACCTGTTCATGGGTACAGATGAAGCATGTAGTCATGTTCATGGCTTGATGTGTTTCTAAAAGTGTCAAACCTGCACAGACATCCTTCGAATCTGTGCATATTGATGGTGTAATGCCTCACGGAGCCATAGAGTGTTAGTTTACCGAGCTGAAGATGATTACAACATGCAGTTTAGCGCTGAGGAAATTCCAATGCTAATAAGTAGGAGAACAAACAAACAGAGGTGCATCTGATTCTACACATCAGACAGTGTCAAGAGTGTTGGGAATATTAATTTGTTGAAGGTCTCCATACTGGATACGAAAACACTGCGTATTTCTGTTTTGCTCTTTTATAAAATATTTCTTATATTCCATGTCTGATCAAAAGTCAGGCATGTTCTGATTTTTTTTTTTTTTTTTTCCTGTAGCATGTTGTTTGTAACATGTTTATGTGTAGAGTAACCACTGTATCTACTCACACCTCAGAAAAACACTTAATAATGGATGTATATTGCACATGAAATGAAAATGTTGTTTATTCATTTATTAGTTTATTTGGCAGGGGCCGTGTACAGAAAACAGAGTAGAAATGCTCTGTAAAGGATTATAGTGTTCTTCCATCCATTTATTTCGGGGTCTACAAAATATCAATGATCAGGATGAAATGAACACGCACAAACACTCAAGTGAGGCATGAATGTGTCTTTATTAGTGATTCAGAGGGTGTCTTTTCTCTAGGGCTGGAGGTTTGGCAAACCCAAGCTTTGATCCTTTTCACTGAGTTCACATGAGTTGAATAGGTATTTACTGGGATGTTCCTCCGCTCTTATGTGATGACCTTTCTGAGCCGCTTGATGCTGGACCGCCTGACTCTCTGGTCTGGGTTCAGATTCGACAGTATGTTAGGTGACTCCTATAGAAGTGCATTGTTCAGCTTCAAATAATGCTGTGTTTGTCATGTTTAACCCTTTCATGCATAGTGGTCACTACAGTGGACAGTTACTCTACAGCTTTAATCTTGTATATTCATGGGTTTTGTTGTTTTAGTTCCATATCAACCAACACAGTGGACACTTATGCATCATCTCATAAACTGCAGTTCATACCATTATTGTAACTTTGCTTTTCTTGATTGGTTCTTGAGTGGAAATCAATTGTTAATATTTATTTTTTGCATATTATCTCCATGAAGTGAGTAATAACTAGTATTAGAATATGTTAAAATGTGAGAAAACATCAGATTAGCTGCATTAAACATTGTTTCATTTCACTGTTTTCATATCACTTTATGATAGTGGGTTTTAAATAGTACATGTTTCTTTGCTTCAAGAATAAAATTCATGGTGTAGCTGAGTGGACATTTTTGTAACTCCATGAAAAACAGGTTAATTTAAAAAAAAAAAAAAAAAAAAAAATCAATCACATTGTTTTTTTTTTTCATGCCTAAAGAGGAATAAAAACACTCAGGAAAAAAAAAAAATTGATCAAGGGTCTCATAATTCATGCATGAAAGGGTTAAATATAGCCAAGCTTTCTTCTGCTTTAACTCATAAAGACCCAAACAGCCACCGGAGACCAGAATCATCTACCGATATAAAATGTTTAATAACTTCTGATCCACTAATCCAGTGTTTTTCAACCTTGGGTTCGGGGCCCCACGTGGGGTCGCCTGGAATTCAAATGGGGTCACCTGAAATTTCTAGTAACTGATAAAAAAAAAAAAGAATAATAATAATAATAATAATAATAATAATAATAACAATGATAACTACAAATAAATAAGTATACAGTGAGTTGAGAGAGACAATCCCAATCCATAAAAGACATGGCAAACTGTGAAGCTGAAACTGAAGCACTGTGGTTCTGTTTATCTGTCAAATATTCATTGTGGTCAGTTTCAGATGCTGCAGCTCTTTCGTAATTCATAGTTTGAGTTATTGTTTGTTCAGTATGTGACAACCTGGAAGTTGCCCCAAACACACACACACCCCCCATAAGATGCCTGTTAGCCTCCGTATCCACCACGGAAATTGTCATCACATCCACGTCGTCACCTCATTCGCCCGAAGTTGGCCGCAGTTTTTAAATACCCGCCCCCATATCCAGATTCCGTGTGGACGAGTCGGCACGTAGTTGGAAGCGTCGGAGCTATAGCTCATAGAACTAAGATTACAGTACGGTAGTTAATCCCCTCACAATGTCCGCTGAATCCGTCATACCTCTTACCAACTCCATTCGTCTTCATCTGTTCACCTGTTGGCTCGTCACCTCCATCCCACTGCAGCAAAAACAGTCTCCCTCACTTACCAGCAATCCAGCGGCAAACCCCGGACTGGATTACGACTGACTGGACTGGACTAAATGACAGACTGACTGCAACCGGACATTTGAGCGTTGTGAGTACTTGATTTTTTTATTTTTTTTTTGCTCTCTTTTTTTTTTTTTAACCTGGAATTGAACTGTGCCCTTGTTTTTTTCTACTACCGAACTGAAATGAACTGAATTTTTTTTTTTCCTCCTTTTGAAAAACTAAAAACCTGAAGTGGAATTTTTTTTGTTTAAATAGACTGAACTGTTTTTTTTTTTGTTGTTTTTTTTGTTACTTTCTTATTTTCAAAAGACTGATAAATGGTGGAAAATTTAAGTTTGGATTTTTGCTTGTTTGGTGGATTTTTTTGAGTTTGGACTTTGGGGGGGGGGGGGACTGGGTATTGCATTTGTGCTTGAAATTTACATTGTGCATTCATTGTTTAATATATGATTTTTGAATTTTAAAAGGTTTGAATGTGTGCTTTCTTGTTTTGTCATTTAATGTGTGGGGTGTGAGTTTAATTAAAACTCACATCCCTTGTGAAGTTTGAGGGTTTGCAAACCAACAAAAAACAAAGACACACACAAAATACTGACTTAAACTGACTTACATAACATCTTATATGTCAGGAGAGAGACCTGACTGGCACCCCTAAAAAATCAATATAATAAAATAATATAAAATAACTTAATTAAAACTCAAACTCAAACTGTCACAAGTGTTAATTGTCAGCCTTGTAAATCCAAGCTGGACTGACTGTACATATCCTGACCAAGGAAAATTAAATTCTCACTTTGTGGAGTAATCTACACCTGGCTTTTCTGCCTCCGTCCATGATAATATACATTATATAGACTAAATGTCATCTAAAATTAACGTTTATTTGCAGCATAGTATAGCAAACTATTACATGATAAAAAAACTAATTTATTTTAGCAAAAAAAAAAAAAAATGTCCGTTTTGAATGTCTGGGGTCAACAGAAATTTGTGATGTTAAAATGGGGTCACAAGCTAAAAAAGGCTGGGAAACACTGCACTAATCCTATCAATACATGTAAATAATTGGTGTAAAATACATCTTTTCATGGTCATCAGATGTGACCCATTTGGACGTTCAGAGGCTCCGTAGTGAACGTGGAAACACCGTCATCTTCTACAGCAGGGTTTCTCAACATTTTTTTGAACCACGCCCCCACTAACAGCATCATCAGCCAAGTGGCAACCCCCCCCCCCCCAATGCCTGAAAAAATTTGTGGGACCGGGGGGGTAACGCAACAGACCAATACGAGGCTCTGTAGATAGAGCTGTGAGAAAGTGAAAGTCAAAGTGAGCTCCACCCACCTTATCACCGACTACCTGATGCCCCCCGAAAACGAATTTGCGAACAGAGGGTGGGGGTGGGGATGATGTGCTAGACCAGGGGTGTCATTTTAGTTCAGGGGCCACATTAAGCCGAATTTGATCTCCAGTGGGCCGGACAAGTCTGTAGCTGCAAAACTATTGGTTGAATTCATACCAAATTGACTTTATAGATTGCCAGTGACCCAGAATAGATCTCATTACATTTTGGGAACAGTAGGTCAAAGTTCAGATTTTTTATGAATTTTTAAAATCTTCCCATTTACTTATAATGGGTGAAATATGTGTTAGGGGCGGGTTTGTTGTGCCTGGCACCACTTGCTCTTTAGATTTTTTTTTCAAAAGCAAATAAACATAAGATTATATTGACAGAACATTCTACATGATGAGTCTTCATCTGAAATCCCTTTACACCTGTTTCTACATCAGCCTGTTCTGGTCTTTGTCCATATGACGCTAACATTACACTCAGTTGTTTGTCACATACATAATCTTCTTGCTTGTGTTTGCATAAGCGTTCACATCAAAACAGCCGCACTCTGTTTGTATTACGTGCATGCTGGTAATTCACCACTGATCCATGACCATGCATGTTCAGTCACTGCATCATTTTAATACTTTAACTAAAGCCTACAGGGACTCTTAACAAATCCTGTGTCATCTTACAGGGCAATTGACAATGCACCAATGCTAAATATGTTTACCTTCAAACGATAATGTTTGTTGAACAATTTAAGATTAACATTAACAATTTTACAATACATAAGGCACAGGTGTCAAACATGCGGCTCGGGGGCCAAAACCAGCCCACCAAAGGTTCCAATCTGGCCCGTGGGATGAATTTGCAAAGAGCAAGTTAGGGCATCAAACTCAAAAATAATATCATAATAACCTATAAATAATGACAACACCAATTTTTTTCTCTTTGATTTAGTGCAAAAAACATTAAATTATGAAAATGTTTACATTAACAAACTATCCATTAACAACAACATGTGAATAACTTGAACAAAACGAAGAAATGAAGAAAATTAAGTGCAATTTTAACAATTTTGTGCCTGTTACTAAATGTTTTGTGCATATGTATAAATGATAAGTCGAGGCATAATATTGATAAAATTGTACTTATATTTCTTAACAAATTCCGTTTTTTTCAGGTTATTCACTTCCTTTTTGTTTGGGTAGTTTGTAAATGTAAATATTGGCATAATTGAATGTTATTTTTTGCACTACAACAATTTGGAGTTATCATTATTTATTGATTATTATGCTATTATTTTACTGGTCCGGCCCACTTCAGATTAAATTGGGCTGAATGTGGCCCCCAGAAGAAAATGAGTTTGACACCCCTGACATAAGGGATTGATGGTGTTAGTAATGACCTGGCTCCTGACTTGTTAGTTCACTTTTACAGATTGGTGTATGCTGATGGGAACAACACTTAGCACTTAATGTAATTCTACTTCTGTGAGTGTGTGAATGTCCCTCTAGAGATGCAACAAATGAGCTCCTTGAATATTGTTAAGAACACTTCTTTCCTTGCAAATTACTGAAAATTCCATATGCACTTACACTACCAGGCAAAAGTTTGGACTCACCTTCTTATTTAAATGATATGAGATGGACCACAGATGGCCAACAAGTGCTCAGCATCATTTGGAACTCCTTCCAGACTTTTGGAAAACATTTCAGGTGACTACCTCATGAAGCTCATTGAGAGAATGCCAAAAATGCACAAAGCAGTAATAAAAGCAAAATGTGGCTATTTTGAAGAATCTAAAATATAAAACAT
Source organism: Sphaeramia orbicularis (assembly GCF_902148855.1). Classification (NCBI taxonomy): domain Eukaryota; kingdom Metazoa; phylum Chordata; class Actinopteri; order Kurtiformes; family Apogonidae; genus Sphaeramia; species Sphaeramia orbicularis. The sequence goes on along the minus strand of NC_043969.1, from coordinate 13,278,679 downwards.
GCTTTGAGTTTTGTCACATCTTTTTAAACTACATAATTCCATATGTGTTCATTCATAGTTTTGATGCCTTCAGTGAGAATCTACAATGGAAATAGTCATGAAAATAAAGAAAAACCAGGTGAGTCCAAACTTTTGCCTGGTAGTGTACATGCTGACCTCTTTGCGTCAAGAAATCTCAACCAAACTTAGCTAAAGTGTCCGATCCAGTGGTAACACATGAACACATTTGGTGTTCAACTGTCTCTGTCATGTAAGCATACAGCTTGATCACAGTCAAGGGTACCAGTAGGGGTGCACATATAGATAAAAAATAATAATGCTCTATCAAAAAATCAGACAGGCCATTTAATTTTTCTGACATTTCTCTTTTAAAGTCCAAAATATTTCTGTATTATGGTGTCTACTAAAAATTTCGCAGGCTTGTACCCCTGTCAAATCAGAAATTATTCAGTGTACGGACACTCCAGCCTAATAGCCTCCATATTTAATGTCTACAAAGATATACAAATGTTTCAGCACTCAGGATAATCATGCATTGTTTATTGCATAGATGTCGTGTCCAAAGCATGCGTGCTGAAAAATTCCATGTATTGAAAGAAACAATAAAATTAGACCCACATATTTTGATATGGTGTACGGACACTACTTGGTGTATGGGCTCTACAAGATTGGAATGGAAATCTGCCTTACCACATGTTAGATCTGTAACTAAGTCTTCCTGGTACAGGAGGAAATAAACATTTGTGAACAAGTTAGAACAATATATCTATAAGGCATATACACAATATTATTGATGGAAGTATATTGGTGTACAGACACTACATGAATTTTGGTGAACAACGCGCCATTGAAAACATGAGGTTCAACGTAAACATCCGTTTGACACATTGTCCCAAATTTTCTGCAGCCAGGGAGCAGACCAAAATCTGTCTAGTTGTGCATGTTTAGTCATAATAATACTTAAATAACAGGTTCCCCTTCTATTATTACAATTAAAGGGCTGTAAAAGAAGGGTTTTCAGAACACAATGGTTGATTGTCTTAATACTGAAAACAAGAATTGATAATCAAACAGCTGTTCAACAAAAATGATCAATAAATGAAAAGCAATGTGATGTGTGTATTTTGTAATAAAAAAGACACAGGAGTTGAGTAGTAATTATTTATTGTGTTACAAAACATTATGTACAATAATTTTGCTCTTTTTTAACAATAAAATTGTGCACATTTTCATGCTCATTAGGTCGCCATTTTATCAGTTTTTATCCGATCTTCTTCAAATTTGGAGGATTGCAAGTTTAATAACTGATGCAAATATACTCGTACACTTAGATTGTGATCAGGCTGAGAGTAACTTATATGCATGTATTATACATATTTGAGTAGGTATTTATAAGTACTTAAACATTAAGTAAAAAATTTGGGGAGATAAAAATTTTAGGTGAAAATTTTCTAAATACTGCTCTGTAAAGGTGAAGACACACCAACCTGATTTTTGGCGGTCGGACATTGTTGGGTAGTCTGGTGAGGTCGGAGATATGAGTCTATTTGGTGTGTTTCGTACGATCGGCCGTCGTTAATGCCGTCATTCTTTTTGGCTGATTCAACATGTGTAATCGGTCACTACCAGTCATTCAGTCAGACCAATCTGATTGGTGGAGGGATAGCCCTTGACTAGTGAATCAGTGAACAAGAAGTTTCCATGTGAATCCAGCTATGCCAAGGTACTTCACACTGTTATTGTCTTCTATAATCGGCCAATCACTGCTCATATCATATCTGAATAATTGCCAATCAGTTTTGACTATGGACTTCATTCATTCCATGAAGTGAACACTGTTAGCATTGTTAGCATAGTGTGATTTCTCCTTAGTTTTCGCCTGCGACATCTTTCTTCTCCCACAAGAAGAAGCCCTAGAGCTGACAACGCCAGTATATTCTCATAACTAGCCATCTGTTCAATAAGTACAACAACAACAACAACAACAGCAACAACCCTTCTTGACTACTCAACACTCTCTGCTGACAACAACGACAGACAAGAGCGACCTCTGTGTTTAATGTTCTGTCATTTTTCGGTTTTATGTCTCACGCAAACACAGACCATACGCTCAAGTCAGTAGTCGATTTGGTGTGTTCTTCACACTTTTTTCAGTCGGGCTACCTTTTCTGGCAACAATTAGCAGTCGGGTTGGTGTGTCTTCACCTAAACATGTGGACTTTAAACAGACATCAATTTTTTAAGCTTTACGCAAACATTCAAAACATGCAGTTCTGGACAGAAATTGACATCAAGTAGGACAAAACCTTTTAGTTATTATGTTCAATTATGCTGACAATAAATTTTGGAGTAAAATATTGAAAAGTCTCTGTTTCATTGACATGAGAATGTGGTAACACGTGGACAGGCTGCCATAGTAACATGTGGACGACTCTTTACCATTGTATGCATCACCCATAATATATATCAAAAGATCATTACTTTCTGAAAGTTTCACTCAAATATCTGGATTATAAGTAACTTGAAAATTTAAAAAAACTGGTATTTTTGTGGTAACACGTGGACAGGGCCTTTTAAGCGACTCACAAATGTCATAAATATCAAGAATAATCACAAAATAATGAATATGTAATGCTTGAAACTTAATCATCTATATAATCAACAGGCTGTATACATTTTCAAATTTTTTAGTTCTTTTTTTAGCATCATATTTAAGTTATGGCTATGGTGTAAAAAGTACAATTTATAAAAAATTTGTTGTAACTTTTTTTCTACTAATGGTATTTTAAAAAAGATAACAGTTCCTAAGATAGAGATCTTTAGCTAAAAAAATGAACTCACTTGATAAATGATGTGTGGAAATTTACTTGATCGGACCCTAAAACCCACACACACATAGATTCTTATATGTCCACTTGCTCATACCCTTCGCTCCTTCGTACATCGCAGCTCAGTTTCTTTGTTCTCTTTATCTTCTATTGCGTGTGGGAACGAATTTCAGCTGAGCTCGACTATGACGGCAAACACAATCTGTTCCTCTGGCATGTCAGTGAAGTGCTGATGCAGACAGTGTACTCAGTGATGTTAACATGCACAGGTAAACACCGACTGCTCCGAGCACTGTGGTTTCTGCAGCCTGTGACAGGAGATGAATAAAAGACGAAAAACTGTGATGGGAACCTGTACTGTGAAATTTACTGTACGTACGAACAGAAAAAAAGAACGAGGGGGGAATGCACGAAAAGCTTATATTAACATTAGTTTACAATGAAACCTGTAATCATTTCACCATATTTCAAAGATAATCTCAAGTATAAATTAACACTGTCGTCCTCCTTTCTTTATCTCTGTATACATGAGGAAAGCTATTAATTTTCTCAAAAGTGATCCAGAAAACTTTGCAGACAATCACCTAGAAAAACAACAAAATGACCATAAATCAAGCACTATCAGCAGTGTCATGCTCAGCTAGGGGTCTGTCGTAATGGAAACCGCCCTAGACAAAGTGACTAGAAATAGACAGAAGAGCTCTTTATTGAGGACAGAGGCGAACAACAGAGGAAACTAGAGCTGCAAGAGTTATTAGCGTTGCACTTCAGGTATGGCAGTATGTCTACACCTTTAATGTACATCATTCTCCTCTGGAGGTCACAGCATAGAGGATACCACAGAAATAGTAAGTTAGGGTTAGGGGTATCTTTAACCAGAGAAGGTGCGATATTTGTCTAAAATATAAAGGAAAGTAAAATCAGTGATTTCTTGATTCACTTACTGCAAATATGGACTTAGATGTCTACAATATCCAATAATACCCAAACACCTTATGTACACTACAAACAACAAGTTAAGGGTATTTTTTTATTTTTGGGCTTTTTTTTTTTCCGTTGGGATTCTTGCACAGCGCTTTTTACTTTTTTTGTGTGTGAACTGAATTGAAACATTTTTTTTTTTAATGACCAGACATAGTTTTATTTACAAATGGCAAAAAACTACCAAAAAAAAGACAAAAAAAAAAAAAATCCTTAACTTTTTGTTTGTAGTGTAGTTGGACCACACCTACCTTTCAAACTATTAAATCAATAGTCCCTTTTCCATTGGACATCTGTGCAAAACTTTATCGATATTTACTAAATGTCAAAAAAGCAGAAGTGTGTAATGTTGTTTTTTCCATTACATCCCAAATGCGATGATTTGTTTATTTATTATCGTGACATGACATGAGAAGTCATTCCATAAACATGGGGATGAATATAAATACAGTGTTGATTGACAGATATATTCATTATTATCATATATTACCCCTCTATCTTGTACTACATTTAAAAATGATTGGGTTTCCCGGTGTGTCCACATACACCGCAACATGTTTCTTTTAAAACTCATCTTCTTTGTTTGTTGTAACATCCGTCAAGATCCGAGTTTTTTTATCCATGTGACTGTAGTTGCAGAAAAAGGTCTTTCCATTGCAGTTTTGCGTGATATACCATTTGCGCTACATCTGAAAAACCACCTCTTGCCAGAGCGAAAACTTGTAATTGAGAGTTTTGATGAAATTGTCATTTTTCCATTAGGCAAATTTTTATGTGTAAGTTATATTTGTGCAATTTGAGGGTCAATTGAAAAGCAACTACAGTTTCACTATAAATCACTATGCCTTGAAAAGTGTAAATACAATCAGAAATCTTTGTTTACAGTACTGTACAGGATTTTTTTTTTTTTTTTTGAGTAAATTCTTTTGCAAGATTTTTAAAGTATATAAGCTAACCTTAAAGTCAGCCTGGTTACTAACTCACCTGGGGCTCATTTCTGGGTTAAATAGTGAATGCAGCCATTTTCGCACCCTTGAACGCAAGTAGTGAGCAAACGATGGGTCAGCGAACGCAGAAGCTTGATGAATGCAAAATCTGTTTCTGCGCTTGTTGCGTTCGCTAAGCCATCATTCGCTCACAATTTGCGTTCAAGGGTGCGCTAAACAGGTGCGTTCATTATTTAACCCAGAACAACGCCTCTGCTCCCAGTGTTTCCAGTCATCTGATCTGACAGCATTATGGTTAGAATGAAGAAGTATTATAGGATATCTGTGACCCAGATCTGTGACCTCCTCCCTTACCCTCACCTGTCTGGATGGACCTCCTCACCCTCATCTGACTATAGATGTAACCCCTCAGCTTCATTTATTCATTCATTCATTCATTCATTCATTCATTCATTAATTCATCTCTCAAAGTCACATGTACTTTGTCCTGAACTAAACTATATTTATCCATAAATCAATAGAGAATAAAATTCAGTGAGCAGATCAATCCTCACTCGGTAAATTCGTTTTTATCAGCACAAAATGTCCATGGGAGAAATCTGATATCATTAAAGATATCGTTAAACTTGTGTTAAAAATCTTCTTTTTCAAATGTAAATAATATTTCAAAGGAAATACATGACAGAAGTGAAGTGAAATGAAGCGACAAGAATAAATCCCCCTTCTAATGTCCACATTAAAATCAGTCCTTTAGCATGGAACTGGGTGAGCACACTTTTAACGAACTAGCCCAGAAACGGGATAGCGCATTTTGCGTTGCGTTGGGGTTAACGAACTAACGCACAAATGCATTTTGCGTTGTGTTAGTTGTTAACGAACAAAGAGCAAGCCCAGAAATGAGATAGCGCAAAATGCGTTAAATGGAAGCATTTTGCGTTGTGCTGGGCTTAACGATTTAATGAACTAGTGCAGAAATGAGCCCGTTTTGGTCTGTCGGTTTTTTATCTTCCCTGGAGATCTATCTATCTATCTATCTATCTATCTATCTATCTATCTATCTATCTATCTATCTATCTATCTATCTATCTATATCCACACTAAAAATGTTGTGAGACAGAAAATAAAACTGATTAAACTGTTATGGAATATGTAAGTCATGCTGTTACTGGAGGATTTCACAATTAGTAGATCGCTTCATAACTTGTAAGGGTGTGTAGCGCCGCATTATGTAATAACGGTGCATTTTGTAATAACACGCCGCATTTTGTAATAACATTCTTGAACATATTTTGTAATAATTTATTACATATTGCAACATTTATTACAAAATGCAGGTGTAGCACTTTTTTTTTTTAAGGAAATATAATAATGTGGTGCGTTATGTAATAAACCATTGAAAAAACATTTAAATTAATGCCTTAATTGAAAAAAGAAAACACAAAAAAACATAATGCCAAGAGAACAGCAATAAGCATTTCAGCTTAATTTGAATTATTAATAATAATAATAATAATAATAATAATAATAATAATAATAGTAATAGTAAGATGTTTCATTGGTGAAATCTAAATCAAATGTAACTGTATTCATTATAATGGAGAATGTGTTTGTAAGCTAGAGACGTACTGGTGCACTGACATTTAGAAGACACACACACATGCAATCTGGATTATGTCATGCAAATATTATACATTAAAATATTATTACATATTGCATCATTATTACATAATGCGGTGCTACAGAGTGTCATAATTGGACGTAAACGGTACATCCACCTCAGGTTTAGTCTTTGCCAGCAGCACACTCATACATAATAATTGTGGAAAAAATTGAGACGTCCAGAGAATATCTGAGTGTCTCCAGACCAGAGGCAGAAATCACTGCTGAATGTTTGTGCTGTCCACTGGCATTGTATGAGAAACTGTCACCCTAGTGCGATCAATGTAGACCAGAGGCTCTGAAGGACTTTGAAAACTGTTCTCACGATCCGCCGCTGTATCCAGACATGAAACCTGAAACTGCTGCACACGGAGGAAGCTCTGCATCAGTCCTTTGTAATTCTGATCAAGTTTTCTGGGACCAAGCTCATCTCAGACGGAGAGGAAAAACTGTAGAACCATATACTGGGTCCGATGAGTCCATGTTTCAACCTGTGTTCAGGGAAGAAGGAAGCCAGTCTCTACTGGATATGTGACAGATGAACAAAAAACAACAAAACACCCAGACCTTTACAGGAGCTGGTCTACATATGTGTAATAGCATCATCTTGGTCAGTTTTTCTCAACATTTTGCCCCCCCCCCCCCCAAAAAAAAAAAAAAAAAAAATGTGGTGACGGGGTGGGGTGGGGGGTGAGTGAGACAGAAATTCGCCATTGAGATTACCTGCTGGTAGTACAAGAACAGCACCGCTGGTTCTTATATTGATACTTACAGGGTGGGGAAGCAAAATTTACAATATTTTGAGGCAGGGATTGAAAGACAGTGTATGACCAATTAGTTTATTGAAAGTCATGAGAATTTATTTGCCACAAGAAAATTGACATAATAGAAAATGTTTTTATTCTATGTGTCCTCCTTCTTTCTCAATAACTGCCTTCACACGCTTCCTGAAACTTGCGCAAGTGTTCCTCAAATATTCGGGTGACAACTTCTCCCATTCTTCTTTAATAGTATCTTCCAGACTTTGTCGTAATAGTTTTGCTCATAGTCATTCTCTTCTTTCCATTATAAACAGTCTTTATGGACACTCCAACTATTTTTGAAATCTCCTTTGGTGTGACGAGTGCATTCAGCAAATCACACACTCTTTGACGTTTGCTTTCCTGATTACTCATATGGGCAAAAGTTTCTGAAAAGGTATGGATAATAGTGTTAGGTATGATTATGACATCAATATATGTTTGGTTTCAAAACAATTGACGTAGTGCCTGCTGAGAAAAAAACAACTAAATGTTCATTGTAAATTTTGCTTCCCCACCCTGTATATACTAAGTGCCAATGAAAACGCAACACTTGAATGTGTTTTATTGTTCCTGAGCTGCATCAATATGTTTAAGTTTCACCTGTAGAAGATAATCCCAGACAATTTCTAACAACCTGAGACAGGTTGAGCTATTGTCACGCTTGAATGAACTTGTCTGCATTCATAAGACTTGTTTTTCTCATTACTCAGCAATGAACTGCTCAACTTAAGGAACTGTGGTCAGTTAAGGAGTGGTCATGTTCTGTATATAAAGGCAAACTGAAAAGCACCAAAATCATTTGCAATAACTCAGTGATGCCTAGACTGACACGTGACCAAAGATGCCACGCTATGGGGCTCCTGGAGGCTGGAATCTCTGCCCGGCAGGTGGCGCGCTGTTTTGGATGCGATGTGTCCACCATAGTCAGGATGCAACAGAGCCGTGAAGAAACTGGCTCAACTGCAGACAGACCTCGTCCTGGACGAGCACGTGTGACCACGCCACAGCAGGATCGCTACATTTAGCTGCAGCACCTCCGGGACCGCTTTGTGACTTTTGGTTTTGGGGGTCCTTGAGTTTCTTTCTTTATCCTTATTTTTTGTCAACAAATTTGGATGTAATTTTTTATTTTCACTGTATAGAAATGGCCTATGATTAATTCCAAAGAGCTTATGGAATGAAAATCCTCACTGATTAAAAAAAAAAAAAAAGAATCTTCAAGTGTTGCGTTTTCATTGGCATTGAGTATACATTGTGATGACCAACAGTGACTAACACCCCATATCTCAGTGCCCCCCTCTCAGCTTTTTCTTATTATTTTGGAATTTTAGAGACATGAACTACCACTCCTATCAGTGTCTTTTCCCATCATGATGCCTGTGGTTATTTGAAAAGGAAAACATCAGGCCTGGTTCTACAGTTACAATAGTATGGTTTCTCTAAGGTTTCTCTATTCTCACTCATGTATTTAATCTGTATTTCACAATAGAAAATATAAATGGAAATGATCAAAAGAATTTCTGAATTTTGTAAAAATTGCTGCTTTGAGGTGCTTTTTGCCTTTTTCCCAAAAAGATTAAAAGCCTTTAAAAGCAAAAAAAAAAAAAAAAAAACTCTGACATATTTTCTATATATTATATTTTCTTGATCAGCTGACGCCCTGCGATGAACTGGCGACTTGTCCAGGGTGTACCCCGCCTTCGCCCCTATGTAGCTGGGATAGGCTCCAAGCGACCTCCGTGACCCTAGTGAGGATAAAGCGGGTTCAGAAAATGAATGAATGAATGAATGAATGATCAGCTGACTGCTCCATTATTTGCTGCATCTTTCCAGCAGAGGTGATTTCTCACAGACTGCAAAGGAAGTTCGGCTTCCCCTAAAATTACGAAAATTAAATGGTCAAATATGTACAGTTGTGTTGATATTTCATTGACTACAAATGTGTTAGAACGCGCTGATGAGCTGAAATGAACAGATATCTGCTCCAAAAGAAGCAAAATGTTATGAAATTGAACTGGCTAGTGAGAAGATTCACAATTTCCTTTAGCAATTATATCATTTGAAAGAAAGTTATGTATTAACAAATGTTCCAACTTTGACTTTGTAATGCTGCGTTTCCACTATGTGGTACCAGCTCGACTCGACTCGGCCTTTTTGCATTTCCTTTATGAAAAAGGACCTGGAATCTGGTACCCGGTACTAGTTTTTTGGTATCACTTCCGCCAAGGTTCCAAGACTGGGGACCAGATACTAAAACGTGACGTGTAAATATTGCAGACCACTGATTGGTCAGACAGTTGTCTCTGTGACCCGCCGTTTTACAAAAAACAGATGCGGAACTTTACAGTACATATAGCGGTAGGTTAATCCACATGATGACATCCCGCAAAACTACACAATGGTTTGTAAAAAATTCAGTATGAGCTTGACAAGACAACACGCAACGAGCGAGTTTATCAGCAACTCTCTGAGCAGACGACATGGAAGTAATGTGCCGCATTGCTATGACATCTAGGTATTCGAAAGTTGGTCGTATCCTGTAAAGGCGCCCATACACTGTGCGATTATTTCGATCGTTGCACGCAGCTCCATCTCAAACTGTGCGAATCAGTCGTACAGTCAGGCTCATGATTCATGTTCTCACACTGCACGGACCGACGCACGTATGCAACCTGACTGCTCACACTGTAGGACCATATACCACATGATGCACGACGCGTTTGAGTGTTGTATCCGGAAATACAACGTTAAAATACCAAGGAATCCGTAAAAGTGCATAGACGATTGTGTATTGGCGTGAGTCATGAAATGGTAGTGCTGAACAAAAAACAACGAGCTGCTTTGGTAATGTGTGCCATTATCTGTGAGGAATCAAAAAAGAAGAAAAGACAACGATGTGTTTGGTGCAGGCATTGGTTGGCCAGACGTGGACAGTATGGGCTGTCATCCTACAGCAAAGAGAACTAGAGGTGAGCTGCAAAAGCTAAACTGCACTAGGACAATAGCCAGCTACTGTTAGCTTGTATGCTACTGTACGCGTCTGTGTTCGCGCATGCACAGTGTGAGAATTTGAGGTACATCTGTTCGTAGCACTGCTTTGACAGTACGATACACTCACGAGGAGCGAGCAGGATTTCAAACAGCTCCGTTTTCCTTGCGAACACACGATTGCTGGTCGTGAGGTGGTCGTAAGGTGCTAATCGCTTCTCTTTACCCCATGTACACTGCACGAAGCACGACACACGATTAGAGGCACATCTGGCCCGATCCCAGAAATAGTCGCACGAGTGAGAAATCGTCTCTAAACTTGCACAGTGTAAGGCCGCCTTAATGGAAACGGTCTCCAGAAATAGGAACCTGGTACCTGAGTCGAGCCGAAGCTAGTCAAGCCGGTTCCATGTAGTGGAAACGTGGCATAAGTGTCCACCTCAGTCCCAGTATACTGTCCTTGTCCAATCCATTTTTATATTTACCCTTTCCAGTTTTTTTTTAATGCATGAATTCTGCCTCAAAATACCGATGCTCAATTTTTTTTCTGTGACTGGGTCAAACCAAACTTTAAACCCTGTGGTTAAGGATCAGCTGTCTCTTTGGGGGATATTTTAAGGACTACTACTGCGCTTATACCCCTGTTCACTGTAAACAATCTTCCATATTTCATAGACTTTCCTACCTGTATGCTGCTGAATCCTGTTATACAAAAAGTGAAACTGGCCTTTCGATGACATATACCGAATGTTTTTTTTGTTTTTCTTTATACTCAGAGTAGTCCAGTAACATATGCGGAATGAGTTTTACATCGTCCCTGAAGTTAAATTAATCAGAACTAAAGCTTTGACAGTTAAACACAACAGTGAAGTTTTCAGTGTGACATCCAAAGTTTGGCTGGAGGACACAAACACTGTGATCTGGACATTAATTATACATCAAGGCACCTAGAGGTCAGGAGCTTTCAACTTAGTGCTCAGTAAAAGACATGAGTGGGCTGAACTCTGCTAAATTAATGTGAAGTTTCTTTTTAATGAGGGAATGTAATGAGGTGGACCTGTTTTTCCCTGCAGTGATAAGACACTGATTGCACAACTTTAAAACCTAGAGACATTGTCTGTAATTAAAGATTGCAGCGCGGTGGTAGGATTTCTACATGTAAAATGATTCTCACCCTGGGTAATTATAAATTATTTTTGAGTAATGTGTTCGCTGTGCTGGGTAGAATCTATCCAGATCTATCTATTGTTGAGGTTTAAATTAAAAGATATGAGGCGTTCATCAAAAACTTGTTCTTTGATTCCCATTAATACCACACAAGTCTCTAGTGCAGGGGTCTCAAACTAAGGTTCCAATCCGGTCCATGGGATGAATTTGCAAAACGCAAAAATTTCACAGTCAAGGCTGTCGAAGTCATTTTAGTTTGTTCCACATATAAACCGATAGGATCTCAAGTAAAATAATAACACCATAACCTACAAAAAATAATGACTTCCCATTTTCTTCTGGGTTTGATGTGAAAAAAAAACAACATTAAATTATGCCTATAAATCACAGGTGTCAAACATGCGGTCCAGGGGCCAAATCCGGCCCGCTAAAGAGTCCAATCCGGCCCTTGGGAGGAATTTGTGAAATGCAAAAATTACACTAAAATATAAACAATCCGTTTAGTTCAGGTTCCACATTCAGACTAATTCAATCTCAAGTGGGCAGGACCAGTAAAATACTGTCATAATAACATACAAATAATGACAACTCTAAATGTTTCTCTTTGTAACTGTAAATATTTTCATGTATTTACACTAAAACAAAGTATATTTTCGCAAAAAATATGAACAGCCTGAAATGTCTTAAGAGAAGTAAGTACAATTTTAACAATATTCTGCCTGTTATTAAATGTTTTGTGTGTTTGTAGATCCACTGTGATCTGTAAGTTCTAATGAAAATGTGTAAATGATAAACTGAAGCATAATATTGTTAAAATTATACTTATTTTTTCAGTTTGTTCATGTTATTTACATCTTTTGAAAGGATAGTTTATAGATGTAAACCTTTTTTTTTTATCATGTAATATACTTTTTTCGCTCTAAAACATAGATAAAAGTTTGGAGTTGACATTATTTATATATTATTATGTTATTATTTTACTGGTTCGGCCCACTGCAGATCAAATGTAACTGAATGTGGCCCCTGAACTAAAATGAGTTTGACACCCCTGCTATAAATAATGACAACTTAAAATGTTTGTCTCCGTTTTAGTGCAAAAAATAACATTAAATTATGAAAATATTACATTTACAAACTATCCTGTAATAATAAAATGTGAATAACTTGAACAAATATGAACAACCTGAAATGTCTAAAGACAATTAAGCACAATTTTAGCAATTGTCTGCCTGTTTCTAAGTGTTTAATGCAGTGTTTTTTTAACCTTAGGGTTGGGACCCCACATGGGGTCGCCTGGAATTCATATGGGGTCGCCTGAAATTTCTAGTAATTGATTTAAAAAAAATACTAATAAAAAATATTTTTTAATGATTTAATATTTATTTCATTAGAATTAACCCTTTCATGCATAGTGGTCACTACAGTGGACAGTTATTCTATAGCTGTTCTTTTGTATATTCATGGATTTTGTTGTTTTAGTTCCATATCACACACAAACACAGTGAACACTTATGCATCATCCCATACACTGACATTCATACCGTTATTGTAAATTTGCTGTTCTTGATAAACCTGATCTGCAGTAATATGTTTAAGTGTAAACCAATTGCTTGTTATTGTTATTAGACTGTAATTAACTTTTTCTTTTTTTTTTTTTTTTTTAACAAAAATGTTGGTTTTTTTGCATATTATCTCCATGAAGTGAGTAATAATTAGCATTAGAGCATGTTAAAATGTGATTAAACATCAGATTAACAGCATTAAACATGTTTTCATTTCATAGTTTTCATACAGTATGTCAGTAAATACATGTTTCTTTGCTTCAAAAATTAACCCTTTCATGCACTAATTATGTGAAATTTAGTCAAGATATTTTTCTGCAGTGTTTTTATTCCTCTTTAGACATAAAAAAAAAACAAAACAATGTGATCGATTTAAAAAAAAAAAAAATGTTACAAAAATTTGCACTCAGCTGGACACCATGTATTTAATTTTTGAAGCAAAGAAACATGTATTTAAAATCTAATATCAGAAAATGATATGGAAAACTATGCAATAAAAACATTTTTAATGCTGCTAATCAGATGTTTTCTCACATTTGAACATACTCTAATACTAGTTATTATTCACTGCATGGAGATAATATGCCAAAAAAAAAAAAAAAAGTTTAAAAAATACCTGTCAATTACAGTCTAATAACAATTAGCAATTGATTTACACTAAAACATGTCACTGCAGATCAGGTTTATCAAGAACAGCAAAGTTACAGTAATGGCCTGAATGTCAGTGTATTATGGGATGGTGCATAAGTGTCCACTGTGTCGGCTGATATGGAGCTAAAACAACCAAAACCCTGAATATACAGTACAAGAGAACAGCTGGAGAAGAACTGTCCACTGGAGTGACCACTGTGCATGAAAGGGTTAAATGCATGGTGTCCAGCTGAGTGGACATTTTTTGTAACTCCATGAAAAATAGGTTCTTTTTTTTTTTTTTTCAATTTCATTGATTTTTTAATGCCTAAAGAGGAATAACTAGAAGCACTCGGAGAGCGCAGACCTCCACCAAGGCTGATCAGTGGCCCCCCCCGATCACCACCAAAATTTAATCATTTCTTCCTTATCCCATTTCCAACAAACCCTGAAAATTTCATCCAAATCTGTCCATAACTTTTTGAGTTATGTTGCACACTAACGGACAGACAAACAGACAGACAAACAAACCCTGGCAAAAACATAACCTCCTTGGCAGAGGTAAAAATACTCAGGAAAAAAAAAAATCTTGATTAATCTTGTCATAATTTATGCATGAAAGGGTTAAAACACCACACATTTTCCTAATAAAAATCAAGTTCAAATAAAATGCTGAATATAATATCTGAGAGGGCATAAATTGATTGACCTGATCATGTGACCACTTGTGTTACTACGCTTCAACCTGCCCGAACACAGTCGCAGTCAGAAAACTGGACCGAACAGAGAATGGAAAGATTTCTTTGCCTGCCTGGCCCCACTAAGACATCTCCAAGAGAAAAATGTCTCTGTTTTGAATGTCTGAGGTTGCCACAAATTTGTGATGTTAAAATGGGGTCACCAGCCTATAAAAGGTTGGGAACTCCTAGTATAGTGTCTTTGTCCGTAATGCACATGTATAAATGATAAGTTGAGGCATAATATAGTTAAAATTGCATTTATTTTTCTTGAGAAATTTCAGTTTTTTTCAGGTTATTCACATCTTTTTTGTTTGGATAGCTTATTAAAGTAAGTATTTTCATAATTAAACCCTTTCATGCACAAATTATGAGAACCTTAATCATGATTTTCCCCCCTGTTTTTATTCCTCTTTAGGCACGAAAAAAAAAAAAAAAATGCAATTAACAGCTTTTTATGAACCTATTTTTCATGGAGTTACAAAAATGTCCACTCAAATGGAATTTTTGAAGCCAAGAAACCTGTATTTACTGATAAAAACACTTTTACTGCAGCAAATCTGATGTTTGCTCATATTTAAACATACTCTAATACTAGTTATTACTCACTTCATGGCGATAATATACAAAAAAAAAAAAAAAAGTTAATGAAAAAATGCTAATTACAGTCTAATAACAATTGATTTACACTCAAACATGTTACTGCAGATCAGGTTTATCAAGAACAGCAAAGTTACATGATATAAGTGTCCTCTGTGTTGGTTGATATGGAACTAAAACAACACAATCCATGAATATCCCTTTCATGCATGAATTATGAGAACCTTAATCAAGATTTTTTTCCTCAGTGTTTTTATTCCTCTTTGGGCATGAAAAAAATAATGTGATTGAAATTTTTGTTTTTTATGAAGCTATTTTTCATGGAGTTACAAAAATGTCCACTCAGCTGGACACCATGTGTTTAATTTTTGAAGCAAAAAAACATGCATTTACTGTCATACTGTGTGAAAACGATGAAATAAATGTTTTTTTAATGTTGCTAATCTGATGTTTTCTCACATTTTAACATACTGTAATAGTAGTTATTACTCACTCAAATAATATGCAAAAAACAACAAAACACAACTTAAAAAAAAAACAAAAAACAATTGTTAATTACAGTCTAATAACAATTAGCAATTGATTTACACTCAGATATGTTGCTGGAGGTCGGGTTTATCGAGAACAGGAATGTTACAGTCACGGTATGAATTGCAGTGTATTATGGGATGGTGCATAAGTATTCACTGTGTTGGCTGATATGCAAGTAAAACAACAAAATCCATGAATATACAAGAGAACAGCAGTAGAATAACTGTCCAGAAGGAGTGACCACTATGCATGAAAGGGTTAATGTTTTTTTTTTGTTTGTTTTTTTTTCTACTAAAAGAAAGACAAAAATTTGGAGTTGTCGTTATTTTAGGTTATTATGCTCTTATTTTACTGGTCCGGCCCACTTTAGCTCAAATCGGGGTGAATGTGGCCCCTGAAAGAAAATGACTTTGACACCCCTGCTCTAGTGTGACTCCATCAGAACAGTGAAATAAACTCATGCTATTCTTCAAACATCAGTAGAACTCACCCATAAGAACATTTCAGGACTGTTTTGCTAGGAACATCACACCTCTATGCAGATGGATAATTGATTTTCTCAGTAGACCTTGTTTGAACTGCAGCAGATACTCAAGACGCCTAAACTCTAAAAACCCTGTGCTTTGTGGTCCGGCACTGTGGCATACAAATGTTCATTCATCATTGTTTCATGCCGTGTCTCATGTGTGAGTGATGCATCATTCATCATATCCAGCGCAGTCGGTCACTCATGATCAAATGGAAACACGTTGTCTCTTGAGACCATGTAAATATTCCACATTCACTTTGTCATTTCCATAATCAAATCTGCTTTTTGTAAACAAAGCAACACTTAATAGTGTTTTTTTTAAGGAAAAAAATAAAGGCTGAAAGCAAATGTTGAATGAACATGTAGTTGATTCTGGGTACCACACTTTTATGATTCAATACAATACCGATTACTTTTTTGGCATATATATATTCGATACCTGATGCCGATACTTTCAGGGTTTTTTGTTTGTTTTTTTTAGTAAAATGTTACACTTAAAAGTAGGGCTGGGCAAGTTAACGCGTTATTACCGCGTTAACACATTCATTAAATAACGCCGACAATTTTTTTAATCTCCCGTTAATGCCGTTCTGCCTTTCAAGCAAGTCTTAGGTCATTTATACATACGGACTCTTATTTTGAAACTCATGCTTTTATTTTGGCTCTCCACACGCACTTCAGAACCAAATGCTGGTGCTGGTGTAGCTAAGAGGAGAAAAGCCAACGAACTTTCCGAGTAATGCCGAATCAAACTTTGTTTAACTCCTGCAGAAGCAATGCCTGTATGTATCAATCATTCTGTTGTTTACTAAATAATTTCACATGTTTATGAAACATGTTTATGATGTTATTTTGGATGTGTTTATTACAATGTGTTATTAAGATGTTTAAGCTAATTCGTTTATGCTAGCAGTCGGAGATGGGTTGATAATTCTTTATGCAGGCTCATGCTAAGTTTATGTAAATTCATTGGTTGTGTTTAGGTATAATATGCCAGCCTTTGAACTAACCTTTACTTATTTACGATGTGATTAGCTCGATGCTAACTTGAATGGGAAAATCCATAGACATGCTAATGATTAGCATTTACAGATTAATTTAAGATTTACAATGTCTTTTTATCCAGCAACAAAGGTTCACATCAGAGATATTTTATACTATTCATTCTGACAACAACTGAACATAAAATACTCACAGGCAAACGTTTTTGGGGCCATACAAACAGAGTGAAAAAAACGTGTCTTCTTATGTCTGAACTGACTACGGTAACACCGAAAGGACAAAACATATGTTAGTGCCACTTATTCTGACCACTTCAGGGCCCCCTTTGCTTGCTTTTAACAACTGAACATCACATATTATTGGGCTTATTAGTATTAGTACTGATTAGTGGGCCTAAGACTCCTGTCAATCACTCACAACTGGAAATAAACTGGTGTGGACATAAACATGGAGAAAAGTAGCGGTCTGTTCCATGGACATTTTCATTTTAAATGTCTTCAGATGGTGGGGTTGAGAAGGACACAGCTGTTTGGAAGCACTGATGTGGAATTATTTTTATCACCAGAGTACATCAAGTCTGAAATATCACTTAAAGGCAATACACGCTGTTGATGCTGGCAACCCCCCCCCCCCTGCCCCCCCAATATAACTATGCGATTAATCGCAGAAATCCACGCGATTAATTGCGATTAAAAATTTTAATCGCTGCCCAGCAGTACTTAAAAGACATCACACATGATGAATACTGTCCATTTAATAGCTTTAACCTCCTGAGACATAGCAGTGCATCTTTGTCCTCTGTAGTGGACAAGAGTTTCACAGCTTTACTTACATTATATTTAAAAAAAAAAAAAAAAAAAAAAAAAAGTATCTGAAAAAACTGTTGCATTATGCTGTTTCCAAGTAAGGCAATTATTTAATGTAAAATGGTGAAAATGTTTACTTACTGGGTCTCAGGAGGTTAATGTGAATACCCTTTGGTGGCCTTTTTTTTAAGTAACAAAAAATAAATTTAGGTAAACATAAATAATTAACATGAATATGAATTAAAATATAAAAATAAAAAAACAAATAAATATAAATATGAAATAAATAAAAATGTCCAAAAAATAAATAAATAAATAACACATATGACTTAAAAAAAATACTCATGAATAAAAAAATAACATCATTTGAATGTATTCATTCAATACAATGACATAGTCACAATTCCAAAGACCTATTTTCTCCAACAAGACCTACAGGTTTCACATTTTTATGTCAAAACAAAGTTAGAAAAGAATAAAATTGACTGTCGTTACACAACCTTGAAGTGAGTTACTCTATAAGATGTGGACATGACACAGGTGCTTTTATTTCACATATATTTATTAATATCAATTCTTTATTACCATAATCGATCCTTAAATGAGTTGTGTGTGAGTATCAATATATCTATACACTGAATCGATGTATCGTCCCTAATTCTGGGTCCTGCTGTCAGTACTAGGCCATGAAACAGAATGAGTTTTTACTCCAACGCCCAAAGGTCCGATGGACTGTTGGTGTCAGTTGTCCGTCTCTCGTCCGTAAACAATTTATCAAGAAAGTTCTTCTCCAAAACCGTCAGACACAAGCAATTTAAATTCATAGCAGAGGTTCCTTGGGGCAAGGTCTACCAAGTTTGTGTAAAAAGTTGAGAAATATTGATTTTTAAATTTTGTATGAATTTTTGAAATTTTAAAAATCCCCATTGTTTTATAATGACACAAGTTTCAAAGTGCTATAACTTGAAAACAGTTGAAGATATTAATATAATTACAACTGGCAATAGATAGGAAGTCACATATGGGCTTTCATTTGATGCAATGACCTTTGACCTTGAGTGACCTTGAAAAGTCAACCCAAAGTCATGTATGTCCAGATTCCTACAAACTTCTTCTCCAAAACCGTCAGCAGCCAGAATCAATTGAAATTCATAGCAAATGTTCTTTGGGGCAAGGTCTACCAAGTCCATTCAAAGAATTGAGAAATATAGATTTTTGAATTTTTTATGAGTTTTTAACATTTTAAAATTCCCCATTGGTTTATAATGGAAAAAAAATTCCAAGTGCTATAACTTCAAAACTGGTTGATATATTGATATAATTATAAAATGATATAATTATATAATGGTTGACTATTGATATAATTACTATTAGCAATAGATAGGGAATCACATATGGGCTTTCATTTGGTGCCATGACCTTTGACCTTGAGCGACCTTGAAATGTCAACCCAAAGTCATGTATGTCCAGATTTCTATAAACTTCTCTAAAAACCATTCGCCAGAATCAGTTTAAATTCATAGCAGATGTTCCTTTGGGCAAGGTCTACCAAGTTTGTTCAAAGAATTGAAAAATACAGATTTTTGATTTTGTTATGAATTTTTGAATTTTTTTAAAATCCCCATTGGTTTATAATGGGACACATTTCAAAGTTCTATAACTTGAAAACAGTTGAAGATACTGATATAAATGCTATTGGCAATAGATAGGAAGTCACATATGGGCTTTCATTTGGTGCCATGACCTTTGACCTTGAGTGACTTTGAAAGGTCAACCCAAAGTCATGTATGTCCAGATTTCTACAAACTTCTTCTCCAAAACCGTCAGCAGCCAGAATCAATTGAAATTCATAGCAAATGTTCTTTGGGGCAAGGTCTACCAAGTCTGTTCAAAGAATTGAGAAATATAATTTTTTTAATTTTTATGGATTTTTGACATTTTAAAATTTCCCATTGGTTTATAATGGAAAAAAAAGAAGTGCTATAACTTCAAAACTGGTGAAGATATTGATATAATTACTATTAGTAATAGATAGGAAGTCACATATGGGCTTTCATTTGGTGCCATGACCTTTGACCTTGAGTGACCTTGAAATGTTAACCCAAAGTCATCTACGTTCAGGTTTCTACAAACTTCTCTAAAACCATTCGCCAGAATCAATTGAAATTCACAGCAGATGTTCATTTGGGCAAGGTCTACCAAGTTTGTACAAAGAATTGAAAAATATCAATTTTTGAATTTTTTATAAATTTTTGAAATTTTTAAAATCCCCATTGGTTTATAATGGGACACATTTCAAAGTTCTATAACTTGAAAACAGTTGAAGATACTGATATAAATGCTATTGGCAATAGATAGGAAGTCACATATGGGCTTTCATTTGGTGCCATGACCTTTGACCTTGAGTGACCTTGAAAGGTCAACCCAAAGTCATGTATGTCCAG
This sequence comes from Sphaeramia orbicularis, assembly GCF_902148855.1. Classification (NCBI taxonomy): domain Eukaryota; kingdom Metazoa; phylum Chordata; class Actinopteri; order Kurtiformes; family Apogonidae; genus Sphaeramia; species Sphaeramia orbicularis. The sequence continues at coordinate 13,258,465 of NC_043969.1, read as the reverse complement.
ATTTCTACAAACTTCTTCTCCAAAACTGTCAGCAGCCAGAATCAATTAAAATTCATAGCAAATGTTCTTTGGGGCAAGGTCTACCAAGTCTGTTCAAAGAATTGAGAAATACTGATTTTTGAATTTTTTATGACTTTTTGAAATTTTAAAAATCCCAATTGGTTTATACTGGAAAAAATTCAAAGTGCTATAACTTCAAAACTGTTGAAGATACTGATAGACTGTAATTACTAGTGGCAATAGATAGGAAGTCACATATGGGCTTTCATTTGGTGCCATGACCTTTGACCTTAAGTGGCCTTGAAAGGTCAAACAAATGTTAATTAATGTCTTTAAATACGTTGGACTACTGTACCCTTGGTCCTGTTTTTCGTATGTTACATCACAGCTGTGTCAGTTACAGATACTGGTAAAACTAATAACAGTATACAGTACCTCATCGTGTTGGAGATCAGTAGGACAAAAGCAAGTCAGTCACATCTAAATATCCCATTAGAGACGTTCAATTAGGGCACAGACCCAGTGATTACAGACACAGATTGATTGTATTCATCGGTAGATGCCGATGCTCAATGATAAGACTGGGGATGCAAGAAAATATGAGCAGAGCAGTTATGCATTTGTGTGCAAAGTCACATTTTTATCAATATATTTAGCTGAAAATGCTTGTCATAACCCTTTGATTTCAATGCTTTACTTAAATCCGCCTTCCTTTTATCACACAATACAACCACTTTACCACCTCTCAGCTGCTATTACATGGTCCTTCATTATCTACATAACCCAATTTCCAAGTGAGGTTTGACTTCATACACTGTTAAACCAAAGTCCTGGAGTAAAAAACAGAAGTAGAGGAGAGTAAAATGGAGGTGAACAGGGCTAAACTTTGTTACCCGTGATATTTGGAAAAGGATAATTGTCGACTTTATGTTCACTTCAGAGTTTAACACAGCAAAAATTATCCAATCACACAAGGACAAGAAAATAAGAACAATTCTGATTGGCTATAGGACACAATCATGCATGTGAGGGTGGTTCCTCGATACTCCTTTCAGAAGACAGCCTCATGTCAGTTTGACTAGGAAATAAGCATATCCACACAGCAGTGAGCTGTACAGAAAAGGACAACTTCTTACTGTTTCTGTCTTCTGAAGATGTTGTTAACAACATCTGCAAGATGAGTATCTATTGCATAAAAGGGAAGTGGACTCTGTGTGTGTGTCTTGGGCATCACACAAAATCTGGAAAGAGCTGACTGCTGCAGTTTGTCATATGTATGTATTTCTGGTCAAGGAAAAGACTAACAAAAACAGCAAGTTGATAGGACCAATATTTTGGGAGGTATTATTAAATTTGGAATACAATAGCCTTACAATTACGTCACTATGCCCAGAATCATAGAGTCATCATTGAAGTGGGTTACCTAGCAACAGATAAACAATAGGGCCACGTTACCATGGTGTCCAATTTCATGTGCAGAAACAGACATGCCAGGGGGGAGGTTATTCAACTGAAAATGCCAGTGAAATTTACCAAGAAATTGAAGAAATGAACTGAATCAGAGAATCTAGAACCCCTGGTTCCCCACGGGTCAACACACTAGTTACATCATAATAACATAAAGTGACATTTTTTTGCTTGAAATAATGTTTACACAGCTCTACTTCTTCCTCTCCAACTAACTTTTAAGTGGGTCTCCACCCCTGCACACACTGTTCTTATCCTTAGGGGGAAAGAAAGAAAAAAATAAGTAACTTGATGCTAGTAGATCTGCAAGACGAGTATCTATTGCATAAAAGGGAAGTGGACTCTGTGTGTGTGTCTTGGGCATCACACAAAACCTGAAAAAAGCTGACCGCTTCAGTTTGACGTACTTATGTATTTCTGGTCAAGGAAGAGACTAACAAAAACAGCAAGTTGATAGGACCAAGATTTTGGGAGACATTAGTAATCGTAGAATACAATAGACTTACAATCACGTCGCTATGCCCAGAATCATAGAATCATCATTGAAGTGGGTTACCTAGCAACAGATAAACAGTCGGGCCACATTACCATGGTGTCAAATTTCATGTGCAGAAACAGACATACCAGCTGAGAGGTTATTCAACTGAAAATGCCAGTGAAATTTACCAAGAAAGTAAAGAAAGTAAAGGAATGAACTGGATCAGAGGATCTAGAACCCCTGGTTCCCTACAGGTCACAGTGACATTTTTTTTGCTTGAAGTAATGTTTAAACAGCTCTACTTCTTCCTCTCCAAGTAACTTTTAAGTGGGTCTCCACCCCTGCACACACTGTTCTTATCCTTAGGGGGGAAATTCAGTAACCATCTGCTAACCAAAGAAAAGAAAGAAAAAATAGGTCCAATGGCCCTGTAGCTTACTGGCCAAATTATTGTATCAATCCACTTCCTATCTCTTATAATGGGGAAATTTTTCAAAGTCGCACCAAATCTTGAATCAGATCCGGATGGAAATAATTTCAGTACCTTGTGTTGACATCATCATACAGAAGCCGTATATAAGTTTGAAGTCAATCAGAACTGGAGTTTGGGAGAAAAAGACGATTGAAATGTTTTCCCCATAAAAGCCCATGTGAAATTTTCCATAAGTTCCCAGATCCAGAAGAAAATCCTGATCAGGATGTGGACATTATGTTTTGCTCATCTCCCCATCAGGGCTGTACTGTAGAAATTTACACTGGATATCATTTATATTTACTGAGTTACTGCATCAATCCACTTCCTATCTTGTTATAATGGGGAAATTTTTCAAAGTCGCACTAAATCCAGAATCAGATCCGGATCCAAATAATTTCACTAACTTTTGTTGATATCATCATAAAGAAGCTGTATACCAAGTTTGAAGTCAATCGGGATTGTAGTTTGAGAGAAGAAGACGATTGAAAGTTTTGTAACGGACGACAGACGACGGACGCCGCATGACGACAACAGCTTACGGTCTGTCGGCCGGTAAGCTAAAAAAGAAATAACTTGACGCTAGTAGATCTGCAAGACAAGTATCTATATCATAAAAGGGAAGTAGATTGTGCGTGTGTGTGTGTGTGTGTGTGTGTGTGTGTGTGTGTCTTGGGCATCACACAAAATCTATAAAGAGCTGACTGCTGCACTTTAGCAAAAATAAATAATAAATTCAAAAATAAATAACTTGATGCAAGTAATCAGTGAATCATTTACAGAATATTCGGTCTATCTTCACTTTAGTCTCCAGTCCATCTTCCAGTGATTAAGGTTTCCGTACGGTCTTATGCGGAGGACATGAATCATCTTCTGTAACGTCCAGTTGTGCATCATAATGATGTGAACCTTCCAGTGCAGCTGCTCCTCTGGTCTGTCAGTTCAGGGTGAAGAGGACCATGGCCTCCTTCTCCATCTTATTCAGACTGCATCTCTCCACCACAGTCCCCAATGAGTCCAGCTTCCTTCCAAACACTGACCCAGCTGTCTTCACCAGTTTGTCCAACATTATTGCATTCTTAGTAAAAATAGACACTTGTTCCTTTTGATAGAGTACATCTAGTTCAGGGACTAGTCCATCTAGCACACCAAGTACAAGATACTGTATGTGTATGCCGGCACCGCCTCACTGAATGACAACTGGAGGAAGAGGGAGTTCAGACTTTTGGAAATCCACCACCGTTTCTCTCTGGTCCTGGTCTGTTGTCTCTGGAGGACAAATCAACGAGTGTTTTGTTTTTTTTTTTTTTCATTTATTTATTGAATTGATTTATCCTTTATTTAACCTTCACCTACATCTTGTGTTTCTACTTATGTTTGAAACAGATAGACAGACAGATAGACAGATAGATAGATAGATAGATAGATAGATAGATAGATAGATAGATAGATAGATAGATAGATAGATAGATAGATAGATAGATAGATAGATAGATAGATAGTTGGTTGTTTTTCATAGTGGGGCTTGGCACATATGTGCTGTTAGTATCTACTTTAAATATGGCTGTATGAGTATATTATTACTATATTACTATATAGGACAATATATAAGATTATATGTATTTATATTATATATGCATATGTGTTTTTGTTTGTTTTAATTTTGTTTTTTGTTTTTTTTTTTAGTTTTTATTAATATCTGGTATTAATATCTGGTAGGATAACTAGTAAATGGGTATTATCATATTAGTGTATATAGGAAAAAGGATGTGTGATATTATTATTATTATTATTATTATTATTACACTGATATTCATACAAAATAATAATTGCTATATAGTAATCATAAGGACTAGAAATTGGGGGTAGGAGCACATAAGTTTTTACTTCTTCCTACTCCTTTTCGAGCATGTACAGGGTGGGGAAGCAAAATTTACAATATTTTGAGGCAGGGATTGAAAGACAGTGTATGACCAATTAGTTTATTGAAAGTCATGAGAATTTATTTGCCACAAGAAAATTGACATAATAGAAAATGTTTTTATTCTATGTGTCCTCCTTCTTTCTCAATAACTGCCTTCACACGCTTCCTGAAACTTGCGCAAGTGTTCCTCAAATATTCAGGTGACAACTTCTCCCATTCTTCTTCAATAGTATCTTCCAGACTTTCTCGTAATAGTTTTGCTCATAGTCATTCTCTTCTTTCCATTATAAACAGTCTTCATGGACACTCCAACTATTTTTGAAATCTCCTTTGGTGTGACGAGTGCATTCAGCAAATCACACACTCTTTGATGTTTGCTTTCCTGATTACTCATATGGGCAAAAGTTTCTGAAAAGGTATGGATAATAGTGTTAGGTATGATTATGACATCAATATATGTTTGGTTTCAAAACAATTGACGTAGTGCCTGCTGAGAAAAAACAACTAAATGTTCATTGTAAATTTTGCTTCCCCACCCTGTATAATTCCATTTCATTTGTTTTATAATAATAATAATAATAATAATAATAATAATAATAATAATAATAATAATTATTATTATTATTATTATTATTATTATTATTATTATTATTATTATTATTATTATACAAAATAATAATTGCTATATAGTGATCATAAGGCATAGAAATTGGGGGTAGGAGTACATAAGTTTTTACTTCTTCCTACTCCTTTTTGAGCATGTGTAATTCCATTTTATTTGATTTATTTATCTTTTTCTTCTTCTTTTTCTTCTTCTTCTTCTTCTTCTTCTTCTTCTTATTATTATTATTATACAAAATAATAATTGCTATATAGTGATCATAAGGAATAGAAATTGGGGGTAGGAGTACATAAGTTTTTACTTTTCCTACTCCTTTTTGAGTATGTATAATTCCATTTCATTTGATTCATTTATCTTATTATTATTATTATTATTATTATTATTATTATTATTATTATTATTATTATTTTATTTTATTTATTTTTTTTGTGGTTTGTTCGCTTATCAATCATCTATGTGCCAGTACTTATATTTTGCTGGTTGATTTTTCTTTTTTTTCTTTCATTGTCTACATGTTCGAAATGAAAATTTCATTCATTCATTCATTCATTCAGTATCGGACCAATACCTAATACTGGTATTGGTATCAGTGCATCCCTAAATATCACAAAGTAATAACAAACATTTGACAACATTTGTAAAGTGTAGTGTAAGAAGTACACCCCAACAGACTCGTACAAGTCAGATTTGTTTACCATGTGACTACTAACCACCACTGTTTTGGCAGCATTAAAAATAACAAATAAAGCAAATGTGTTGTTGCTTAGGTGGACCATTAATCTTTCAACCCTCTGTGACTATTTTTCACACTGATTGGTTTTTACAGTCCACTATTTATGTAATATCCCTTCAGACAGTATAAGTATCCAGAGTTTAGGCTGTTTTTCTCCATATGCTTGTTAGAGCTGAGAAATGTATGTAGTGTAAACCCATGGGTCACTTGTTGGTTTTCATTCTGTGGTATGGAAGTTGGCCTTGGTGCTCTGTGCTTCTTCTGCTTGACTGACTTGTAATGAAGATCAGAGATTGTTCTGCTTGATATATTTTTGTAATGAATGTGTAAGCAGGGGAAGAGGTTGTTAAAGTGTCCGTAGGTCACCAAGAAACTCTTCAGTGCAGAGGAACTTTAGCTGCTGGAGCTTTCTGCCAGTACCATATCAAAAGGTGGGATTTTATGTCAAAGATGAGATTGGCAGTTAGATACGAGTAATTTTTTCAACAAGAAAACCACATGTACATGGTGAAGACAGCCAACGGAAATGTAACAGCTTTCAGTCTGTATCCATTTATTACCAGAAAATGTTTTATTCTTCCATAGGAGCAAGTACGAGAAGCAGAAAATGTGTGATGTCTAGTGCACTATGAACAGCAGTATGTTCTCAATGTCACAGTGAGAGTGAAATAATAGGGCAGATGGAATTACAGCCACACTAAGCAGAGCTGCCGGTGATGGTCATTGGAAACTTTAATTCTACTGAGAACCATTTAAAATGACCTCAGGGAAAACAAATGAGTACAGCTGTAAAGCCACACACATACCCACAAACACGTAGACAAATGGATAAATATTGTCTTGATTTCAGTTTCTCTGACCTCTGTTTGAAGGTTATTTACTTCAACAACCAAGAGAAAGGACAAAAAAATAAATATATTACAGGGGTTATATGTAGTATTGATTTTCAAAACCCTCAACAGCAGGGGGAAGTACGATACCAGAAACACTTACGGCTACTAAAACCACCAATGAATCAGCACTATGTATCCACAGACTGTACCACTCACTGAATAAAGTAGAAGGCTCACTGTTGGAGCACATTTGTATTATGGTATCATCTAGCTCTCATCTTCAAACAAAAACTCATGGCTGTAAAACCTAAACCATTAAATCACTGACAGAAAATTCTAGTTCTTTGAAGCTGGAGCCTGTATTGGTCTTTCTGAACAACCCAAAAATGTTTTCTTCAAAAATCAATTTCCATGTATGAGTTTCAATTTTGTATCATATTTGATACATCGGGTCTCAAAGCTCAAATATTATTATTTTTGAACAAACAAAAACATAATATAACACAAACATGTCTAACTGTTTTTTTTTTTCTCATTTAATTTATTTCGTTCATGGGTGTTAGATTACATCAGCAAACATTCAATAATCATCCAGTAAACAAACATGTACACATCCATGCTCGAAATGGAGCAGGATGAAGAAAATCTTATATTTCCTGCCCCCTTCTAAATAATAACCTTACTGGTTAGCCATACACAACTAGCTATAAAATCATACAGTATAAAGTCAGACAAACCGAACTAAATACATCCAAAGAGAGTACAAAATGAATATAAAACCAAGTGCAAACTACATGTCCAGAAAGTACAAAACATAAGTAAACATATACCTGATGAAATGATGCAAAAACATTAAACCAGACCAAAATAAGCAAATAAATATGTCACAAGATGCAGTACAAATACGAAGCAAAATGTAAAACTTATAACTGACAATTTGGTAATTCCTTTTCAAAATTGTCAAAGTTCTGCCTCCTTCCTCATTAATGACAGTCTTGTAGTGTCACTAGAAAGGCCTCAGCTGAACAAATTCATCCCCCCTGGTGGATTATCTGTGTATTGTATGTATCTAATTATATATATCTGGTTTTTCAAGAAAAAAAATATCACACCGATCATGTAGAGGGCTTCAAAACTCATGTATCAAATATGATACGTTTGGCATTAAAGGGTTAATAGTCAGTCAAAATAACATTGTGTTTTATAATCTTCACAAGATGTATCAGTTGTTACTTGAGCTCTGTGTTTAGACCAGAGTCCCTCACCAGGTTGACAGGTAACCTGTAAAAACATGTGGGGATGGGTAAAAAAAAAAAAAAAAAAGAATTCTCGCAGGTACGGGCTCGGGTAAAGTTAAATGAATTGTGGGCGGGTAGTAGGCAAGGAAGTGAAAAATTCAAAGAAGATTCATGGATGAAAATAATTTGCAGTTGTGTGTTTTAGTCAAAAATAAATCCCTTAAAAGTGAGTTACTGTGTAGACCAGGGGCGTCAAACTCATTTTAGTTCAGGGGCCAGATTCAGCTAAATTTGATCTGCAGTGGGCCGGACCAGTAAAATAATAATATAATAATATATAAATAATGTCAACTCCAAACTTTTCTCTGTGTTTTAGAGCGAAAAAAGTTAATTTTCATTATGAACAGGTTTACATCTACAAACTATCCTTTCAAAAGATGTGAATAACATGAACAAACTGAAAAAATAAGTATAATTTTAACAATATTACATCTCAGTTTCACATTTATACATGTACATTATAACTTACAGATCACAGTGGATCTACAAACACTTAAAACATTTCGTAACAAGCAGAATATTGTTAAAATTGTGCTTGCTTCTTTTAAGACATTTCAGGTTATTCGCATTTTTTGAAAAATTATACTTTGTTTTAGTGTAAATACATGAAAATATTTACATTTACAAAGAGAAACATTTGGAGTTGTCATTATTTATATGTTATTATGATAGCATTTTACTGGTCTGACCCACCTGAGATTGAATTGTTCTGAATGTGGAACCTGAACTAAAAGGATTGTTAATATCTTGTAATATCATGTAATTTTTGCATTTCACAAATTCATCCCAAGGACCAAACTGGACCCTTTGGCGGGCCGGATTTGGCCCCCGGGCCGCATGTTTGACACCTGTGGTGTAGACAATGTGATTAATCAGTGGTCAGGTTGCAGGTCTAATGTACGTGGGTACGGGAGGGTGCGGATTGGACATGAAAAAAATGCAGGTAGCTCCGATAAGTATGCATTTGGAAAGTGCAAAAATTATACTAAAGTTATTAGTCAAGCCAAAGGTGTGATAGTTGTTTTAGTTCAGGTTCCACATTCAGCCCAGTTGTGATCTCAAGTAAAATAATAGTATAACAACCTATAAATAATGACTCCAAATTTAAATCAAAATTTTATTGTAAAAAGTCGGAATCGGCAAAACTAATCCTAAAAATAATTGGATCGGATTGGAAGCAATAAAATTCCAGATCGGGACATCATTACTATTGATCACACCTAAAGTTCCCAGTCAAGTGTTACTCTGTACAGAGATAATAATAATAATAATAATAATAATAATAATAATAATAATAATAATAATGGATTAGATTTATATAGCGCTCTTCTATGAATGCATACTCAAAGCGCACACAGTGGATCCATAATTCATTCACTCTCACATTCTCCCTCTGGTGGTGGTAAACTACATATATATTCACAGCTGTCCTGGGGCAGACTGACGGAAGCGTAGCTGCCAATCTGCGCCTACGGCCCCTCCCACCACCACCAAACATTCACACACATTCATACACCAGCGTGAGTAGCAGCACTGGAGGCAAGGGGGGTGAAGTGTCTTGCCCAAGGACACAACAGCACATGGAAAGAGGGGAATTCGAACCGCCAACCCTTCGGTTATTGGACAGCCCGCTCCACCATCTGAGCCATGGCCGCCCCAAGAGATTCAACTCAATGTCCAACATTAAGGGATTAGTCCAAACTCTGACGTCGCAAATGAAAAAAAATACAGCTGTTAACTGTGTTACTCATCTAGTGAGCAACATATACAAAATAGACACCTGAGCAAATCGTTTTCTGGAAATTACACCACGTTTGGATTGTGCGTTTTTAATGTTAACCCTGTCATGCATAGTGGTCACTACAGTGGACAGCTATTCTCCAGCTGTTCTCTTGTATATTCATGGGTTTTGTTGTATTAGTTGCATATCAACCAACACCGTGGATACTTATGCACCATCCCATAATACGCTGCAATTCAACTTACTCACTTACTATAACTTTGCTGTTCTTGATAAACCTGATCTGCAGCAACATATTTGAGTGTAAATTAACTGCTATTAGTTATTAACCCTTTCATGCATGAATTACGAGAACCTTAATCAAGATTTTTTTTTTTTTTTCCTGTGTTTTTATTCCTCTTTAGGCATGAAAAAAACCCAATGTGATTGATTTTTTTTTTTTAATGAACCGATTTTACATGGAGTTTCAAAATCATGCATTTAATTTTAGAAGCAAAGAAACATGTATCTACTGATATACTGTGTGAAAACTATGAGATAAAAACATTTTTAATGCTGCTAATTTGATGTTTTCTCACATTTCAACAATACCTGCATGGAGATTATATGCCAAAAAAAAACAAAAAAAAAAAACAATACTGTTAATTTCAGTTTAATATTTTTTTTGTTTTGTTTTTTGTTTTTTTTACAATCAAACATGTTAATGCAGATCAGGTTTATCTAGAACAGCAAATTTACAGTAATGGTATGAATTACAGTGCTTGGGATGATGCATAAGCGTCCACTGTGTTAACTGATATGGAACTAAAACAACAAAATCCATAAATATACAATAGAACAGCTGTAGAATAATAATGTAGAGTAATAATGTATAGTCCACTGTAGTGACCACTATGCATGAAAGGGTTAAACTGTAATTAAGTTTTTTGGGTTTTTTTGTAACAAAAAGTTGTGTTTTGTTTTTTGCATATTTCAGTGAGTAATAACTACTATAATCGTATGTTAAATGTGAGAAAACTTCACATTAGCAGCATTAAAAAAAAAAAAAAAAGAAAATTCATAGTTTTCACACAGTATGACAGTAAATGCATGTTTCTTTGTTTCAAAAATTAAACGCATGGTGTCCAGCTGAGTGGACATTTTTGTAAGGTTCATTAACCCTTTCATGCATAGGTCACTACAGTGGACAGTTAATCTACAGCTGTTCTCTTGTATATTAATGGGTTTTGTTGTTTTAGTTCCATATCGGTCAACACAGTGGACACTTATGCATCATCCCATACACTTACATTCATACCATTACTGTAACTTTGCTGTTCTTGATAAAACTGATCTGCAGTGACATGTTTGAGTGTAAATCAGTAGTTATTTGTTAGACAAAAAGTTTTTTTTTTTTTGCATATTATCTCCATGAAGTGAGTAATTACTAGCATTAGAATATGTTGAAATGTAGTAGTAGTAGTAGTAGTAGTAGTAGTAGTAGTAGTTTATTCAGTCATGACAACACCAAATATTGTACACAGTATTGACATTTCACGCAAAAGAAAGAAAAAAAAAAAACACAGAATCACAAAATCAAAAATCATGTGTTGAATAATGTGTTGAATAATGACTGAAAAGGTATAGGCAGAAGCAGACTGCTTATATTACAACTGCCTATATTACAACTTTTTAGGCTACCAACCTCCAAAGAAACGACAACAACAGATAATTAATCGCATTTATAAGCTTCAAAAATAGCTTTACAAACCATTTTCTTAAAAACCAAAAAAGAATTACATGTTTTTAAATTTATGTTGCCATCATTCCAAAATTTAACTCCAATAATGGACACACATCTCCTTTTCATACCATTTTTTAGCTTTTTGTACAGTAAATTTGCAAACACCTCTGAGATTATATGGAATGTCCTGAATTGAAAAGAACCTCTGTATTGGGTCAGGGAGCATTTTTGATTTTGCTCTGAACATAATTTGCATTATTTTATAATAAAAGAGATCATAAAATTTCATCACATAAGAATTTAGAAAAAGTGGCTCCGTGTGAGCATAATAATCAGCCTTATTGATAATACGTATAGCTCGTTTTTGCAGTTTTATTATTGAATTTATGGTGGTTTTGAAGGTGGATCCCCACAATTCCACACAGTAAGTTATATAGGGAACAATCAATGAGTAATAGATTAAATGCAAGGCCTTGGAATTCAATACATTTCTAGATTTATACAAGATTGCAAGTGATTTTGAGATTTTCCCTTTAATGTATTCAATGTGTTGTTTCCATGTTAGCTTTTGAGCAATGACAACTCCAAGGAGTGTGAGGAGACATCAGATTAGCAGCATTAAAAATGTTTTTATTACATTGTTTTCATATCACTTTCTGATATTTGGTTTTAAATATGTTTCTTTACTTCAAAAATTAAATGCACGGATATTTTTGTAAGGCCATAGAAAAAAAAAACCTCAATCACATTATTTTTTTTCATGGCTAAGGAGGAATAAAAACACTCACAAAATAAATTTTGACTCAGGTTCTCACAACTCATGCATGAAAGGGTTAAAAAAAAAAAAAAATCACATTGTTTTTTTTTTCATGCCTTAAGAGGAAAAAAAAATCTTGATTAAGGTTCTCATAATTCATGCATGAAAGGGTTAAGTATAGAAAGCAAAAGCATTAAAAGTTTAGCATGATGATAGCAGAGGATTGGGGGGATTTCGAGAATATTCCCTTGCTGTCGGCCCCCGACAGCGTAAGCCTCATTGTAGGTTGTAGGTAGAGTTAAATCACGTCAGAGCAGCTGATTTCTTTAACTCTTTCAGTGCCATGGGCCGATTAAATCGGCTTTACGAAAACAACCTGTAAAGTGCCACGGGCCGATCAGATTGGCTTTGGAGAACACGCCACATTTGTGTACAAACAAACCATCCACCCCCATTTCTTTCTCACATTTCGATGACGTTCTTTCTGTGTCCCCCTTTTGAGACCAAGCAGACGGGAATTTGAGGTCACGCGACCGAATAATATTTTTATATCTTTTTAATGTTTCTTATTCTCCGGTGTTTCATCAGAGGGAGCCCTCCATGCCGGGGGGCGGCTGTGGACTCCGGGGGCTGTGGCGCCTTCTCTCACTGGGGTCCGCTCCTTTCTGGTGGGTGGGGGTCCCAGTTGGCCCTCTCCCACTAGTTGGGATGCGGGGCTGTGTTGCTGGTCGCCGGGGTCGGCGGCTGCCTCCTGGTGCGGATGGCTCCCTGAGACGGCGCCTCCTAAATTGATGTTTTACTTTTACTTGTACATTTTTGTTCTGGTCTACCCGTGCTCAGTCAGTCTTCTTAAGTATGTGTGAGCTTGTGGGTTTGCATGTATATGTGTGTGTGTGTGTGTGTGTGTGTGTGTGTGCGGGTGAGTGGGTGGGTGGGGGGCAGTACTGATTTTTAAACTGATATGTAAAGCACTTTGTGCTACAGTTTTTAATGTATGAAAAGTGCTATATAAATAAAGATTATTATTATTATTATTATTATTATTATTATTATAAATTATGCAAATTACGATCAATAATGAATCGGCTGCGTCCGGTGCGTTTTGGATCTAATCAGCAATCGGTCGGATGTTACCGAGCGGTTTCCTGCAGGATTCTTCAAATATTATAAAAACGACACGAAATACTGAAAAACGGCCAAATTCTGTGGCACTTTTAAGGCTTATTAACCCCTTAACTGTCTGGCACTTAAAGAGTTAAGTTGCAGTCAAATTAAACATGACTCATACTGTGGTATTTATTGAACTGTGTTTCCAAATAATTTGTTAAATTTCTACATGAATACCTTTGTATAAATACATTATTTAATAATTACCCAGCCTTGGAAATGCACTAATTTCCATAATGCTCAAATTGTTTGCCTCATTTGTGATGCATTTCTGTCTCCCACTGTGAGTTCAGCAGGATATCAGAACACAGGAGAGTTTGACTTTGATATTTAACTGCAGAGATCAACACCAGAAGCAGCAGCAGCAGCACAACAACAGACAAAAACCACTGAAAGGAAGAAAAGGGCACAGGTTATTTAATGAGGACACAATACATGGCCACAATTATTCCTGTTGTCATATGTCAGCAGAGGCTTTTTGTTACTCAGGCCAAGTCAGCATGTGAGCAATGGGAATCTACACATTTTTACATTTTTCAGAAAGAGAAACCAACAACAGACAATTGCTGGAAGGTATTTGCTCTTTCCCGCAGTCAAAAACAAACTCCTAATCCCAATGGGAGCTCTGCCCCGAAGATCAAAAGGATATACTGATATTCACACCAAAGACAAGAAACAGTAAAAAACACATCTCTGTAATTTTTGTTTTGTTTTCAACCTGCTGTGATCAGGGTAGAAACTTTAGAATCTCTGTATTTGTTGCTGTTCATGAGAAAGTGTAAGTTACCGATGACATTATATTTAAAAAAAAAAAACAACAAAAAAAACGTATTTAACCCTCCACTATCCAGGTGCGCTTTTTAGGCACTTTTGCACTTCATGTTAAAAAACTTTATATTATTTTTCACTATTTAAATAAGGGTAGAATTCAGAAGTTGTTCATTTGTGCATGATCTTTAAAATTCTGGCCACCAACTAAAATGTGCACATTATAAACAAAAGAAAATTACAAGACTAGCATCTGTCTGCCAAGTGTGCCTAAAATGCACTATTTCTTCCATTATAACCACTGTTTTTGATCTGAAAGCCATGAAAGCATAAATCCTGCTTTTACTGATATCTGAGCTTCATTTGAGAGGTGAGAGTCTAAATTAATTTATTAACGTTGTTAATGTTGCTGTTAACCTGTTTAACCCTGACCATATTTTCAGGGGAAAAACGCCTAAAAAGTCATACCCAAAGTAAATGAAGAATTACTTATAATACTTATAATAATAAGGTTCATATGGATGTTCTTGGTGTCTGTGGACATTTAGAGACCTCACAGAATCTATTCCCATTGTCTAAAATATTGTATCTATTACTATGCCTGAGTAAACTGTAACAAACTAAAAGAGAAATTAGAATTTTTTATCCTCGCCTGTTTTTTTTTCGGCTGGATTGACGATGATATGCATAAATTAATTGTTTGTGTCGGAGATTTTTAATAGCGTGTATTTCACCCCACAAAGATTAAAAATCATGTTTGAACATTAAAGTTTGCACTAAAATACACTTTTGATGTACTTTTATTAACATTAGGGTCTAAACTTTGAGCAAAAGTTGAAAAAAACATCCATGGTCCTGATTTATCATATTTTTATAGTAGATGAATATTTAGATAATTTTTTAGCCCTAATATAATTTTTTAGCCCGCAGGCCGATTTAATCATTGACATATGCCAGGCTGTAAAAATCAAATAATATGTAATCCGATTTTTATGTAGTATTTTTAAAAAACAACAACATATTTTGTGCTTTTTGCATCAGAAAATGTAGTGACATTATGATGAAACGAGATCATTTAAAGGGTTAAAAAAATGTAAAATGAATGATTATTTGATATGTATAATTAGGGCTGACCTTGATTTACAAAAATAAAATCATATTAGAGCAGAAAAATAAAGCAATATATAATATTTAATAGTTTGATTTATAGGTGTGCATTTTTCGTACACTTGGTGACAGATGCTAGTATTTTTGAACATTTGACCTAGCGCCAAAAATAATAATGCAAATTAACCAATGTTGGAGTTAATCATTGACATATGCCAGGCTGCAAAAATCAAATAATATGTGATCCACTTTTTATGTAGTGTATTGAAAAACATTTTTTTTGGGGTTTTTTTTGCATCCAACAAAATGGTTTGTTTACATTACAAACACAGCATTTAAAGGGTTAAAAATATGTGACAATTATTGAATATTCGGTATTTTTATTTACGGCTCAAGTTGATGAAATAGAAAAAAGTGTAAAAGAATTAAAAACAAACTATGAAAATTTTTTTGACATTATTCCTCAAGTGTGCCAAAAAAGCACACTTGGTGCTTAGTAAGGGCCTTGCTGGACGGGATACCAGACGGTTAAGCCTGGTTTCATTGATTATCTGTTTTCCAATCTCTCACCAAAGCTGTTTCAAAACCTATGATGATAATGCGGTGTTTGCTGAGGCGCCTCTACACTTTAAATTAACCCAGAAAGACCCGCTGTGACTTTTGTGTCAGTTCCCAAGTTAATTTTTCTCCCTATTTAACCTTTCCTAAATTATTTATCACCATTTTATTATAATATTATCCTCTGCATTTTGCTTTGTTTTTTTTTTGCCACAGAAAATCATCTATTTTCCTATATTTAATTCACTGATCATGTAGATCACAGGTGTCAAACATGCAGCCCGGGGGCCAAATCCGGCCCGCCAAAGGGTCCAGTTTGGCCCTTGGGATGAATTTGTGAAATGCCAAAATTACACGTTATTACAAGATATTGACAATCCTTTTAGTTCAGGTTCCACATTCAGACCAATTCAATCTCAAGTTGGCAGGACCAGTAAAATATTATCATGATAACATATAAATAATAACAACTCCAAATGTTTCTCTTTGTAAATGTAAATATTTTCATGTATTTACACTAAAACAAAGTATAATTTTGCAAAAAATGCAAATGACCTGGAATGTCTTAAAAGAAGCAAGCACAGTTTTAACAATATTCTGCGTGTTATGAAATGTTTTAAGTGTTTGTAGATCCACTGTGATCTGTAAGTTATAATGTACATGTGTAAATGTGAAACTGAGATGTAAGATTGTTAAAGTTACACTCATTTTTTTCAGTTTGTTCATGTTATTCACATCTTTTGAACGGATAGTTTGTAGATGTAAACCTGTTCATAATATAAATTAACTTTTTTCGCTCTAAAACATAGAGAAAAGTTTGGAGTTGACATTATTTATATATTATTTATGTTATTATTTCACTGGTTCGGCTCACTTCAGATCAAATTTAGCTGAATCTGGCCCCTGAACTAAAATGAGTTTGACACCCCTGATGTCGATGATCATCACAGTTTAGATTAAGTTAAGGATTATTTTATGAAAAACTAAGAAAACTGAAGAAAAAGTTACTTTTTCAGCAAAATACAACATTAACTTAACATAAACCCAGTGTGTCCATCCACTGTCATTGATCCAACTCCACTGGTTTTACTGGTGAATCAATGTTGTAGAAGATGATGGTGTTTCCACGTTCACTACGGACCCTCTGAACGTCCAAATGGGTCATATCTGATGACCATGAAAAGATGACAAACTGCATTTTACACCAATTATTTACATGTATTGATAGGATTAGTGGATGAACAGTTATTAAACAGTTTAGATCAGCAGGTAATTTGGTGTCAGTCAGCTGTTCTCCGTCTCTCTCTCTCCATCCAGAGTGTCTGTGCATTGAGCTGTTCTGCTGACAGCGCCCCCTACAGGTTTGGAGCACTTCCGTTGTAGTAACTGGTTATGCAGCGTGTTTTGTTTGCAGATGTTTTCTTGGTTTGAATGGTTTCTTTATTTGCAGAACATTTGATGATTATGCATGTTTTTGTTTCTTGCAGCAAATTTTTTCATTTGCACCACGTTCCTGTTTTTGTACCTCGTTTAACCCTTTCATGCATAGTGGTCCCTACAGTGGACAGTTATTCTCCAGCTCTTCTTTTATATATTTATGGGTTTTGTTGTTTTAGTTCCATATCAGCTAACACAGTGGACGCTTATGCATCATCCCATAATACATTGTAATTCATACCATTACTGTAACATGTGTTAAATCAATTTCTAATTGTTATTAGACTGTAATCAACAGTTTTCTTAATCAAAAAGGTTTGTTTTTTTTTTTTTTTTTTGCATATTGTCTGCATGAAGTTAGTAATAACTACAGGGTGGGGAAGCAAAATTTACAATATTTTGAGGCAGGGATTGAAAGACAGTGTATGACCAGTTAGTTTATTGAAAGTCATGAGAATTTATTTGCCACAAGAAAATTGACATAATAGAAAATGTTTATATTCTATGTGTCCTCCTTCTTTCTCAATAACTGCCTTCACACGCTTCCTGAAACTTGCGCAAGTGTTCCTCACATATTCGGGTGACAACTTCTCCCATTCTTCTTTAATAGTATCTTTAAGAAAGTCGACATTGCTGTGTGATGTTCTATTGGTAGCATGTTCTAAAACGCCCCAAATAGCAGAATCCAGAGGGTTTAGATCTGGGCTAGAAGGCGGCCATAAACATGATTCCCAAAAATTGCTAAAGTTGGATTTGTTGCTGTTGTCAACAAGTGTTTTGGTGTTCTTGTGTAAGATTTTAACTTCAAATCATATTTTACTGCATTTCTAACAGTCTTGTTGTCTACCTCAAGTTCAATTGCCATTTTTCTCATGGATTTGGTTGGATCCTTTAGGATTTTGGATTTGAGAGCTTTAATAAAAGCTTTGGTACATTTTTTGTTGCTTCCTCCACTTCCAGACTTTCTCGTAATAGTTTTGCTCATAGTCATTCTCTTCTTTCCATTATAAACAGTCTTTATGGACACTCCGACTATTTTTTAAATCTCCTTTGGTGTGACGAGTGCATTCAGCAAATCACACACTCTTTGACGTTTGCTTTCCTGATTACTCATATGGGCAAAAGTTTCTGAAAAGGTATGGATAATAGTGTTAGGTATGATTATGACATCAATATATGTTTGGTTTCAAAACAATTGACCTAGTGCCTGCTGAGAAAAAACAACTAAATGTTTATTGTAAATTTTGCTTCCCCACCCTGTAGTATTAGAGTATGTTAAAATGTGAGAAAACATCAAATTAGCTGCATGAAAAATGTTTTTATCTCATAGTTTTCACGCAGTTTATCACTTTCTGATGATGGGTTTTAAATACAAGTCTTTTGTTTCAAAAATTGGTGTCCAGCTGAGTGGACATTTTTGTAACTCCATGAAAAATAGGTTCATAAAAAATTTTCAATCACATTGTTTTTTTCACGCCTAAAGAGGAATAAAAAAACTCAGGAAAAAAAAACTCAACTAAGGTTCTTATAATTCATGCATGAGAGGGTTAAACTTGTGTGTCAGTTTGTGAATTTGCATTGTTTCTGTACTCGCCGTTGTATTCTCTAACTGAGACGCATTGGGCCGTTGTAATGTATTTGGCCTTTGTCAGCCACAGTACTTATCTTCTGCACTCAAAGTTGACATACGCCCTAACCCCTTGGCTGCCATCTTTGGCGCTGCGGAGAAGGACGAGGTTTTCTTGACCCCAGCTCAGTGCCGTGTCAAATCATTTTCATCTTTGCTGGCTAGACGTGCAGTTTTAACCCGATGGAAAGGTGCTGCCCCACCCACTCATGCTTAGTGGTTGGAGGACCTCATGTCTTGTCTTGGTCTGGAAAAAATCTACTTTCCTCTTCACTTCTCTGATATGAAATTTGACAAGATGTGGGGCCCCTTTATGACCTACTTCCACAACTCAAAAACCCTCTGACGACTTCTGCAAACTTTAACACCCAGCTCTTTATTTCATTTATTGCATTGTGGGGCTCTAAAGGCAGTAAATCAATGGTCCTAGTCTTTCTTTTGGGGGTTTTCCTTCCTTCCTTCCTTCCTTTTTGTCTGTCTTGTTTTATTTTGGTTGTTGGGAATTTGATGTTTGTTTCCTGTATTAAAAAACGTCTTCAGCTGAACAAGTATTGTATATTTTCCTTCACACCAGAAAAATTAAGAAATATATTTGCTTTAAAAACATGTTTTTGGTGCTTATATCACATGCTGTAACACTTTAGATTGAAATATAAAAGAAGTGGATGGAAGACCACTTTGATTATCCATTGTTATTTGTGTTACTGTTTCAAAGCTAGAGGTTTGGATTCAGACCATTGACATGTTGGAGCCAGAAATGACGACATTAAAGGGTGGAGTTGTGGGTGCGCATGGGGTCAGCGCCATCTGTGAGGACTCATTTGTGCTAAACCCATGCTAAACACTACACTGTAAAAAATGAAAAGATTTGAAAAGATTTTTGTGTTAACAATTGAATCAAATATAGCTGTAGTTTTTACAGGAAGATTATGTGAACAAAACCAGATTTGTATGTAGAAATGATGTATTTCTATTGTTTTTAGAAAATAAAACTGTACATTGAAAAAGAATGCGGTGCCGTTTAAACTGCAAGACCATAATGTTGAAGTAACGGCCTATTCGCTTTTTTTTTTTTTTTAATAAAAAAGTTATTTAAAAAAGTAAACATTTAACAATGTAGCATTTTAAATTTGTAAATGAATGGGTTGGTAGAGTTGGCAGAGCGGCTCATCCAGTAACCAAAGAGCTGGTGGTTCGAATCCTGGCTCTGACGGTCCATATGTTAAAGTGTCCATGGAAGACACTGAACCCTAAATTGACCTGGTGGCTTTGGACACCATGAAGGTGTAGAAAATGCACTGAATAAGTGCAGTCCATTTAAATCCACTGTTAAATATACTTGTTTAAAATGTTATATCTACATGTTTAAAATGTTATATCTACACGTTACTCCGTAAATAAGTTCACAGTTGGATGTGTTTTTTACAGTATTGTCCTGGAAATCACAGCTGCCAGTTTTTTTCCGTAAAAACAACAGGATTTTTTTTACAGTGTACCTTAGTGTCCCAGTAAAAGAGAAACTGTTTGGCTTTTGAGGCCGACATGCTCACCCGTTGTACTAAACTAAACTAAACTAAAGGTGATCAGGCCTTTTCTGTTTGTGCGTCAAAGCTTTGGAATAGTCTCCCACCTCACATCAAATGGTGCCCAAACATTGCCAGTTTTAAATCTAACTTGAAAACCCCTTTTTTACCCTTGCTTTTAACTCACAGTTATCTTGTTTTCCTTGTTTTTATGTTTTTATTCAGTTTTTGTTTGATTCATATTTGTTGTTTTAATTCATTTATTACAATTTTTCTTGTTTCGATCTCTCTTTATTTATGTATTTTACATGCTTATTGATAATTCCGATCTCTGAGTCTGAATTTCATTTACTTTTTTTTTTTTAAACTTCTGTTTTTGTTTTTCTGTTTTGCTATTCTACCTCTGTCTGCAAAGCACTTTGGGTCAACTTCTGTTGTATTTAAACATGCTATATAAATAAATTAACTTGACTTGATTTAAAGGAGTGATATTTGGCTTTTTTAAATGGAATTATGCATTTTAAAACGTTTCCCTGTGGTCTACATAAACTGTAAATGCTATACTTGGGTCTGAATTCTTCATTAATTCAACTCCAAAGGTCCATCTTCAACAATATTTTTAATTAATGACATGAGAAAGGTCCTTCTGAGTGCTGGCCCTTTAAATCGAAATGAGACACTTCATGCCCCACCCCTTCCAGGTTGTTGACCGTGCTTTCTGTCCCGTTCAGCCACTTGTGTTTGTTAATACAACCAACAACTAAACATTTTAGGTAATCGACTCGAAGTTTGGACATATTTTCAGTTTTTACCACAACCGCTGCTGCTGACAAACAATTAAGTCATACTCGGAGAAATGTTCGTCAGAAGTCTTGACCTTATATGTGCAAATGTCGTGACGTAACTAGTTATAAAACGTAACAAATTAAGAGGGAATTAAAACAGGTTGTAGAAATCCACTCAATTTTTGCCTAAATGAATATAAAGATAGCTTTGCACCACTTGGAGGGTTCAAATTCGAACTTTTGGAACTATTAGGGTCCAAATACACAAATAAATGAACCAAAGACTAATAAAAGTAGGTTTAGCAAAATATGACCCCTTTAAACATGGTAATTGCAGAAAAATAAAATAAGAGATATTTCATTCGCTCTGTGCCTTGTAGTCATGGCAACATTCAACTTATTTTTGTAATTGTATTTAATTCATGTGGCGTAAGAGGAAATAACTCCCACACAGTAATGAACTACTTAGTAACATGATGTCTCATAAAATACTACGACACAGTCTGAGCTCATCAGTCAAACATTAAAATCAAAGGCTGATGAAATGTTAATACATACATTATCAGCTGACATAACACATAATCCATACCTGTTCTGTTCATGTTCTCTTGTGCTTCCCTGCTGTTGTTTTCGCACCAACCACCACTGATTCTACACCTTCTGGACTCTAAATCTTATTTTAGACTTTCAAAAAACGCAATAAAATTTTTAAACTCACACAGCTACATGAATTCTTCACACAAATCAAATGAACCACACATTTAATAATGTTTATAATTCAAGATTAGCTAATGTTGTGTCTCAGCGCGTACTTAAAATATTTTTTCTTTCATTTTCTCTTGATGAGATAAGCAGTATTTTGTCCTCCTGATATTTTGAGCGTAGAGTCGTTTATTTTGTTGGTTATTAAAGCTGCTGGTTTTCTAAGCTTTACTTTTAATGACTCCTGTATTCCCACCACAGATGTCCTTACCTGAGGCTGCTCACCACGGTCTGGATTTGAATAAAGTTATTAATCTTCTCAGCTGGATGTTTACTAAAGCGATTAGGTATATTGTCTTGCTTGAGGGCACAACAGCAGGACTCTTAATAGTAAATTATTATTAAAATGGAGCTATGTGAAAGCAGATAGCCGGCTTCGACTCCAATTGTCCTTGTGGTTTTGTGTAAGGACTGCTGATGAATGAAGAAAAAGATGCAAACGGACGTTACTGCTCTTATTATCTTTAAGGTGGAACAAAAGGAAACAATCAATTGTTCAAGGCAATCCATTTGTCACTGGACCTTTGCCAGATAATGCTCCATGCAAATTCTTCTCATCAAAGATACGTAATGAGTAGGGATGGGAATCGATAAGAATTTAACGATTCCGATTCCATTTTCGATTTTGCTTATCGATCCAGGTCCTTATCGATTCTCTTATCAATTCTCATTGGGTGAGGGAATAAAAGAGTACAATGAATTTGCATTAACTGTCTTTTATATTTTCATCTCTGCACAGAAAATATAACATATACAGTATGCCAGTGGCAGCTGCTTGTCTTTCAGAGAGGGGAAGCTCATTGTCGGCTTACATTAAACAATTGTCAAGTTATTTAAACATAAATTCAGCCCTCCGTTCCATTAGCATTGTCTGCCATCATGTGCACCTTGCTAGATAGCTAGTTCACTCTGACCTAGCCAACAGTGTGATTGATTTAACTATCTACAAAACAATATTAAACTCGGGCAAGAAATGATTAAATTATGTAACTGAAACAAGAAAACAATGAAATTATGTTAAATTGAAACAAGGAAGTACAATGAGTGTGTTTTATTTACAGTGCAAGAAATGAACAAGTAATTTCATAGTGGTTTCTCTCTCGATTTCACAGCAGAATGTGCAACGATGTTAAACTGAACTGTGTCAGTGAAGGAGTAGATCTCAAAATAGCTGTCAATCAAACGGGATTCAGCCTTTCGACTGATCCTCCAATCAGCACGTGGAAGCCTGGTGCCCAGCCGAGCTCCGCCCACAGCTCCATTCACCCCCAGAGACGCTGAGCGTCTGGGGGCGGGACAACATTGTGGCATTTATCCAATTACCGTCCAGTTTTGAGGCAATGAAAAAAACTGTTCCACTCAGTCCCATTGAAGTGTGTGGATGCTGATCATCTACGGGTAAATGCACTGAGCAGAGATCGAATAAGAAAACAGCGCAACGGGAATGTATGAGAAGTGAACTACATCGAGTCCGATGATTTGTGATAAAGCTGATTCTGAACAAACTCATCTGTGAGATGAACGTGTTCTAACACATTTGCAGTCAATGAAATGTCAACACAACCCAACATATTTGACCATTTAATTTTCATAATTTTAGAGGAAGCCGAGCTTCCCTTACAGTCTATGAGAAATCACCTCTGCAGTATGCACAAATAATAATAACAGATGATGCCGGGTCCGGTTTGTAGGGGGGCGCAGTTAAAGTGAAACTTAAGACGCTTCACTACCGTACTTTCCAGAGTTTAAACTGTATTTCCTTCTTCGTCAGCTGGATCGATCATTGGCCCAGAAAACATAAATTAGCCGCATCGTTTTAGAGCTGTGGGTTCAGTGTGTGGAAAAAAGTAGCAGCTTATAGACCGGAAAGTACAGTAGTTCATCTGTCTCCCATCGTTGTGCAACTCATTTCCTTTCCCCTACCTTCGCAAACTTTTATTTGAGGGGGCGGGATGTTTGTTACCTGCACCAGAACCACCTAGTGTTCGCTCTGCCGCTAAATTCACAAGCGTCGCTAAGTAGCGTATCAAATACGTGATATTCCTGTAAATGAATCCCATGCCGTGGACAAATGTTCGAGCATATTGGAGGGATTTTACCCTTTTGAAGAAATGGAAGCTTTGCAAGCGTTACAAGTGGACCTGGTGTCGTCTTTTTGGAGTGTTTCTGCTTTAATGCCATGTTGGCTACACTACCAGTCAAAAGTTTGGACTCACCTTCTCATTTAAATGGTATGAGAAGGACCACGGATGGCCAACAAGTGCTCAGCATCACTGGGAACTCCTTCAAGACTTATGGAAAACATTTTAGGTGACTACCTCATGAAGCTCATCGGGAGAATGCTAAGAATATGCAAAGCAGTAATAAAAGGAAAATGTGGTTATTTTGAAGAATCTAAAATAGAAAATATACTTTGAATTATGTCACACCCTTTTAATCTACATAATTCCATATGTGTTCATTCATAGTTTTGATGCCTTCAGTGAGAATCTACAATGTAAATAGTCATGAAAATAAAGGAAAATCAGGTGAGTCCAAACTTTTGACCGGTAGTGTACGTTCTGACCAAAACAATGCAGCGTGCGCATGACATCATCACGCATGTGCAACGAAGGTGGAATCGATAAGCAGAATTGTTAATCAGGCAGGCAAACAATTCCACGGAATCGAGCTACTGGGAACCGATTCTCAAAAAGAACCGGTTCTCGATTCCCATCCCTAGTAATGACATGAATATTTGTTGTAGTTAATTCTTAGTGTGTTAACATTTCAATCCAGGCTGTAAAATAAGACCAGAATAGGGAAGGCAGTTGGTCGTTCAAACTTCCTGCAAAGAGAAAAGCACATTTTTGTCAGTAACTACTGGAATAAATCTTGCTGGGAGGACTCCCACTGGTGTAAAAGACTGGGTGCTAAAAAATGAGCTCAATAAAGAGAGAAATGGGTGTTCTAAAATGAGAGTTGTTGCTGTACGGGGAGCGTGGATATTGTCCAGTATGCAGTGCTGAGGGTGAGCAACGGTACAACACTTGCACACTTATGGAACCACAGTCTGTCTTAATGAGCACAGAGTGTTCATGCTCCGAAAGACATCAAATATTTTACTTCAGCAGTCTTTGTCTTTTCTTTTTGTCCTATTTTAGATGTATAGCAAAAAAGCCCAGGTATGGAGTTTGTTGAGATTCATAACACGTACACATCTCAACAGTTTGTGCACATAATCCGAGAACACAAAGCTCTCTCTGTGAGCAGAAAACAATGCTTGCAAGGGAACATTTCTGCTCTGGCTGCACAAACACGGCCCTGTGAGCGCAACGTTGCGATGGGCAACCCCGTGACCCTTCCTATACGCTCGCAGCTTCTCCGTGACTTGACTAGTCAAGTTCAACACACACAGTCTTAGATTATGCAAGATTATGAGTGTCAGTGATCAAACCAAACAGCCAATCAAAAATCTGGCAGTATCCAAAGTACAGACATCACTCACTCTCCATAGAGTGGAAGCAAGACCCCACATTTCTGCACAGACTACAAATGCTCCCATGCAAGGCTGTTTGTTTATGTGTGTGTTCTGAAACTAGACAATAACACTATTCTTATTCAGAAAGTGTGTTCTGCAGAAATGTCCGTCACAGTCCATTTCCCCCTGGAATAGAAATGGCAGCTGACATACGTGTTAGGATTAAACAGGGTAGTGTGTAGGGTTATTGCATATGTCAACTCTCTGGGGTCGGCTCGGTCGGCACCGTCACACTGTAGTCATGTTCACCACCAGTCAGCGTGTGCAGCACAAACACACAGTGTGAGATTTTCAAACCAATAATAGCGAAAAAAAAAAAAAATAAAGAAAAAGTGAATTAAAGCAAATTCAATATAAATAATGTATGCCAAAAATAGCAATAAGCAATTGTGAAAGTCTAATTATTTTCATGCTTTGTGATTACTTGCACTGTGAGAAGTATTTACAATATTTACACATTAGTAAGTGAGAGTTTTGCAAACTGAATATATTCTATTGTTAGTGTTATTTGCCTTTATATTTAGTCATGCTACTGCTACTCTAAACGTATTGCATTTAATATGTCTACGGTGCAGAATCTCTGATTTCCTCCGTTACAAGAGCTGAAATCCAGGGTGCAGCTGATTCTTAATGAGCCTTTAAAGACAGCGTGGTGCTGTTTCACTGAGCATCACTGGAGGTTTAAGAAGAAGTTCTCATGGACCTTTTGACATGAAGAATTTTGTGTTGGAATATGCATTTTTGGTATGTTTGAAAGTTGATAAATATTTTTTACCTTTTGATCAAGAGAAGTCTATCTATCTGTCTATCTATCTATCTATCTGTCTGTCTGTCTGTCTGTCTGTCTGTCTGTGTCTATCTATCTATCTATCTATCTATCTATCTATCTATCTATCTATCTATCTATCTATCTATCTATCTATCTATCTATCTATCTATCTATCTATCTATCTATCTATCTATCCACACTAAAAATGGTGTGAGAAATAAAATAAAACTTAAAAGTTTATTAAATGTGTAAGTAATGCAGTTATTGGAGGATTTCACAATTAGTAGATCATTATGTAATAACAGTACAGTATGTAATAATGTAATCATTTTTCCACCTCATTATGTAATAATGTGGCATTTTGTAATAACATGCCACATTTTGTAATAAAATTCTTGAATGCATTTTGTAATAACTTACATACATACATATTGCTAAATTTTTTTTTCACAATATTTTTCTTGGTATTTAAATTTTACATAACAAACATGAATCAAAACAACATAAACACTCATACACACACCCATTCACACCACGTAGACTTGCACCAAATGATATATACAGGGTGGGGAAGCAAAATTGACAATATTTTGAGGCAGGGATTGAAAGACAGTGTATGACCAATTAGTTTATTGAAAGTCATGAGAATTTAAATCTTCAAATCATATTTTACTGCATTTCTAACGGTCTTGTTGTCTACCTCAAGTTCAATTGCCATTTTTGTCATGGATTTGGTTGGATCCTTTAGGATTTTGGATTTGAGAGCTTTAATAAAAGCTTTGGTACGTTTTTTGTTGCTTCCTCCACTTCCAGACTTTCTCGTAATAGTTTTGCTCATAGTCATTCTCTTCTTTCCATTATAAACAGTCTTTATGGACACTCCAACTATTTTTGAAATCTCCTTTGGTGTGACGAGTGCATTCAGCAAATCACACACTCTTTGACGTTTGGTTTCCTGATTACTCATATGGGCAAAAGTTTCTGAAAAGGTATGGATAATAGTGTTAGGTATGATTATGACATCAATATATGTTTGGTTTCAAAACAACTGACGTTTTAGTTTGTCCTAGGACAAACTACAATTACTATCTGTCCTAGTAGGATTAGGAATCCTACTGGATTTCAATCTGTACTGTGACATATATATATATATATGTATATATATATATATATATATATATATTCTTATGAAATTGTGTACATATATGTAGAAAAAAAATTTAAAATATTAAAATACAGCAATCATGATAATAATAAAAAAAAATTAAATTAAATCAACAATGATAATTTGTATGACATGTCCATATTTTCCAGATCCCATATTGTTCATATAAGGTTCCCATAATCGTACAAATTCCTCCAGTTTTCCTTTGGTAATATAAGTCAGTCTTTCCAGTCCGATGCACTCTGGAAGTTCTTTTATCCATTGCTTCACAGAAGGTGCTTCCATGCTCTTCCAGTTCAAAGCGATAACTCTCCTGGCATGTAACAGTCCAAAGTCCAACACTTCAATTTGTTTCTTAGTATGTACATATTACTACAGTTATTACAAAATGCAAATGTAGCACTTTTTTTTTTTAAAGAAATGTAATCTATTAGCCATCAGACTGTATAACAGTACACAGTGACCCTCCACCACCTCCTTACCACATCACGTATATGTGCAATCACTATGTAAATATGTAAATACTTTAAAACTTTATACTTTTAAGAATGTTTATTTCTACCTGCCTTTTCTTTTGCACTGGTGTGTTGCAAATTGCTGCTGTACGGTGTCACATTTCCCCACGGTGGGAAAAATAAAGTCTTATCTATCTATCTGTCTGTCTGTCTGTCTGTCTGTGTGTCTGTCTGTCTGTCTGTCTGTCCATCCGTCCGTCCGTCCGTCCGTCTGTTGGGGTACACCCTGGACGTGTCGCCAGTTCATCACAGGGCTGACATATAAAGACGAACATCTAGTCATACTCCATTTGTTTCATGATTCACCAAATTCATCTATGATCTAAAATATTTAATAACTTCTGAAACTCTAATCCTACCAATACAATTAAATTATTCAGGTGAAATGCAGTTTCTTGTGCATATATGACCCTTTCAGACTTCAGAAGCTCCATAGTGAATAGGGAAACGCAGTCATTTTCTGCAACACTGGTTCATTAGTAAAACCCTTGTTAGTTAGACAAATGGCAGTGGTTGTAGATACTTGTTTTCATCTTCAGTTAATGGTATATTTTATTAAAAAAAAAATAATAATAAAAAAATAAGACTTTGTTCTCAGTTTTCTCTCTTTCAATAGAAAAACCTTTGAATTTACTGTTACTTTTTCTGAACATCTACAGGGTCAGTTAAATGAACACTGGAAAATATCAGATTTTCACTCCAAAAAATGCAGAGGATAAAATAATAAATGTTAGAAATCACTCAGGAAAGGTTCACCGTAAAAACAGATGTGGGTTTTTAAGGGTTAAAGCTTCAAAACAGAATAGTTTTTGGCAGCACTGAGCAAAAATTACCTTTCAGCGTAATGTATTTCATGCAGTCTGGGGATATCTGCAGCAGACTCCTTTATTTGTTTTCAGGCTGTAGAAAATCCACATGGTGATGGGATGTTTTGGCTGCTCATCTGTGTTTTCAGACATGGTGGAAGTTCAATATGCGATTAATACAGACACAACTCTACTGCTCTATTTTAGGAGCTTTTCGCAAAAGCTTTGTAGAGTGGTGTTATTTTTCTGTAGAACAGCATGAAAAGGAAAGGTATTTAAAGATGTTTCTTTTGATTTGCTATAAGAGGAAAGAACTGCAGAAGGAATGTTGTAAAATGCAAGGAATGTACTTTAAAATGCTGGCATTTTTTCCTTCGATTTCAGCTCCCAGCTTTTATTTCTGCAGCTTTGACCCTCAGCTCTATACCACTGAAATTGGCTTGCAGTCCACTTTTTCTCTGAACACCTGTCTGAGTGTTGCTTGACAATGCTGGTTCCCCACTCAGGGCCTGTTCTAGGTCTGAGCCTGCTGCTAAGTGCTTTACGTTAAGGTCATATTTCAGGCTCTGATGGTGCAAAAATTCCTTACAGCAGAACGTGTACAGAATGGTGCTCCCATCATCACCTCTGTGTTCCAGTTCTAGCTCTAATGTTGTGTCTATAATTAATTAGTTGAATTTAAGGTGGCAATTTGGCAGCTGTACAAAATACATTTAACCTCAGTCATAAAATAAGATGCATAACCAGTGTTGTATAAAGTACTGGAAAGTCACACTTGAGTAGAAGTACAAGTACCCTACCAAAAAATTACTTTGGGTGTTTAACCCTCCGGTATCCCGTCCAGCAAGGCCCTTACTAAGCACCAAGTGTGCCTTTTTGGCACACTTGTGAAATTATGTCCAAAAAAAAAAAAAAAAAATCATACAGTTCGTTTTTAATTCTTTTACACTTTTTGCTATTTCATCAACTTGAGCTGTAAATAAAAATATCAAATACTCAATAATTGTCACATTTTTTAACCCTTTAAATGCTGTGTTTGTAATGTAAACAAACAAATGCAAAACACACACACACACAAAAAAAAAAAATTCCAATATACTACAAAAAAAGTTGATCACATATTATTTGATTTTTGCAGCCTGGCATATGTCAATGATTAACAGCAACATTGTTTGTTTTGCATTATTACACTGGTCAACAACAAATTTATTGTTTAAGTTTTTTGAGCTGATTTAGGATCATTTTGGTGTGCTGAATCCAGAAATCACATTAATTTTGCTCAATCAGGTCAACTTTCTGAACTATGCTACATATTGGCTTTTTAACATTTTTGCTTACATTTATGGGCATTTTCATATCATATGATACAAAATTCTTTCATATTTCTTGCAATAAATGAGTTCTGAAGATTTTACTTTTGCCAATTTATGATTTATGTTTTTTTTAATATTACAGGTGAATGAAATGGCTTCGACTAGAAGATCTTGCAAAAATAAGATTGACGTATTCTGCTACATCTGCGGTGAATACACCATTGTACCTAACAGGAATCCTGTTAGAAGATGATTTTTTTTTCTCTTAAAACCTATTTTGGGTGAGAACTATATAAAAAAAAAGCAACTGATAAAGTCACAAAAATGTAATCAATTTTGTGAGAAGATCAAATTTTTCAAAATCAAATTAGCAAAAAAACCTGACCTGATTGAGAAAAACAGATGTCATTTTTGGATTTAGCGGAGCAAAATGGTCCTAATTCAGTTGAAAAAACCTAGACAACTTGCAGAAAACATTTTCTTGGAATGTACAAAAATACTAGCATCTGTCACCAAGTGTGCGTAAAATGCACACCTATAAATCAAACTATTAAATATTATATATTGATTTATTTTTCTGCTCTAATTTGATTTTTTTTTTGTAAATCAAGGTCAGCCCCAATCATACATATCAAATGGAAGAAACAGTGCGTTTTAGGCACACTTGGGAGACAGATGCTAGTCTTGTAATTTTCTTTTGTTTAAAATGTGCAAATTTTAGTTGATGGCCAGAATTTTAAAGATTGTGCAAAAATGAACAACTTCTGAATTCTAACCTTATTTAAATTATGAAAAATAATATGAAGTTTTTTAACACAAAGTGCAAAGTGTGCCTAAAAGGCGCACCCTGATACCGGAGGGTTAGTTGAATTTAAGGTAGTATTTTGTCAGCTATACAAAATACATTTAACGTCAGCCATAAGATAAGATGCATAACCAGTGTTGTATAAAGTACTGGAGAGTCACACTTGAGTAGAAGTACAGGTACCCTACCAAAAAATGACTTTGGGTCTTCAACATACAGTAAATACTAGACACTTAACCCTGTAAAGCCTGAACCATTAAGTCATTGACAGAAAATTCCAGTTCTTTGAAACTGGAGCCTTTATTGATCCTTCTGAACAACCCAGAACATTTTTTTTTTTTTTTTTTAGATATCAATTTCCATGTATGACTTTCAATTTTGTATCATTTTTGATACATCAGGTCTCAATGCTCAAATATTATTATTTCTGAACAAATAAAAACATACAGTCTACTCTCGTTATACCGCCAACTTCCGTTCACGGCCAAATTGGCGGTATAACGAAAATGGCGTTACAACGGGTTGCATCCATAATGTGCATGTCTTTACTATATGATGTCTATGCTGCCTCCGTTAACCCGTTCTAATTGCGTTTCTAAATAAATCTTGATTCTGTTATGTTGTAAGGGATCATTTAAAGTGGGGAAACATTTTAAGCATTATTATACCGTGTCGGGAAATGACACCCCATCATCTTGAGGCTTTGGCTTAATCCCACGTCCTCTTCCCGACATCCTGACCTACTGAGTGTTCTGCGATAAATGAACGGTGGCCGTTCCGTAGACCTACTCGTAGCTTGTCACGATCAGCGTCTGGCGCGTTTGTTTCAGTGCATTGTTAAAATTTATGTGTACTCGATGGCAATCACGCTGGCGGTATAACGGTCGGGAAATCAATGGTATAAGTGTTGTTTGTGCATGGAACTGGGCTGGCGGATGGCGATAGGCGGAAATGGCGGTATAACGGCGGGCGGTTTAACGAGAGTAGACTGTAATATAACACAAACATGTCTAACATATTGGTAATTCCTTTTCAAAATTGTCAAACTTCTTCCTCCTTCTTCATTAATGACAATCTTGTAGCGTCACTGGTGAATAAATTCTTCCCCCCTGGTGGATTATCTGTGTATTACATGTAACTAATTGTATGCATCAGGTTTTGCAAGAAAAAAATATCACACTGATCATGTAGAGGGCTTCAAAACTCATGTATCAAATATGATACATTTGGCGTTATAGGTTAAAAGACTTTAACTTGAGTAGTATTTTAGTTGATGACTTGAACTCCTACCAAACATCCATCACTGACCAAAACCATCTATTGATCTAGAATGTTTAATACCTCTTGATCCATTAATCCTATCAATACATGTAAATAACTGATGTAAAATACAGTTTGTCATCTTTTCACGGTTATCAGATTTGACCCATTTGGACGTTCAGAGGCTCCATCGTGAACGTGGAAACACCATCATCTTCTACAACATTAAGTCAACAGTGAAACCAATGGAGTTGGATGAATGACAATGGGCGGACACGCTGGGTTTATGTTCAGTTAATGATAGATTTTACTGAGTCACTTTTTCTGGTTTCTGTTTTGTTTTTTTTTCCATTCTTTGTTTATTTGGAAAAGCATGTTATATAAAACTTCCCCTTTGGGTACAATTCAATATCCATACATCAAATTTGAATGAAGATGCTATAGTCGAATATAGAACAAATAAAAAAAGAAAGAAAGAAAAATGGGCGGGAGGAGAGAGCTTGATATGTATATCATATAAATGCTTTCACATAACTGATGTATTCAATTCACATCAATTACAGGTTTTCCATAGTTTGTCCATTTTGACCAAATAGTGAAAAAAGATTCCCTTTGACCCTTAAAACAAAATGTCAATTTCTCCAGGATGTGGATGTCTTGTATGGTTTCTGTTTTTGATATTAATATCCATCAAGTTTAATCTGAGTTCCGGACTATAGACCGCACCTGAATATAAGCCGCAGACCCTAATTTTAGAAAGAAAATCAATTTTATACACGTATAAGCCGCGCCGGTTTATAAGCCGCGGGTGTCCACCAGTGGTGATTTCTCATAGACTGCAAGAGAAGCCCGGCTTCCCCTATCATTTTTCGAAAATTAAATGGTTAAATATGTTCGGTTGTGTTGACATTTCATTGACTACACGTGTTAAAACACGTTCATCTCACAGACGAGTTCGTTCAGAATCAGCTTTATCACAAATCATCAGACTCCATGTTGTTCACTTCTCATACATTCCCGTTGCGCTGTTTCCTCATATGATCTATGGTCAATGCATTTCCTCGTTGAAGCCTGGCTTCTATGGGAGTCTATGGGACCGAGTGGAACCTTTTTTTTCATTGCGTCAAAACTGGACGGTAATTGGATAAAGGTTTTCTTTGAGTTCAAATGAAATTCTTCCCTGTATGTAAATGGGTCTGATATGTGTGAGCTTGCTGTCGTATCTATAGGTTGATTCGTTGTTAATATGATGATTAAAAAACAAAAGACAAAAAACGAGGCAATAAAAGGATAGTAATAAAAGCACATTTTCTCTTTCTTTTTTTTTGTCGGTGGACTTATCGGGGTTTCCTTTGGATTCGTGCCGATACGGGATTGACTTGCTTTTGCGCTGGCTGTGGATTCACGGACTTAAAATGACTTGAAAGACACTTGAAAGTGAACAAATTTTTGTTTTTCGTGAGAGTAGGACTTTTAATTTATCTTTAAAATATAAAGATTAAAAACAAGTAATTACGTCTGTTGTAATATCATTTACATTTAACATTACGCACGATGTGCGCATTAATTCTGAGACGCTTTAAATTTATGACGGTCTCTGGAGAGCTTTACTGGGTGTTTTGATTCAGAGTTTTGTTTTGTATATTTGTGAAACAATATTAACATTTGAAGGTTTACTATTTTTCCTTAAAAGTTCTCCTTTTGTGTGTGTTAATATTAACTTTATAAAGGTTAAGTTGTTCATGTTATCCATTCCTGCATACCTGGTAACAACAGACAGATTCTTCCCTGAGATGTGGCAGGCAATAAGGGAAAATCGTCGTATAAGCCGCGTCGGAGTATAAGCCGCAGTGTTTAAAGCGTGGGAAAAAAGTAGCGGCTTATAGTCCGGAATTTATGGTAGTTAAAATGTGTGGGCTAAATACATGACATGAGAGGTGACATTAGGCAAATGCTGGAATTTGACCAGAAACATCACAGTACATTATGTGGACTAGTCTGTAGCCTAAAAATGAAGAAGAAAATAAAACATTTTCTTATGAAATAAGATTTTATTCTCCTCAAAACAAGAACAATAAATGTGTGTAAACATAAAGAAAAAACTGCACAAAACACAACAGTGATTAATCCCTGCAATTACTTAAATGCCTGAACTATAGTGCAATTTTCAGAACAAGAACAGTATGTTGGTAAACATACAGAAAAAAATGCACAGAACACAAAAGCGATTTATCATTGAAATTACTTAAATACCTTAACAACTGTAGTGCATTTTCCCTCAGAACAACAACAATAAATGTGTGTAAACATACAGAAAAAAAATGCACTAAACACAACAGTGATTAATCACTGTTATAATAAAAAAAAAACAAAAAAAAATGAATGGCTCCTTACAAAGACTTGGTTCCCATCGTTCATTTCAAAGAGCCGTTCAAAAGATTTGATTTGTTTGTGAACGTCACATCACTAGTTTGGACTTCTGAATTGTGTATTTTCAAAATGTAACAAGCTTGAACTGTTTTTCCAAGATCTCCTACCCCACCTTTAAGGAACCATTTTTGTACAACTTTACTCACTTGACCAGTCTCGGAGTCCTGACTTTATTTATGCTGCTACTGACACATTCTTGCACTTTATATCTTTGCTAGTTTCAATGACTTTAAGCATAAAGAAGCTGCTTTCAAAAACAGCCACTTGGAGGAACAGTGGAAGAGATTCTCAGAGCTATTGTGTAACGGAGTAAATTCCTCAGCCTCTTTTCATGTACGAAGGTCAAGAGTTTCATGCTCGTGATGTTTTCTGACAACAAGTGTATGAAATTTTTATTTCCACAGCAAATTCCCTGCCATCATCCCATCTTTCGACAAGTTGATGAGCACTTCACATTTGTCATTTCCACATTCTGAAAGCTGTCATCAAGAGAAGAGGGTTATATCCACCACTGCATCAAAAAAAAAAAAGTCTAAATTTTTCATTAGGCTTGTAGGGTTTGTCTGTGTAAAGTGTGTTTTCTTTGTGGTTCTCAACACTCAGTTGCCTCCAAGTTCATGTCAGTGCATCAGAAAATCCAGTGTCCGTAGCAGAAGAGGGAAACTGTTATTCTTTATCAAGTCGACAACCACATCTAGCGTGGAGGGGGGCTGCGTCATCGGACTCACATGCAAGATCTTGATGAGGATGCTGTATCATATTAAAAATAGAAAAACAGTCGGATCCAGTCTCCTCAGCCAAAATCTCAGCTTCAACTTTGGAGTCTGCAGTCATTTACCTCCCCTCCAGAAAACTCTCCCTGACTTGTTCCACCTGGTGTCTTGTTACCTCTTGATTTTTTATTTGCGGACCCATGTTGACAGATTAGAGCAGGGGGTGTCAAACATGCGGCCCGGGGGCCAAAATTGGCCCGCCAAAGGGTTCAATCCGGCCCGTGGGATGAATTGGCAAAGTGCAAAAATTACACTGAAGATATGAACAACTAATTATGTTGAACTCATTTTAGTTCAGGAGCCACACACTGACCAATGTGATCTCTAGTAAAATAATAGGAAAATAACCTATGACTCCAAAAATCCTTTTTGATTTAATGTGAAAAACCAAAATATTACAGGGTGGGGAAGCAAAATTTACAATATTTTGAGGCAGGGATTTAAAGACAGTGTATGACCAATTAGTTTATTGAAAGTCATGAGAATTTATTTGCCACAAGAAAATTTACATAATAGAAAATGTTTTTTATTCTATGTGTCCTCCTTCTTTCTCAATAACTGCCTTCACACGCTTCCTGAAACTTGCGCAAGTGTTCCTCAAATATTGGGGTGACAACTTCTCCCATTCTTCTTTAATAGTATCTTCCAGACTTTTCTCGTAATAGTTTTGCTCATAGTCATTCTCTTCTTTCCATTATAAACAGTCTTTATGGACACTCCAACTATTTTTGAAATCTCCTTTGGTGTGACGAGTGCATTCAGCAAATCACACACTCTTTGACGTTTGCTTTCCTGATTACTCATATGGGCAAAAGTTTGTGAAAAGGTATGGATAATAGTGTTAGGTATGATTATGACATCAATATATGTTTGGTTTCAAAACAATTGACGTAGTGCCTGCTGAGAAAAAACAACTAAATGTTCATTGTAAATTTTGCTTCCCCACCCTGTACATTATGCCTATAAATATTATGCCAAATATTTCTGTTTGTTTTAGTGAAAAAAAAAACAAAAAAACCAAGCAAAAACATTAAATCATGAAAATATTTACTTTTACATACTACCCAAACAAAAAAGATGAGAATAACCTGAAAAAACTGAAATTTCTTAAGAAAATTAAGGGCAGTTTTAACAATATTCTGCCTTTTACTAAATGTTTTGTGTCTTTGTGAATGTATAAATGATACAATGAGGCATAATATTGTTAAAATTGCACTTATTTTTCTAAAGAAATCTCAGTTTTTTCAAGTTATTCTAGTCTTTTTTTGTTTGGGTAGTTTGTAAAAAAAAAAAAAAAAAAAACATATTTTCATTATTTTAATGTTATTTTATTGCACTAAAACATAGAGAAAATTTTGGAGTTGTCATTATTTATAAGTTATTATGCTCTTATTCTACTGGTTCGGCCCACTGGAGATCAAAGTGGCCGAATGTGGCCCCTGAACGAATATGAGTTTGACACCCCTGGATTAGAGCGACCGCATAGGCTGTATGAAAGGTGCATGTGTGAAAGGTCATCTACAAAACAGGGGAGGCACATATTTTTCATGCCTGACGTAAGCGGCTTTTGGCAAAAATAGGCAGTGAAAGCAACATGCAGCAGTGCAGTGAGGCAGCACTCATGCACAGGTAAGGTTGGCAGAGTCTCCTAGTCAATAATGCCTGAATGCCTTTTACTGTTTTCCCACATGCTCTATTACTATGAATATTTTGACATGTTTTTTTTTTAGCAGGAAACAGTCTTTCTGGGAGAGGCTCAGAAGCATTTGGATAATTCAATTAAATTTCCCAATGTCCTAAACCACAGGTGTCAAACATGCGGCCCGGGGGCCAAATCTGGCCCGCCAAAGGGTCCCATCTGGCCCCTGGGACGAATTTGTGAAATGCAAAAATTACACTGAAGATATCATTTATCAAGGAACTTCAAATCATTTTAGGTCAATTCAGTCTAAAGTGGATTAGACTAGTAAACTAGAAAAGCACTCGGAGAGCGCAGACCTCTGCCAAGCGCAAAAATTCCCCACATAATCGGTGATACAAATCCTACATTTTTAAAAAAAAAATAAAATCCGCCTTCTGGATCAGCCTTTGAAATGTGATAGAGGACCCCATTGTAAATTCCTGAGTTAAATTTCATGAGTTTTGGTCAATAATTAAGCGAGATATTGGGAAACGAAAATTTTGGCCCCATTTACCACAATGTTAACGAAAATTTCAAAGTGATCCAGAATCCAGGATTTCTTCCGGATCACCCCCAAAAGTTAATCATTTCTTCCTTATCCCATTTCCAACAAACCCTGAAAATTTCATCAAAATCTGTCCATAACTTTTTGAGTTATGTTGCACACTAACGGACAGACAAACAAACAAACCCTGGCAAAAACATAACCTCCTTGGCGGAGGTAAATATTATCATAATAACCTATAAATAATGAAAACTGCAAATTTTCCTCTTTGTTTTAGAATAAAAAAAGTAAAATTGGAACAAAAAAAGTTACATTTACAGACTATCCTTTTACAAAAAATATGAATATCCTGAACAAATATGAACAATCTGAATTATCTTAAGAGAAGTATGTGGAATTTCAACAGTATTTTGCCTGTTACTAAATCTTTAAGTTATGATGCACATGTATAAATGATCAATTTAGGCCTAATATTGTGAACATTGCACTTTTTTTCTAAAGAATTTTCAGGTTGTTCATATTTTTTCATGTTATATTCAAGTACGGTTCATAGGTGTGAACATTTTTATTATGGAATTTTACTTTTTTCACTCAAAAACATAGAGAAAACTTTGGAGTTGACATTATTTATAAGTTCTTATCCTATTATTTATATTATTTTACTGGTCCGGCCCACTTTAGATCATATTAGACTGTATTTGGCCCCTGAACTGAAATGAGTTTGACACCCCTGTCCTAAACTCTTTAACTCTACCAGTACCTGATGATGTAAAGCAGGGGTGTCAAACTCATTTTCATTCAGGGGCCACATTCAGCCCAATTTGATCTCAAGTGGGCCGGACTAGTAAAATAATAACAGTGAAAAAATAAAGTTATATTAAGATCAGGTTTACGTCTACAAAGTTTCCTTGAAAATCTAAATAACGTCAACAACTTGAATTGTCATAAGAAAAACAAGTGCAAATTTAACATTTTAACATTATTCCGCCTCGTTTTTATCAGTTTATCATTTACACATGTGCATTACAATTGCACAAAACATTTAGTAACAGGCAGAATATTGGTAAAATTGCATTTACTTTTCTTAAGACATTTTCGTTTGTTCGTATTTGTTCAGGTTATTCACATTTTTTTGTAAAAGTATAGTTTGGTAATGTAAACATTTTCATGTAATTTTACTTTTTTACACCTAAAAAACAAAGAAAATTTGGGGTCGTCATTATTTATAGGTTATTATGATAATATTTTATTGGTTCTGACCCACTTGAAATCTAATTGAACTGTATGTGTCTGTATGTGGAACCCGAATTAAAAAGATTTTGACACCATTGATGGTTAATATCTTCAGTGTAATTTTTGCATTTCACAAATTCATCCCACTGACCGGATTGGACCCTTTGATGGGCCAGATTTGGCCCCCGAGCCACATGTTTGACACCTGTGATGTAAAGTGTATTTATCCAACATATCTAGCGTTAGTTGATGTTCACTCATACGTTCATGCAGGGTGTGATTAGTCAAAAAAACTGAGTCTGTGTATGTTTTTTTGTCGGGGGGGGGGGGTTGTTGAGCCGCATTATGTAATAAATTCCCATTATGTAATAAAAGTTCAAAATGTAATAAGAATGTCACGTCATCTTGTAATAAAGCCGCATTATGTAATAAACTACGTCAACACATTATGTAGTAAATTTTTTCGCATTATATAGTAAGCTATTACAATTTGAGAAATTTATTACAAAATGCACTTGACACATTTTTATTTTCAGGAAAATGTAATGCGCTAAATTAATCTTTAAACTGTGTGGTTAAAGTTCTGATTACATTACCTGCAGCTCCTGTGACTAATTTCTTCTAAATTGCTCTGAAATTATACTAATTTGGATTGTTATTACATAATGAACCATGTTTTTATTATTTTTTTTTTTAAATAAAAATGTGTCAAGTGCATTTTGTAATAAATTTCTCAAATTGTAATAACTTACTACATAATGTGAAAAAAATTACTATATAATGCATTGACGTAGTTTATTACAAAATGTGTCATCTTATTACATAATGCGGCTTTATTACAAGATGACGTGACATTCTTATTACATTTTGAACTTTAATTACGTAATGGGAATTTATAACATAATGCGGCGCAACAGGGGGGCTGCAGTTTTATACGTGGGGGTGCGGTCCAAAACTAACGAAATTTTTGCAGCTTCTAACCTGTATCCACTGGACCCCCTCCACTGCTCTATGGGCCCCCCCACCAATGCTTAGCCCCATGAATTAGTCACATTTACCCCCCCCCCCCCCCCCCCCCCCCCCCCCCCCCCCCCCCCGCCCCTCTATCGGCACCCCAGTGCATGGGGATGTTCGCAAATTGTGAGACTGCCGACAGTTCGGTTCAGGTGAGCGTTAGTGCCAATAATGTAGGATATAGGTGTAAGAAAACAGTCTGTTATTTCAGTTGGTTGATTGAACCCCCCCCCCCCCCCCCCCCCCGAGGATGAAATTCATTGAGCAGAAGTATGGATGTAAAAACCAGAAGGCAACCTGCGTTCATGTACAGACACAATTTGGCTGAGACCGATCTCAAGACTCACTGTTTCTCAATACGTGTTCTTGTCTGTTCTTCCATTCTCGGGATCTCGTAAATCTCGTGAACCCAAGTTCCATTTCAAAGTTCGCATAAACCAAGAACGCATGGAATACCCGCATGTTGTTCTTGTCTGCTAGCTTAAACCAAGGATACACTGGTTGGTGACTCATGTAGACTTGGCTGGGACATATCCCAAGATGCACTTCATGCTACTCTCAAATGCTACTGCGGCATAATTCGGAAATGAGTCAATGACGGTCACCAGATGATGTGATATAATGTTAGAACATGCCCAAGAGGCAGAATAGCGAGAAATATGTCTTTATTCTCATGATATGGGATTCCCAGACATAAATGACATGTAAATACTAGTACAGATCTATTGGCATCCAGAAGAGTGACATTGTGGAGATTTGAGGGAAATACACAATGGAGCCGATGGCAGAAATACAGCAAAGACAGGGAGGAAAGTTCACAAGTACGCAGCTGTTCCCATTACATTATTGGGTTTTTAAAAGTCTGTTCTCTGAGAACGTTCTTGCCAAGACCATACTCGTCAAGTTCACCAAACTGTACTCTGCGTTCTTGATATTTAGAAATGGCCACTGTCTGTGTTGTCTCAGCCTCAGTGTATTTTTATTCAGTCTTACATCAGCCTCAATGAAAACTAAGTTATCATTAACCCTTTCATGCATGAATGAATTATGAGAACCTTAATCAAGACTTTTTTTCCTGAGTGTTTTCATTCCTCTTTAGGCATGAAAAAACCCCCAATGTGATTGAATTTTTTTTTTTTTTAAATCAACCTGTTTTTCATGGAGTTACAAAAATGTCCACTCAGCTACACCATGAATTGTATTCTTGAAGCAAAGAAACATGTATTTAAAACCCAAAATAAATAAAGTGATATGAAAACAGTGAAATGAAACCATGTTTAATGCAGCTAATCTGATGTTTTCTCACATTTTAACATATTCTAATACTGGTTATTACTCACTTCATGGAGATAATATGTAAAAAAATATTTATTAACAATTGATTTCCACTCAAGAACCAAACAAGAACAGCAAAGTTACAATAATGGTATGAATTGCAGTTTATGAGATGATGCATAAAGTGTCCACTGTGTTGGTTGATATGGAACTAAAACAACAAAATCTATAAATATACAAGAGGAAAGCTGTAGAGTAACTGTCCACTGTAGTGACCACTATGCATGAAAGGGTTAATTTTCTGATATATTTGTGTTCATCATAACTCTGATAAGGACATATTGAAGGTGTAAAAGCTTTTTATTGTTCTTGATTCAGCTTTCCTGGGGATTGTCTCATTTTGGCCAATGACCAACACCAGATAATCTACATTATTACCTCCGCCAAGGAGGTTATGTTTTTGCCAGCGTTGGTTTGTCGGTCTGTTTGTCTGTCTGTGTGCAAGATAACTCAAAAAGTTAGGAATGGATTTGGATGAAAATTTCAGGAAATGTTGATACTGGCACAATGAACAAATGATTAAATTTTGGTGGTGATATGGGTGGGGGGTGGGTCATTATAATGCTGTAGTTCTGTGACTGTGGTGTTGTCATCTGTGTAAGTTGTCATTTGCGCAGGTAATCGTTCATCCTCAATAGTTTTCAAAGTTTACCTGAACTGGTTTTTTTCCTGAAATCAAAACTTCATCAGTTCTAGTTCGAGTATAGAACTGATACAGTCTCTTGGATGAGAGATATTGTTTTCAAGAACAAAACCACTCCAGTTGAACTGCTAAGGATGTTAGGAACTGTCATGACTGTAGTAACGAACATACAGCTGAGATAATATTTAGGAAAAAAAAGAATTGGAGAAAAGTCTAAACCAGTGGTTCTCAACCTTTTTTGGCTTGTGACCCCATTTTAACGTTACACATTTCTGGTGACCCCAGACATTCAAATGGGACTTTTTTTTTTTTTTGTTAAAATTAATTTGTTTCCGATCATGTAATAGTTTGCTATGGTATGTTACAAATAAATGTTAATTTTAGACACATTCAGTTGATATAATGTACATTATTATGGATGGAGGCAGAAAAGCCAGGTGTAGATTATTGCACAAAGTAGTGATGTGTCGGTCGCGAACGAAATGGCTCTGAGAGCTGGCTCTTTAATGTGAACGATGGGAGCCGACTCCTGATTGGGAGGCGCTCTGTCCCCCCTCTTCTCTCTTTCTTTTTTTTCTCTTCAAGCCACATTTGATTGGTCAGTATGAGTGGTGTCGTCTCTGCGCTGAACAGAGGGGAGAGGGGTGGAGTTACACACACAGCAGACATGTGCTTGACATGTGGTGTTGTTGTCTGCAGCATCGCCACTTTGCTTTAACCACAAGTACATAATTTTACCTGACACTTGTTTGACAATAGAGGTCAACCGATATGGGTTTTTCTAAGGCCGATGCTGATTTAGTCTATATAATGTATATTATTCTGGACGAAGGCAGAAAATCCAGGTGTAGATTACTGCACAAAGTGAGAATTTGATTTTCCTTGGTCAGGATATGTACAGTCAGTCCAGCCTGGATTTACAAGGTTGACAATTAATACTGAACAAACAAGAACTCAAACTATGAATTATGAAAGAGCTGCAGCATCTGAAACTGACCACAATGAACATTTGACAGATAAACAGTACCACAGTGC
This sequence comes from Sphaeramia orbicularis, assembly GCF_902148855.1. Lineage (NCBI taxonomy): Eukaryota > Metazoa > Chordata > Actinopteri > Kurtiformes > Apogonidae > Sphaeramia > Sphaeramia orbicularis. Next base: position 13,215,881 of record NC_043969.1, on the reverse strand, counting down.
TTCAGTTTCAGCTTCACAGTTTGTCATGTCTTTTATGGATTGGGATTGTCTCTCTTAACTCACCATATATTTTTTATTAGTAATTTTATTTTTATTAAATACTAGAAATTTCAGGCAACCCCATTTGAATTCCAGGCAACCCCACGTGGGGTGCCAACCCCAAGGTTGAAAAACACTGGTCTAAAATAAGAAACTGAAATAAGCACAGCATTTACCTTTAGCTTTAAATGGGGCGTGAGAAGTATTTATTTGTTTGGTCATATCCATCCTGATCTGCGTCCAGTTATTGTCTTTTTCAACAGTGTCACCTGGTTGATTCTTCCTGCACTTATTCATACAGCTGTAAGACACGGGCAAATACCTGCAACAGGAGCCTAAGCCTCAGACATGTAAAGCTTTTTCACAAACGAACCCATGATATTTAAACAGTGTTGGACCGGTCTACCACATGACTGTGAATACGCTGATGCAGCATTGGTTACAGCTTTATTCTTCACCTTCATGTTGGCACCGTGGCCATAAGGCCTGTACCCGCGGTACTCAAAGGGGGGATGTTAAGGACCTGCAGCCTTTTGAGGATGAGAACTCTCCAATTTCCACTCTTCACTCATTTGCCACAAGAAACACGATGAAATGTCTTTTAATTTGCGGTATGTCTTGTAAAGCCAACAGTATTTTTGTGCCGATGGAGTATATTAGCGCTTTTTGGATTCTTGTGCCCAGGTAATGTGTGACTGCCAGCTCCATTTTCCACTCTATCAACATGCTTCTTCATTACAGGATCAAATTTGGCCATAAGCTCAAACTCTTTGAGAAAACTGCCAGTGTCTGGTTTGTTTAATGTGTCTGTAGAGTCGTTTAAAACCATGTTTCTTTTAGCTCAGGACTGAATTATTGCCACCTATCTAATAAGAATTCCTCACCACCTGTTTCTCTCAGACTCAGCATATGCCATCTCTTGTTTTCTGTTGTCAGCCCCTTAGCAGGACAGACATCCAATACCTTCGATGTTGCCATGTGTGCATTGTATCCCTGGCAGTCCTCATGGACCACGAGCAAAGTGGCTTGAATTTTTCCAATCTCGTATTCTCTCTCTATTGAATTTGAAATCTGACAAAATATTTTGCTGCGACCCATGATTCTTTCCTGCATACATCAGTCAGCTTCTTTTCATTCTTTTTCTCTGTATAGAAATAGTCTTGCTGACAGTTTCTGCCGTCTTTACTTTCAGAAACGTGAAACTGGTTTCAATTTGATACTGTCCTCCGAGAAAAAAAAAAAAAAAAAATCTTCACTTCGTACCTTATCAGTTAAAACAGATGGCTGGTCCACAAGGTCTATTTGTACAGCCTTTTTGTAGATGTCTGATGCTACATTTGAGGATTTGCTGAGGTGGAGAGGCCAGGATCACTTGATGCTAAGTCATTGGGCGTCTCTGAAGCGGAGAGGACAGCGGTGCTTGATGCTGCATCATCGGAAGGTGCTGAGGTGGAGACGATGTTTCTAAGTGTTTCGGGGATTTAGAGGGCTGGGATTAAAACATTTCAGAAGTGCATCTGAAAAGAACAGTCTGTGATTTTTAGAATAATCAAGTTGGAGTTAAGTCATTCTGAGGCCGTCGGTAACAACATCCACACCGCTGTCAGACTGTACAACACAACAGTAAAACCCTGTCCTGTTGCAATTCCAGTCTATTGTAAATATGTACATAGTTTTTAGAGTTTTATTACTCATTACTATTATTATTATTTTATACCAATAATCTTTTGTACTATCTTTATGCATGCACATTTCCTTCTTGCACTTAATTCTGTTGCTGCCTTCACTGTAAGCCCGGATAAGTAGAGTTTACTCAAAAAATTTGAGGCAAGTGATTGCACTTAAATGATTTGAGTAATGATCGACTAATCAATTGGTTTAACCCTCCGGTATCCAGGTGCGCCTTTTAGGCACACTTTGCACGTCGTGTTAAAAAAACTTCATATTATTTTTCACAATTTAAATAAGGTTAGAATTCAAAAGTTGTTCATTTTTGCATGATCTTTAAAATTCTGGCCTTCAACTAAAATTTGCACATTGTAAACAAAAGAAAATTACAAGACTAGCATCTGTCTCCCAAGTGTGCCTAAAACACACTATTTCTACCATTTGATATGTATGATTAGGGCTGACCTTGATTTACAAAAATAAAATCAAATTAGAGCAGAAAAATAAATCAATATATAATATTTAATAGTTGGATTTATAGGTGTGCATTTTACGCACACTTGGTAACAGATGCTAGTATTTTTGAACATTTAACCTAGCGCCAAAAATAATAATGCAAATTAACCAATGTTGGAGTTAATCACTGACATATGCCAGGCTGCAAGAATCAAATAATATCTGATCCACTTTTTATGTAGTATATTGAAAAAAAATATTTTTTTGGTGTGTTTTTTGCATCCAAAAAAGTGGTTTGTTTACATTACAAACACGGCATTTAAAGCGTTAAAAAATGCGACCATTATTGAGTATTTGGTATTTTTATTTACGGCTGAAGTTGATGAAATAGAAAAAAAGTGTAAAAGAATTAAAAATAAACTGTATGAAATTTTTTTTGACATTATTCCACAAGTGTGCGAAAAAGGCACACTTGGTGCTTAGTAAGGGCCTTGCTGGACGGGATACCGGAGGGTTAAGTAGGTTCAACTTTAATGCTAAAAGTATTGAACTTAAACTATTAAGTAGAAAACACTAAAAGACAAGTTATGTGTACTTTAAATCTGTTGAAAAATCATCCCCACTATCCAACCATTCAACTCAGCATTTTAGGTTACACGGACTAATTTTCTCAATTGCAGCCAGATTAATTTATCATTGATTACACAACTTTTTTTAAGTTAATCAAACTCAAAATCTTATTCCTGACCATAATAGTTATGAAATCATTCAATTTAATATGTAGTAGCATGAATGGAAGTTAGCTAAGTGTCATTTACAAGTACAGGAAGTGCTTTTAATTTGACAAGACATTAAGATTTCCGTCATATAATAACAGTCTTAGATGAACAGGAAATCCATTGTTCTTCTTATGGCTCTGACTCATGGTGCAGCTCTACAAAAATACAAAAAGAAACACAAAAAGGCCAATAAACACTGCCATACACACATTAAATACAAATTAACACTAACACCACAACCCCGCTGAACCCCTGCACAGAAAAATAACACATTTTCATCAACATGCCCAATACCCACAATGCAATGCAAAGATAAAAAGGTGTGGTCATGACTAAAACTTAGTGATTTAATTCCATTCAACTGGAACTTTTTCGTACTTTCAACTATGTCTACAAATTAGTAGAATATACTGAACATTTTATAGTAACATTGTCAAACTTAAATCATTTAAGTACATTGTAATAAAAGCATTTTAGTAAATACAAAGTCCAGGCTTACAGTGTTGACCATTAACCCTTTATCAGCCAATTGTTTCATTCAGACCGAATAAAATGATTGGTCAGAATTTTATCAGAAATATGAGCAATATATGAAAATTAAACATTGTAGAGTTTCAATACCTGGTGGATTTCTTTTACATTTTAGTTTGACACATGCTTATTAGGAGCATTTTAAGATAACAAAAGAAAAGTGTAAAAATGCCAAATCATATGGTATAGCTTTAATCTAAATTGCCCATAGGTGTGAATATGAGAGTGATTGTTTGTCTCTATATGTCAGCCACGGAATGAACTGGCGACATGTCCAGGGTGTACCCCGCCTTCGCCTATACAACCCTAGTGAGGATAAAGCTGATTCAGAAAATGAATGAAATATACTCATAGAAATATTCTGAAATTCAAAATTTCAACCTTAGTGTGTTATTGCAGAACATAAGAAGACAGTATTAATTGTGTGAATTTTTTGTAATTTTTTATTGTCATGTAGTCAATCAAGGTCAATGAAGTTACCATATTTGGTTCCTTGCCCTTAGGTGGCAAAAAAAAAAAAAAAAAAAATTCAAGAAATACAGTCAAAGAAAAACTTATTAGACCATCAAAAGTCATCAAAAACAATGGTTATGCAATCAAATACTATCTCCTGTGTGTATCATGTGACTAAAACAGACAGAAAAGAAAATGCGGAATGCCTAAAAGCACTGTTTTTGTCAGTACAATGCCATAGATATTGATGTAAGAACTGAAGTGATTTTGGTTATTATCAAGAAAACATGGAAAATGGATAGATATCAGCTCTGAAATTAAACTCTATTGAGCTATTTTTGTTGTTAGCATTATATTTGTCCAAACAAGTGTACCTTTAGTTGTACCAGGCATTAAAATAAACAAGAAATTGAAGGAAACAAGGGGTGGTCTAATAATTTGTATTAAAAAAATGCAAGAAAAATACATGTAATGTGAAAGGAACATATCCCTTTAACATCATTCCTTACATTAGTACCACTAGCGGCATTGTACCCGTGGTGCCATTGTACGATAACGCCCTCCCGTGGTGCAATAGCGGCATTGCACCCATACGCCCTCCTGTGTTGCAATATCGGGACACCAGGAGACGCGTCGGACACAGAACGTCCATTATAGTAGGATTACTTCATGGTACCTAACAAAGCAGGTACACTCACTGTTCATGCAGAGGTGGACCTTACAGACCCTGTAGACCACATTGGACCTGAGATTGTTGACTCACTGTCCTCACTGGAACTGTTTCTGTCACTAGTTGCTTTTCCATTGACCCTCAAATTGCGCAAATATAACTTGCGCATAAAAATTTACCTAACGGAAAAATGACAATTTCGCCAAAAGTCTCATTTTTTTGATTAAAAGTTTTTGCGCTGGCAATAGGTGGTTTTTCAGGCGTGGTGCAAATGGTATTTTATGCAAAACTGCAATGGAAAGACCTTTTTTCGCAACTAGTCAGGTGAATTAAACAACCGGATGTTGATGTACGTTACAACAAGCGAAGAAGAAAGAAGAAGAAACATGTCGCGGTGTGTGGACACACCAGGAAACCCGATCATTTTTTAATTTAGTACGAGATAGAGGGGTGATTGTTGAGCCGCATTATGTAATAAATTCCCATTATGTAATAAAAGTTCAAAATGTAATAAGAATGTCACGTCATCTGGTAATAAAGCCGCATTACGTAATAAACTGATGCATTTTGTAATAAACTACCTCAGTGCATTATGTAGTAAATTTTTTTCGCGTTATGTAGTAAATTATTACAATTTGAGAAATGTATTACAAAATGCACTTGACACATTTTTATTTTCATCTTTAAACTGTGTGGTTAAAGTTCTGATTACATTACTTGTAGCTCCTGTCACTAAATTCTTCTAAATTGCTCTGAAATTAAATTAATTTGGATTGTTACTACATAATGAACCATGTTATTACATTTTTTTTTTTTAAATAAAAATTTGTCAAAATGCATTGATGTAGTTTATTACAAAATGCTTCAGCTTATTACATAATGCGGTTTTATTACAAGATGACGTGACATTCTTATTACATTTTGAACTAATAATGGGAATTTATTACATAATGTGGCTCAACAGTAACATATAATAATAATGAATATATCTGTAAATCAACACCGTATTTACATTCATCGCCATGTTTGTGAGGAATGACTTCTCATGTCATCTCACGATAATAAATAAACAAATCATCGCATTTGTAATTTAATAGAAAAACTGACATTATGCACTTCTGTTTTTTCAACAATTAGTAAATATCGGTAAAGTTTTGCGCAGATGTCCAATGGAAAAATGACTATTGTCTTGTAATGCGTGCAGCAATGACCAAAAATAGTCACTTGCCCGATAAAGGGTTAAATATCCCCCTTGTTGGATCAATAAAGTCTTTAATCTAATCTAAAAAGAAGTTCAGACAAACAGTGGCTGTATTAGCATGCACTAGCGTCCTGGGTATGAGACACATCCCAGTTTTTATTGTATTCTACAGGGGTTGGACAAAATAATGGAAACACCTTCACCTCAAGATGATAATGCCCCAATCCATACAGCTAGAATTGTTAAAGAATGGCATGAGGAACATTCTAATGAAGTTGAGCATCTCGTATGGCCGGCACAGTCCCCAGACCTCAACATTATTGAGGATTTATGGTCAGTTTTAGAGATTCAAGTAAGACGCCGATTTCCACCGCCATCGTCTCTAAAAGAGTTGGAGGGTATTCTAACTGAAGAATGGCTTAAAATTCCTTTGGAAACAATTCACAAGTTGTATGAATCAATACCTCGGAGAATTGAGGCTGTAATTGCCGCAAAAGGCAGACCTACACCATATTAAATTATATTTTGTTGATTTTTTAAGGTGTTTCCATTATTTTGTCCAACCCCTGTATATATGGTATTTTCATAACACACAGAAATCCTGGTACTCATATCCCTGTTTATATGTGATAAATACCGGTATCCCTGTTACTCATTACTGCTGCTGTTTGTGTCTGCGATGTTTACGACCTAATATGGTCATTTGATCTGACATTTAAGCAGCTGCTTTAAAGTTACGAGGCCACTTAAGTTTATGGCAGATGAAGCACTATTAAACAACAGCATCACGTTGTGGATTTGTCTTCTGCCAGCAGTGAGAGATGAAGTAAACATGTTCTGTAGCTGTTTTTCTGACACTGTCACCACAGAGGACAACAATAGAGATCTGCAGACATGACTGATGGCACAGGGAAGGTTATAATAGTTTTGGATTTTTCATTATAGTTTCGTTTTATTTAGTTTTGACTTCATTTTTTCTAATTCAGTTAGTTTTAATTGGTTTTTAGAGCAGGTTTGCTGGTTTTTATTAGTTTTTCTTTTCTTCTAAATGCTTCGTTTTAGTTTAGTATTAGTTTTAGTTTTGTCATATTTTTTCTCTTCTTCGGCGTCGTATGCCCATAAATCCCAGACAGGACTCTGCTGCTTTAGTCTCCATGTTTCCAGGTACAGTGGGGACCAGAAGACGACTAACGGTGGCGGCTGCTCGTCTTTCAGACATGGGAAGCTCATTGTCAGCTTACATCAAAAAAATTGTCAATTTATTTAAACATAAATTCAGCCCTCCGTTCCATTAGCATTGTCTGCTATTGTGTGCACCTTGCTAGATAGCTAGTTCATTCTGACCTAGCCAACAGTATGATTGATTAACTATCTACAAAATGATATTAAACTCAGGCAAGAAATGATTAAATTATGTAACTGAAACAAGAAAACGTTAAAATTATGTTAAATTGAAACAAGGAAGTACAATGAGTGTGTTTTATTTACAGTGCAAGAAATGAACGAGTAATTTCGTAGTGGTTTCTCTCTCGACTTTACACGCAGAATGTGCGATGGTATTAAACTGAACTCTGTCAAGTGAAGGAGTAGATCTCAAAATAGCTGTCAATCAAACAGGATTCAGCCTTTTGACTGATCCTCCAATCAGCACGTGGGATTCTGGCGTCTAGCCTGGCCGAGCTCCTCCCACAGCTCTTACTTTTGTGGTACTAATAGCACTGTTTTTGTCTATTGTAAGAAGATAGTGATGGCAACAGTAGTGGCTTTTATACTTCTTCAATAAGACATGGATATGGTGTTTATTCAGTAGAATAAAGTGTGTTTGTGTTGGAATTCAACAGACATGGGAATGGAATGGCTGTCATACATGTAGAGATGCTGATTTCAGAGGAAATTGCAGTGGTCTCTCAATTTTTTTCAGAGCTATATATACAGGGTGTCCCATAAGTCTCCACACATAGGAAAAATAAACTTTTCTTGACATAAACCATTTTTATTTATATAATATGCTCTATATGACTGCCATTTTGTTGGGAACACATTTCAATGCGTGTCTGCTGAAGAACTATAAAGAAGAAATATAAAGAAATACATGTTAGGACCATATATGTATGGAATGTATTATGTCTCCTATGTATGGAGACTTATGGGACACCCTGTATATATATATATATATATATATATATATATATATATATATATATATATATATATATGTATATATATATATATATATGTATATATATATATATATATATATATATGTATATATTTTTTTTTTTTTTTTTTGTTTGGTTGTTTGTTTTTTTGTTTTTTCCCAAAATATGTTTCTATTACTGTAAGACAAAACTTTCTCACTCTTGAAGACTGATGCTTTTGTTGCCATGTTGCCATGCTTATATTTCTTATATCAGCAGTTGCTTTTCCACATCTGCGCAAAACTTTTCCGATATTTACTAAATGTCGAAAAAACATAAGTGCGAAATGTCAGTTTTTCCATTAATTCACAAATGCAATGATTTGTTTATTTATTATCACAAAAGGACATGAGAAGTCATTCCATAAACATGGTGACGAATGTAAATATGTTGTCGATTTACAGATATATTCATTATTATTAAATATTACCTCTCTATCTTGTACTAAATTAAAAATGTATTGTGTTTCCTGGTGTGTCCGCACATACCGCGACATATTGCTTCTTCTTCTTCGCTTGTTGTAACATCCGTTTTTTTTTTTTGATTCACCTGACTCTAGTTGCGAAAAAACATCTTTCCATTGCAGTTTTGCGTGATATACCATTTGCGCTGCACCGGAAAACCACCTCTTGCCAGCGCAAAAACTTTTAATAGAAAAATGAGACTTTTGGCGAAATTGTCGTTTTTTTCCATTAGGTAAATTTTTATGCGCAAGTTATATTTGTGTAATTTGAGGGTCAATAGAAAAGCAACAAGTGTCTCAAACCTGGGATAAAATTATATTTGGGATACTAAAATACAACATTCACTTCCACAACCACAAAACAAACAAACAAACAAACCAAAAAACAGCAAAAATCAGTATCCGAGATACTGATGTGCATGTAAACAGAGTGAGTGGATCGTTTTTGCAGCATAATAGAAAAAAAAGTGTGTCTCTCAAAATGATGTTGTAACAGGTTATTCCCTAAACACCTGACCAGACTTTCCAACCAACCCTGACTAATTAATAGTGCCTGAGGTTACCTCTCACTATTTATTATACAAGCTAACATTTCCTCCATCCAGAGTAAGCTATTAACCCTCTAATGACAGCTACAATGCCACAGAGAAACCATTCACTAAACTATCTCTGTCAGTTTCAAGTTACTCCAACTATTTCTTTTCTTCATTTGCTACCGGGGGCTTTTATCTTTGTAACAGCAAATGAATAAATGTACTGTTTTTTATGCTGTTTTTTGTTTTTTTTTTACTTGTATTACAGTTGCAGGAGCCAAAATCAATGATTAGACAAAAAAATCAGGGCGTCATGGAGTAGATTTAACACAGCCCTGAAACAGAAGCAAAGGGATAGATTCAGAAATGGTGTGTCTTCTAAAACCAATTGAATTACAATATGCTTGAAGGTAACTATGAATTTTTGGCCCGCTGATAGTAAAAAAAATCCTTAGTTTTCTGGTCTTCACATCTACCTTGTGTACCTGCTTTGAAGAGACATAAAAACATTTGCAGATAAAGTGTCATACTTTTCAGTCTCATGGAGGGCAGGTATGAAGCCACTTTTTGAGATTCAAGGATCATCAGTGGAGGGTCTTAATGGGGCTTCAACCCTTGGGTATATCAAAAATAGGACCAATGGCCCTGTAGCTTACTGGCCAAATGAAAAGCTTTGGGAAATGTATCCAGATACCATTTATTATCACCCAGTTCTGTGTATTTATTATATTACAGAAATAGCCCATGTTTTGGTCATATTCCAATCAGATCTGTAAAAAATTCTATTTCCAACTTGATATCATTGATATTGATTTAATGGATCAATCCCCCTCTTATCTCTTATAATGGGAACATTTTTTCAAAGTCGCACCAAATCCAGAATCAGATCCAGATCGAAATAATTTCAATACCTTGTGTCGACATCATCATGCAGAAGCTGTATACCAAGTTTGAAGTCAATCAGAACTGTAGTTTCGGAGAAGAAGACGATTGAAATGTTTTCCCCATAAGAGCCCATATTAAATTTTCCAGAAGTTCCTGGATCCAGAAGAAGATCCTGATCAGCATGTTTATGTTTATGTTTATGCATTTGGCAGACGCTTTTTTCCAAAGCGACTTACAGGGGAAAACCAATTAAATCACTCAATCAATCAAATTTTATTTATATAGCGCCAGATCACAAAAAAAGTTAACTCATGACACTTTATATATAGAGTTGGTCAAAAACCAGACTCTAAGCCAATTTACAGAAACCCAACAGAATCCTCCAGGAGCAAACACTTGTGACTGGTAACAGTGGCGAGGAAAAACTTCCCTTTAACAGCAGAAACCTCGAGCAGACCCAGACTCCTGGAGGATGGCCATCTGCCTTGACCAGTTGGGGTTAAAGAGAGAGAGTAAGCATGTGGACATTATGTTTTGGTCATCTCCCCATCAGGGCTGGAGTGTAGAAATTTACATTTGATATCATTTATATTTACTGAGTTATTGTATCAATCCACTTCCTATCTGTTATTATGGGGAAATTTTTCAAAGTCGCACCAAATCCAGAATCAGATCCGAATAATTTCACTAACTTTTGTTGACATGATCATAAAGAAGCTGTATACCAAGTTTGAAGGCAATCAGAATTGTAGTTTCGGAGAAGAAGATGATTGAAAGTTTTGTAACGGACGACAGACGACAATGCCGGAGGCCGCATGACAACAATAGCTTACAGCCTATCGGCCGGTAAGCTAAACACCGACATTAAGCACTTCTGTTTTTTTCGACATTTAGTAAATATCGGTTAAGTTTTGCACAGATGTCCAATGGAAAAGCGACTCGAGTGACTCTAATGATTTGGGAATGTTAATATCATAACACACACTGTATTCTTCCACAGAAAGTGGCGCCTTGCCAGTTTAAAACATTTCAATATGTGTAAAGTGATTAAAAAAAATAATAATAAAAAAAGGAAAAGAATCAGCCAAATAGACCCTTGTGCTGTCCACTCTTCAGCCACATGCTTCACATTTCTATTACTGACACAGTGGCTGCTTTTCCTGAGGCAATCACACACCACAGGGATACAAAGACAGAGCTCCGAGCTTTAAAGAATCAATCCTTCAATGTCTCTTCCTCTGTTTTCCCTTTTCTCTGCTCTCTCTCTTTAAAAATTCTACCTCACAGCAAATGTTTCCTCTAGGTTATCTCTCCTGTTTCACTTGCCACCTTCACATCTACTTTCTAATGTAGTGGAATGAGACAGAGGCTTTGGAATTAGATTAGGGGTCCGCTGATTGCTCTGTAATTAGACAGTGATGAGCGGCCCTCTCTTTGTCTTCTTGGCTCCGTGCTTCCTGTAACCTGACTAGGGAAGGGCTGCTGTAATTTTATTCTCAGATGGATTTAAACTGTGCTGACCCAGTGTTTCCAAATGAGTTATTTTTAAATATAATGTGTTACTGGCTGCTAATGCATTTGAAGACACTTGATGCGGTTTGGTTGCCAGCTGGCTGAACGTGTGTTTATGAGTCTCCTTGTAAATGTATAACAACCAAATAAACTGCGTTGATTAAAAGTATTTCACTTTCTGAAAACTTGGTGTATTTTTATCTGAAAAGGACGGAGAAATGAAGCGCACGTTGACATTTTTTACCCCTCAAGTGTCCACTCTGTGACTGTCAGCGGTCTCGTCTGTTGGTAAATTGACTGATTTCCAGCCACTTCTATAGCTGTCTGTTATAGTGACATCCTAATACGATCTACAATCCTTACACTTCCATTTGAAAATGATCCACCTGCTGCCAAAAAGGATGGAAAGAGCTGCCACAGCCCGATCCATCTGTCGGTCCAATGTACACAGCACATGCACCTGCCTAGGTTGATGCTGCTGGCTCATTTAGACACTTACCGTTGTGGACAGGATGTGATTCTTTTTCTGATATTCATCGTCTCTCCATACACACGTTTTAGGGAAAAATAAATTGCAAACCCAATCGTCTGTCAGTGACTCCGCTCTTGGAATTAAACAACATGCACCTGACCCTCCAGCGACAGGATCTGGCCTCGGTACCATCATTGCTTCGACAGAACTGGACTGCGGAGGCTTGTGGGTGTTGTGGTTTTGCACCAAAACACTCCAAACATATGGACAAGAAAAACAAAAATAATGAATTTTAATAAAAATCAACAACCAAAAAAAAAACCTAACAGGCAAGAGTCCAAACAGAAAGCATCCAAAACATGAGAAATGAAAGCCTGACATCTATAGCAACAAATGTAGAGACAATCTGGCTGAGAAGATGTTGTGATTGCAATCCAGCTAATTGCATTTTACATTGTTATCTCCAGAAGTTAATAGGATGCAAATATAACACTGGTAGATTAAGCATATATCTTCTTAGAGGGACATGTTTAGCTTGTGCAACTGTCAAAAATTTCCAATTTATATTCGAGGTGCTGTCATTTGTGCTTACATTTTCCTTTTTATAATGGTGTTTTGGGCTTCAGGGTGCAGCGATCTTTTATCTCTCCAATTATATTTATTTCTTTTTCTTTTTTTCTCTCCACTATGAACCCTTTGTCGTACGGATAAGACATGGAGAGTTTGGCGGACTCACACTATTATAATGCAGATATTGGAGTAGTTCTAGCGTGGCGAGGACACGCTTTTGGACAAAAGTTGCACGTACTGAAGGACACCGACTGTAAAGGTCGTTTAATACTATCATCCATGACAGGTTTTTTTATGTATTAGAATTGCAGCACCTTCAAACACTTTTTATGCAAGTTAACTGTCCAAAAAGTGTTGGTAAGAATAAAGAAAAAACAACTTCTTGATTCCACTGGGGGAGGATGTGTCGTGTTAAGCCTCTGATTCGGTTTTGTTCCTTCTTCTGCATGGGTTGGACTGATGGAAGATTCCATTTTCCCCACCTTCCAGACGAACATTTCAATGTCTCTGTATAATCTATTTTTGACAAATATCAGATTTCCACCACAACATAAAAAGACCTGTTTGTTCTTGTCACACTGCCAGAGGAGAACCGTGGACTGTCTGCACTCTGTTTTTTTTCTCTCTTACCTTTAGTAACATCTTTAACCCTCTGGTATCCTGTCCACCAAGGCCCTTACTAAGCACCAAGTGTGCCTTTTTGGTACACTTGTGGAATAATGTCAAAAAAAATTTCATGCAGTTTGTTTTTGATTCTTTTACACTTTTTTCTATTTCATCAACTTGAGCCGCAAATAAAAATACCAAATACTCAATAATTGTCACATTTTTTAACGCTTTAAATGCCGTGTTTGTAATGTAAACAAACCATTTTTTGGATGCAAGAAACCAAAAATATGATTTTTTTCAAAAAACTACATAAAAAGTGGATCACATATTATTTAATTTTGCAGCCTGGCATATGTCAATGATTAACTCCAACACTGGTTAATTTGCATTATTATTTTTGGCGCTAGGTCAAATGTTCAAAAATACTAGCAACTGTCACCAAGTGTGCATAAAATGCACACCTATAAATCAAACTATTAAATATTATATATTGATTTATTTTTCTGCTCTAATTTGATTTTATTTTTGTAAATCAAGGTCAGCCCTAATCATACATATCAAATGGAAGAAACAGTGCGTTTTAGGCACACTTGGGAGACAGATGCTAGTCCTGTAATTTTCTTTTGTTTACAATGTGCAAATTTTAGTTGGTGGCCAGACTTTTAAAGTACATTCAAAAATGAACAACGTCTGAATTCTAACCTTATTTAAATTGTGAAAAATAATATGAAGTTGTTTAACATGAAGTGCAAAGCGTGCCTAAAAGGCGCACCTGGATACCGGAGGGTTAACTGGGGTACATGGAACTACTTTTGCATTAATGGACTGTTTGTGTCGTTGTGGTCGGACTAATGCAGCAGTGGCAGGCTGAATATTTTACACCTCGGCCTTCAGTGATGTTCTACCTGATGTAATCCACCTTTTAATATAAATTCTCTACAAAGAACGTTACAGGGCATTGTATCACAGACAGTTATTTCACATAGAGAATGAATGCTTTTACAAAAGCAAGAAACCCAATGAACACTTCTTTCACTACAGCCAGAGGCGCACCACATAAAATATTCAATATTTTCAATTCAAAATTCACAGTATAAAATGACAAAAAATCAAAACAAAACACTAGAAGCACTTGGAGAGCGCAGACCTCCGCCAAGGCAGATCAGTGCCCCGGATTCAAATGAAAATTTCAGGAAATGTTCATACTGGCACAAGGAACCAATGATTAAATTCTGGTGGCGATCAGGGGTGGGGGGGCACTGATCTGCCTTAGCGGAGGTCTGCGCTTTCTTCTAGAAAAGCACTCATAGAGCGCAGACCTCCGCTAAGGCAGATCAGTGGTCCCCCCAGCCCCCCCACCCCCGATCACGGTATTCAGTACCTGTCTGCTGTTCAACTCTATGCAACTGGCCCGTGAAACACGCTCAAAAATGAGTTTCCTTTTACATATTTGAAGGTTTTTAAAAAAAAAGTAACACAATAATTACATTCCCTGGTAATTAATTACATTTATGAAGGCGTAATTCCATTACTAATTCAATTACTTTTTTGGGAAAGTAACTAGTAACTATAATTACTTTTCTAAAAGTAATTTGCAGAACACTGCCCCTCAGCTCTACAGTTTTTATCCAAATATGGTCACTTCTAGCAACAAAAAGCCAATAATGGCAACGGTCAAATTACAAGCTTTTGGCATCGAAATAGCAGTTCGGAAATCAATGGGTAACAGCACAGTTCCTCCACCCACTACTTATGTACACTTTATGTATCATCATATTACTGGACAGAAATTCCACCTTTCAGGAGATTGTAATTCAAGTGATGTGAGACAAAACAAGACCTCCACCCCTCCCCTTGACACTGCTCTCTGGTTGTAGAAAGTCTACCCTTTGATGGGAGATTTTGTCAGCTCATAGGGGGTTTTCCGAGAATTAGGGGAGTCAAATACATGACTGACAGCTGCAGACAAAAGGTGGGAATTATCCCGATGTCATGTCCTTCTGCTTTAACTGAAAACATCGTCATATGCCAGTTTGGAGGACGTTACCGTACTTTATAGCCCAACTGGAATGTTTCCAGTAAAACTTTTTGTTATCTGTTGACTCATTTGTGGGCCACATTGTGAATGAGTTTCTTTTTTCCTCTTTTGTTTTATTTTGTTAAATTATTATCAGTTACCCAGACAAACTTAAAACAGTTATGTCCATTTTTTTTTTTTTATTTTGTCTTAATCCTGTGGTTGATATAACAGGGTTTCAACATGTAAGCATTAAAAGTCATTAAGTAGATGTTGTGAAAATTAAGGCCTTAAATGGCATTAAAAAGCATTAAATTTGATATCCAGAGGCTTTGAAAAAACTGATACACTTAATGGAAAAAAAGCATTGTTATTCATGATTTGTTTTGATTTTATAAACATTTACTAATTTGATGGGAAGTATAGTGTGATGACTGACAGGCGGAACCCTTTAATTGGCTATTGTTTATGACCGATACAAAGTCACAACATCAGATGCTTGGAATGCAAAGTGCTGTGAACGTGCTCATGCTGTGGTGAAAGAGCAGAGGGAATATTAGCAAATGTCAGAAAAATGCAAGTTTCAGCAGAAGTGATGGGAGGAGGAACTATTCAGAACCTGGTTAAAGCCTGTCGACAGTAGACCGTATGTGTATATATATATATATATATATATATATATATATATATATATATATATATATATATATATATATATATATATATATATATATGTCGAGGCCCAAAACGGAATCTGGCCCCATTCAGAATCGAGCCGGCCCAGAATGGAATTCTATTCTAGGCCGGCCTAGAATGGAATCCTGCTGCTATAATGTTATTTTTATACCATGTTTAATGCAAATGATCTAAATTATTACAAACATCAATACATGGAATTTGCAAATATGTGAAAAAAAAATGAAACAAACAACATTTTAATTGTAAACTATAATACACTTTATTTACAAACAGAACCTAGTGGTACTCCCCACCAATATATGGTACAGTGTAATCAACTGAAATTGACAATAGTTACTCAAGGTATGTAAGACTGAAAATGTAAAATTATGACAAATTATGGAATTATGGATCATTTGCATTAAACATGGTATAAAAATAACATTATAGCAGCAGGATTCCATTCTAGGCCGGCCTAGAATAGAATTCCATTCTGGGCCGGCCCGATTCTGAATCAGGCCAGATTCCGTTTTGGGCCTCGACATACACTACCAGGCAAAAGTTTGGACTCACCTGGTTTTTCTTTATTTTCATGACTATTTCCATTGTAGATTCTCACTGAAGGCATCAAAACTATGAATGAACACATATGGAATTATGTAGTTTAAAAAGATGTGACAAAACTCAAAGCATGTTTTACATTTTAGATTCTTCAAAATAGCCACATTTTGCTTTTATTACTGCTTTGTGCATTCTTGGCATTCTCTCAATGAGCTTCATGAGGTAGTCACCTGAAATGTTTTCCAAAAGTCTGGAAGGAGTTCCAAATGATGCTGAGCACTTGTTGGCCATCTGTGGTCCATCTCATGTCATTTAAATAAGAAGGTGAGTCCAAACTTTTGCCTGGTAGTGTATATAACTATAACTGTATCTGCAGTTGGACATGGGCACTAAATTTGTTTAAAGTGGCATTAAAAAGGGCATTAAAAAGCGTTAAATTAAATTTGCACGCGGTGGTGCAGTAGACAGCATTTGTGCCTCACAGCAAGAAGGTCCTGGGTTCGATTCCGACACCAGTCAATGGGGGTGGGACCTTTCTGTGTGGAGTTTGCATGTTCTCCCCATGTCTGCGTGGATTCTCTCCAGGTACTCCGGCTCCTCCCACCATCCAAAGACATGCACTGATAGGTTAATTGGTTAATCTAAATCGCCCATAGGTGTGAATGTGAGAGTGGTTGTCAGCCCTGTGATGAACTGGCGACTCATCCAGAGTGTACCCCGCCTTCGCCCATAAGTAGCTGGGATAGGCTCCAAGCGACCCCCGTGACCCTAGTGAGGATAAAGCGGGTTCAGAAAATGAATGAATGAATAAATTAGATTTGCTGATGCCTGCAGAAACCTTGTATAATGATGCTATACATATACTGTATATACACTGCCCAGCCCAAAAAAAAAGCTGCACATGCCATATTTCACTGCACCACCTTTGGTTTTAATTACAGGAGACATTCACTGGATTTAACTAAGCAAATAGTTCAGATCAGATAGATAGATAGATAGATAGATAGATAGATAGATAGATACTTTATTAAGGGAAATTCAAGTATTCAGCAGCTTTACATACAGCACAAGAAGACAAAAAAAACCAGACAGACCAAAACACAACACAACAGTGGTTTAGTACCAGGTTAACATTAAGGTTAGTATGTATACTCTAAAAGACACTTGCTAAAGAACTAAAGAACTACCTCTAAAAGAGCTTTCTGTACAGTACTGTAAATAAAGACTTGCGGTTGTATTTACACATTTTATGGCAGTGATATAAAATGAAAAAGTGATAAAAAGTGTAACAGTTATTTAAAGCTATACCGTATGATGTGGCGTTTTTACACTTTTCTTTTGTCATCTTCAAACACTCCTAATAAGCGTGTGTCAAACTAAAATATAAAAGAAATCCACCAGGTTTTGAAACTCAAAAATGTTTAATTCTCATATATTGCTCATATTTCTGATATAATTCTGACCAATCATTTTAGTCGGTCTGAATGAAATAATTGGCCGAACCTGGCTGAGCCTCCTGTCAATCATCCATTACGGCCGTCCAGCATCAGTTCCATTACCGCCGTCTCCGCATCCGATGTGTGTACCTCTGAATCTGACGCTGCACTGGTGCTGTTTCTCCTGTCACTAACCACAGTCTACTGTCTTGGATGTGTATGGATAGAACTGACATGCACATGTGGAAGGAGAAAAACAGATTTATGAACAGAAACAACAACTGAGGGGAACAAACAGGAGTCCGATGAATGAAGGATGGAGATAAAAGTCTGGTGTACTGGACTAAACAGACAGGTCTGCACAAAGCTCAGCTTTTATGACCGCAGTACTCATACACGTACATGTACTTATTGTCACATAATGTAGGATTATGTAGGATGATAAATGTATGGACTATGAAACCTCAAATGTCCATGGAAAAGGAGGCCGTGTGTTCACAGTGCGTGTGCTGATCGCCTGGGCACCTCATCAACTGAAGACACTGACCCAGCGCTGCACAGACCAGACCCTTAAATTCAGGGTCTACTGATGGAACAGGAGCCGCGGCAGGTGGATGATGTATCTGATTACTGAGGGAGGGATCCGCGGACACACCAAAGCGGACCGGACCTCCACTTCCGCTTCCACCACGCGCATCAGGTAAGAGGAAAGCGTCAGAGTGCAAGGACACTGAGGGATTTACATGCAGTTCTATCAGGACCTATCTATCAGGGTACCCCCCGCGTCAAATAGTGCCGCTATGGGGCTCTGACCATGCGTCGATTTCTGACGACTTGGGATGAGTGGGCGGGGCTTTGGAGGGAGGCGGGTTGTTCATGTTCAAACTTTTACTAAGTGCTGTGAGAAATGCCACCGGTAGGTATAGCTTTAAGTGATATAGAAGTTGTGAAAATTTCGTGTAAGATCTGCTGTACAAGAGAGGTGTAGAAGTCGGGGGGCAAACAATGAAAGCATGTTAAGTTTCATTTTTATTTTCACGGTATTGCAAGTGACATTGTTTATGGACTGCGCTTGGTCGAACAGATTGAGAAAATAGTCCATTTCTGTCGGGTTCACAATGATGAGGCTTTCATGGGTCCATAACTGGTAGCGGCGCCCCTGATTACACTGGAAACATTTATTGAAACAAGTGGTGCCAGTCACAACAAACCCCGCCCCTCGCACATATTGTAGCTTATATTAGCATCGATCCAGCTGATGTCATCATGTCTATGCGTGTGCTGATGTCAGCATGTTAATTGTTTCGTCTTAGTTATAAAACATCACAGACAGATAAACTTTGTTTATTGATTAATGGCATTAATATTTTTAGCTTGAGCTGTAATAACAAGGATGTACGCAATACACTGCATGAAATGAGGAAAATTTCCCCCACAGGTAAAGCATTATGGAATTCAACCTTCTCTAAAATTGAGTGGTTAAAAGCATGGACATTACCACATAAATACTGTATTACAAACAAAATTAGAATTTTACATCTCAAAATTTTGCATAACGTATATCCTCCAATGTTATTTTGTCTCGATTCTCTGATGTGGAAGAAATATGTAACTTTTGCCATTCTTACTCTGAAAATACTCTGCACTTCTTCTTTTTATGTGAACATTCTTTTAATTTCTGGTCCAAAATTGAACAATATATCATATCTAAAAGTTTAGGTTTAGGTTTAGGTTAGTTTATTTCAGACACAGACATAATACAAAACATATGGAACAAAAATAAAATAATAATAATAATAATAATAATAATAATAATAATAATAATAATAATAATAATAAACAATACACAAATAAAAAATCAAACAATAGAAAAATAATAATAATAATGATAACAATACACAAAAAATCAAATAATAGAAAAAAAGAACAACTGTTGTGCCTGAAAGGGAGTAGGAAGAAGTACTAATAAGATAACTATAACATCCTAAAATGTAATTACATATTTTAAACATGATATTCACAATTTAGAATTTGTTGTAAATTTGTTCATCGTATTTGGAAAATTTCATATACATTAAAAATAAATACACTAAAACACACCCAAATTTTAAAATCTTCCTATTGGTATTTGAAAATTATAATAAATCTTTAGAATTTATCCATAATACAAAAAGCTCTAACACCCTGGCTATTTATACACAATTATTTAATATTGACTGAACTATCTGTTGTATTTATTTATTTATATTTGTTAGATCTGTTATTTTTATTTATTTATTTACTTTTCTATACTATTATTTGTATATTACGCTGTGTATCTTTCATAATTTTCTTAAACTTAGATGTTCAAATGCCTTTTCCCTTTTGACATCTTGTTGTTTGTTCAAATTTTTGTACTGTATACTTAAATGTTTTCAATAAAGTTGGAATAAAAAAAATCAGCATATTAATTGTTTCTATATATGTGTTAATTGAAACAAAATGGACATGTGAAGTCTCGCCAACTATAAATAAATGAGAAAAAAAAGATGCAAAAAAAATCATAAAAATTTTGAACTTTGATCTACTTTTCCCTAAATGTATTCACATCTATTTTGGGTCATTGGCAATCTATAAACCCACTTTGGTATGAATTTGATAGTTTTGCTGCCAGAGTGTTAACAAAGAAACAAAGAAACAAACTCATGAGGACAGGTTTCTCAATATAGGACACAGATCCACTTCAGAATGCACTTCCCAGCTTATGTACTATAAATATTATTCACCAACCCTGAGGAAAACGTGGTAGCTGATGCATGTACAGGGTGACACAAAAAAACGGGAACTTTTTAACAATCCAATAAAACCAAGAGTGATGGTAGAAAAATATTTTATTCATAGTAATTGAAACCTTAAAACATGCCATTTAAGAAACAATGATGGGATTTTCATTTTTTAAAAATGACTTCCTGTAGATGGCGTCCTCCTGTACGAATGCATTCTTGAAATCTGCTGTTGAGATTCCTCATTGACCGCTGCAACATCTCAGCTGGGATACTGTGAATTTCATCCTGAATTCTCTGTTTTAACTCATCCAGAGTTCTTGGTCGAGTCATGTACACTTTACTCTTGAGCCCCACAAGAAAAAATCACAAACGGACAAATCTGGCGATCTAGGGGGCCAGGGAACGTTACCGAATCTTGAGATCACACGGTTACCAAATAATTCTTGCACAGCCGCCAATGGTGACCCAAAAAAATGGGAATTTTTGATGTGCATATTGGCAGACATGAGCAAGTGGCAGCACTGCGAGACAGTGACCTTGAGCAAGTAAACACACCCCCATTTTAGTAACCATTGGCGGCTGTGCGAGAATTGTTCGGTAACCGTGTGATCTCAAGATTCGGTAACGTTCCCTGGCCCCCTAGATCGCCAGATTTGTCCGTTTGTGATTTTTTTCTTGTGGGGCTATCTCAAGAGTAAAGTGTACACGACTCAACCAAGAACTCTGGATGAGTTAAAACGGAGAATTCAGGATGAAATTCACAGTATCCCAGCTGAGATGTTGCAGCGGTCAATGAGGAATCTCAACAGCAGATTTCAAGAATGCATTCGTACAGGAGGACGCCATCTACAGGAAGTAATTTTTAAAAAATGAAAATTCCATTGTTTCTTAAATGGCATGGTTTAAGGTTTCAGTTGCTATGAATAAAATATTTTTCTTCCATCACTCTTGGTTTTATTGGATTGTTAAAAAGTTCCTGTTTTTTTGTGTCACCCTGTATTATCAACCCTAAAGACTTTAAGTCACCTTGAAGTGGTTTGGGGTGAGGATACAGGTAAAGGGTGAATCTGTTTACCATGACCTGTTCTCTAAACTCACAAAAGAACACTTATTCTGCCCGTCTCATCTGCTCTGTGCTTCTTCAGATGGTTAGGTAGATATTTTTAGTAAACAGACAGCCGTTTTTTGGGACTGTCAGTTGTCTACAGTGACTGTTTTGTTCTGAGTTCTGGTGGAATGAGCCCCCCCAGCGGACTCCAGGACGCACATGTGCACAAATATATTGTTCTCCGCTTCATGCAGCTCAAACCCAGATGCGAATGTATTAAGAAGCAGTATCAGGTGAACTCATTTTCTCATATAATTTGCATAATATTACCCCATGCATGAAGCAACAAGAATTAGTTAAGGTCAAATGGTAATTGCTCTGTATTTTTGGCACACAGTTTTCATAAATTGTGTTGTTTTTTTTTTCATGACTAATTTACTCTCATTCAAAAGGAAGACAATGACAGGCAAAGTACTATTCAACACCATTCATTAAATTATAGTGAGTAATAAAAGGCTGTTGCATAAATTGAAATAAATCATAGCTGTTGATTGAGTTATTCATGTAAGATTTCTTCCTGTAACATGTTTTTATAGTTGGATAAAGCAAATGCACAAGTGCAGACCAAAAGTGGTAGTTCTTAACCTTGTTGGAGGTACTGAACCCCACCAGTTTCATATGCACATTCGCCGAACCCTTCTTTATTAAAAAACAGAATATGATTTTTTTCAAATTCAAGACACAGGTATATGTTTTACTGGTGCACAAAATGAACCGTGCATGAACATCACTGTGTTCCAAGAACAAAACCAATACAGTGCATGAACTCACAACAAATTCCATACCTTTTCACAAAGACATGACCTTTTTTAATACTACCAGACTGAAATGGTTTTAATTTTTAACCTAACCAAATTCCCTGCAGCACAGATTAGCCAGGCAATGTAGTGTGATCACCTGCAGCCAGTGATGGCCAAGCGGGGCGTGTCATCACGAATCACATGTAGGCCGTCAGGTTAACCCGGTTTTCGTTTCGTCTCGCTCCGAACTTTCCGAACCACGCAATTTTGACATAAAAAAAAGATAATTGCATGTAGTGTGTCAAAAAAAAGTTCTCGTTATACTCCTTCAGTATTTTTGTGATTGCTGTTTTATTACAGCACTAGCTCGGCTTTAGCGTAATACGATTTCTCCATCCGCGACGGTGCGTCGGTCGTCACATGATTGTAACTGACCAGTGCGGTGACCGAAAAATGTAAACAAACGCTACACATGGCTGCCTCCGTGGTTAACAGGAAGTAGCAAAATTCATAACAACGATGTGGAAAATACTCAAATAATTCATCGTCAGACAAGCGGAAGAGATTATAAACACTTCCAGATGTGTTGTAGTGCTATAAGCAACAACAATACACCGCGTATATTGGATGTCAATCAGAGAAAGAGTCTCCGAAGCCATTTGTTTACAGACACAGACCTAGCCCGACACACACAGCCGACTAATGAGTCGAGTGTGTGTCTTGACCTCCGCCGAACCCCTGAGACTGACTCACCGAACCCATAGGGTTCGATCGAACCCAGGTTAAGAACCACTGCTGTAGAGTCAATAAGAGGAACCCTGCTGACAATGAGCTCTAAAACGTAACTTCAGAACACTTCAGATGAAAAAACCTTTCTTAAAAAAAAAAAAAAAGACTGAATTATAATGACAGGGTAGAGGATAGATCATCAGTGAGTGAATGCTTAAAAGCAAAGACACACCAATCTGTCACCAAAGTTACTCTTTAGGTCAGAGGTGTCAAACTCATTTCAGTTCAGGGGCCACATTCAGCCCAATATGATCTCAAGTGGGTCGGACTGGTAAAATAATAACAGTGGAAAAAGTCAAATTAAAACATGACAATGTTAACATCTACAAAAATCTGAATAACATGAACAACTGGAAATGTCTTAAGAAACACAAGTGCAATTTTAACAATATTATGCCTCAGGTTATCAGTTTTTCATTTATACATGTGCATTACAACTGACATTACAATTACAAATACAAGAAAATGAAGTGAAGAACAAACATAAAAAGCCAGTGTATCTCTGTCAGAGGGGTACATCTGTGGAAGAATCTGGAGCAAAACTTAAAAATGTCTTCTTCAATCTGTGCATTTAAAAGGATGTATAAATCCACTATAATAACAAAATATAGAACATTAGAAGTACGCATAAAATAAGATATTATAGTTAATTGGTTATCATGATAGGAAGATACTATCATATTTATTGATCATTGTATTTGGAGTAAATATTTAGGGTGGATATGTATATTATAGTTTAAGTTGAAAACGGTTGATTATTGCAAATCTGTGTATGAGGTGACTAAAAAAAAAGTGTATATGAATGGTTTTTATGGATGTTTTGTGTTATTGTTAAAAATATACAGAGAAAAACGTGTGTTAACAAAGCAAAAGAGGCAGATCTGGTTTGATTATTAGTTTGTAAAAAGGGAGTGGGAGTCAATAAGTTATACTTCTTCCCACTCCTTTTCGAGCGCAAAAAAAAGTTGTATTTATTTATTTGTTTTGACCATGTTGTATGATTCTTTGTTATCTGATGATTCTATGTGCTCGAAATAAACTACTACTACTACTACTACTAATACACAAAACATTCAATAACAGGCAGAATACTGATAAAATTGCATTTACTTATCTTCAGGCATTTCAGGTTTTTCACAATTTTGTAAAATAAAAGTTTTTTCAATATAAACATTTTTATGTAATTTTACTTTTTTACACTAAAACACAGAGAAAAATTGCTGTTTTCATTATGTATAGGTTTATTATGATAGTATTTTACTGGTCTGACGTACTTGATATCTAATTGGTCTGTCTGTGGAATCTGAATTAAAATGATTTTGACATCCTAGATTGCTAATATCTTCGGTGTAATTTTTATATTTTGGATGTGTTTTTTTCTTGTGCTTTGTAAATTTGTAAATAGTGTTTTTTTTTTTTGTTTTCCATTTTTGACTTCACTTGTAAATATATTGCACTGCACTTTGGGAGGCCGACGGCAAATTAAATCACCACCATCTTTTTTGCACTTTCAACTACCCCTGTGGTGTTATTTTTTGAGCAGTGTGGGAAAGAACCCCGCAACAACAATTAATGATGTAAACATGACCAGTACAGCTAACCTTTATAACGGATATCTGTCCGCAATGCAACTGTCAACACACTCTAAGACAGTGGCTCTCAAAGTTTTTACAGCTGAGTACCCTCTGAAATATATTTTTTTAGGCAAGTACCCCCAACTCTCACTTCAGCGTCCTCGATATGATGGTGAAACTTTTGAGATTCTGTCCTGGCTTCCTTTGGTGCGTGACGTGTGTTGTTGTTGTCTGCAGCATCACCACTTTGCTTTAACCACAAGTACATAATTTTACCTGACACTCGTTTGACAATAGATGTCGACCGATATGGGTTTTTCTAAGGCCGAGAATTTGATTTTCCTCGGTCAGGATATGTACAGTCAGTCCAGCTTGAATTTACAAGGCTGACAATTAATACTGAACAAACAAGAACTCAAACTATGAATTACACTGGGTTACAAAAATATGTTTTTTGCAAGTTGTCTAGGTTTTTTCAACTGAATTAGGACCATTTTGCACCGCTAAATCCAAAAATGACATCTGTTTTTCTCAATCAGGTCAGGTTTTTTTTTTTGCTAATTGGATTTTGAAAAATTTGATCTTCTCACAAAATTGATTACATTTTTGTGACTTTATCAGTTGATTTTTTTATATAGTTCTCACCCAAAATAGGTTTTAAGAAAAAAAAAAAATCATTTTCTAACAGGATGTATT
Source organism: Sphaeramia orbicularis (assembly GCF_902148855.1). Classification (NCBI taxonomy): domain Eukaryota; kingdom Metazoa; phylum Chordata; class Actinopteri; order Kurtiformes; family Apogonidae; genus Sphaeramia; species Sphaeramia orbicularis. The sequence continues at coordinate 13,190,478 of NC_043969.1, read as the reverse complement.
TATTATTTATTATGTATTCACCGCAGATGTAGCAGAATACGTCAGGCTTATTTTTGCAAGATCTTCTAGTCGAAGCCATTTCATTCACCTGTAATATTAAAAAAAAAGCATTAATCATAAATTGGCAAAAGTAAAATCTTCAGAACTCATTTATTGCAAGAAATATGAAAGAATTTTGTATCATATGATGTGAAAATGCCCATAAATGTTAAAAAGCCAATATGTAGCATAGTTCAGAAAGTTGACCTGATTGAGCAAAATTAATGTGATTTTTGGATTCAGCACACCAAAATGATCCTAAATCAGCTCAAAAAACTTAAACAATAAATTTGTTGTTGACCAGTGTTATGAAAGAGCTGCAGCATCTGAAACTGACCACAATGAACATTTGAAAGATAAACAGAACCACAGTGCTTCAGTTTCAGCTTCACAGTTTGTCCATGTCTTTTATGTATTGGGATTGTTTCTGTCAACTCAACATGTATTTTTTTTATTAAGTTTTTTTATTTTTTTATTTTTATCAATTACTAGAAATTTGAGCCGACCTCATTTGAATTCCAAGGTTGAAAACCACTGGTGTAGACTCTTTAACAGAAGCACTGTAAAGCTGTTAACTGGTGATACTGTGAGCTATTCCACTAAGAGACTGTGTTAACAATTCATGTTATAAATGGTATGCCACAGATTTTATATGTTTTTTTTTTCAGTGGAGGAATATCTTTTTGTGAAGATGACAGGTTTTGACATCTCCTAGAGCAGTCTTTCCAGCATACCCCCAGGGGTACTTGGAAGAAGCCCAGGGGGTACTTGACATTTTTTTTTTGAAAAATGCATTAAACAACTCATCATGTTCTGAATACAAAATAAATAATGAGAATTCATGCTGAAATATAAAACATAATAAATACATTCATATAATAAAATTGACACTCCTGACCTTATTTCATTTCAATATTTTAAAACATTTGGAGGCTCTCTTACCATTGATGTCAGAATTGTTTGACACAATGTGAACCTGTCTATGTGCTTTGTAAATGTTTAAATTGTAATATTTTTATATCGAGGAATAAATATTGCGGTTTTTAAAACAAATCTTTAGAAATCTGTAATCAATAATAAAAACAAAGCTACACTACCAGGCAAAAGTTTGGACTCACCTTCTTATTTAAATGACATGAGATGGACCACAGATGGCCAACAAGAGCTCAGCATCATTTGGAACTCCTTCCAGACTTTTGGAAAACATTTCAGGTGATAACCTCATGAAGCTCATCAAGAGAATGCCAAGACTGCACAAAGCAGTAATAAAAGCAAAATGTGGCTGTTTTGAAGAATCTAAAATATAAAACATGCTTTGAGTTTTGTCACACCTTTTTAAACTACATAATTCCATATGTGTTCATTCATCGTTTTGATGCCTTCAGTGAGAATCTACAATGAAAATAGTCATAAAAATAAAGAAAAACCAGGTGAGTCCAAACTTTTGCCTGGTAGTGTAAATTAATGTAACTATGTTATTTTTTTCTGTCTGTGCTTTGTGAATGTATAAATTGTAATACTTTAATTTTGGGAATGGACCCCAGGAAGAATAGTCTCTACTTTGGGAGAGACTAATGGGGATCCTTAAATGAAGAAACTTCAGCCACATTTCAGTCACCATTACTTCTCAAGTAGAGGTAGACTGATAAATCAGCCGGCCAATATACTGGACCAATATGTTGATTTTTTTCAATATCAGTCATCAGCCTTTTTTTTTTTTTTTTTTTAAAGCTGATATTTGATCAGTAATAAAAAATGTTCTACAATATTTGATCAGGCAGCTGTGTGGGCTGCACTTGAAGTTCAATAAATGTTAAAACAGTACTATGTGTACATGTATTAATAAATTTGTTTATATTGCTGCATAAAAAAAAAAAATAAAAAAAAAAGTGTTTCAATTGTATTTTGTGGTCAATGTGCTTAAAAAAAAACAAACAAACATTGGCCTTAAATATTGGCCTCAAAAATCAGAATCAGAATCAGAATTGCTCTTTATTGTCATTTGACAGTACAAAGTACATCAAACGAAATTGAGTTCGATGATTAGGGACATCGGGCCGCTGCTCCTAGTACAGAGTACAACTAGAGCGCTACCACAAAACCCTTTCTTCGAAAATTGCAGTGAAGAACAGAAGATAATGCAAAGCACAAATATAAAGACATCATACAGATTACACACAGTACACGTGGAGGTACTGTGGAGGTAAATTATATATGCATATGTATATATCGCATATTGACTGACCAAATTTCAAATTTTTATCAATTACTAGAAATTTCAGGCAACCCCATTTGAATTCCAGGTGACCCCACCCCCCCCTTGGGGTCCCAACCCCAAGGTTGAAAAACACGAGTTATTTTTCCATTGGACATCTGCGCAAAACTTTACAGACATGTTTGAGTGTAAACCACTTGTTTTTTGTGACACACAAAGGTTTTTTTTGCATGTTGTCTCCATGAAGTGAGTAATAATTAGCATTAGAATATGTTAAAATGGGAGAAAACATCAGATTTGCAGCATTAAAAATGTTTTTATTTCATTGTTTTCATTTTACTTTCTTATGGAACAGGATTAGGGCCACTGGACTTTAATCTCAGAATTCTGACTATAAACTCAGAATTCTGACTATAAACTCAGAATTCTGACTTTTTTTCCTCAGAATTCTGACTTTAATCTCAGAATTCTGACTTTATTTCCTCAGAATTCTGACTTTAATCTCTGAATTCTGACTTTTTTTCCTCAGAATTCTGACTTTAATCTCAGAATTCTGATTTTAATCTCAGAATTCTGACTTTTTTTCCTCAGAATTCTGACTGTTTTTCCTCACAGTTCTGACTTTAATCTCAGAATTCTGACTTTTTTTCCTCAGAATTCTGACTTTTCTCAGAATTCTGACTTTAATCTCAAAATTCGGACTTTTGTTTTTTCATAACAATAATTAAAAATATACATATATTGGACCTTATTTTAATTCATTTCATTTTTTTCCAGTGGCCCTAATCCTCTTCTTTCTGTACTTTCTGATATTGGGTTTTAAACACACATTTCTTTACTTCAAAAATTAAATGCATGGACATGTTTTACAATTCCATGGAAAAAAAAAAATCGATCACATTGTTTTTTTCATATCTATGGAGGAATAAAAAACACTCAAGAAAAAAAACTTTACTAAGGTTCTCATAATTCATGCATGAAAGGGTTAAATTCACCTGACTCTAGTTGCGAAAAAAGGTCTTTCCATTGCAGTTTTGCGTGATATACCATTTGCGCTATGCCCGAAAAACCACCTCTTGCCAGTGCAAAAACTTTTACTTGAAAAATTAGACTTTTGACGAAATTGTCATTTTTCCATTAGGTAAATTTTTATGCGCAAGTTATATTTGCGCAATTTGAGGGTCAGTGGAAAAGCTTCTCACGTTCTCAACCAATCTGTCTTTTCTGATGGCGTTTCAGGTGAATGCTGAGTCGTACTGCTCTGCCACACACCAGACACAGATTATAGTTATGTAATACCCACAGACTCTCACTTCTTCCCCTTCTTTTTTAATTTTTTTTTTTTAAATGCAGCCCTCCTAGAGCTTCTTTACATAATGCAGACCTCTCCAGTGGCAGAAAAGCTTTGTGTCATAGCAATTTTATTACTCACTGACAAAAGAAAATTGTTTCAGCAATTTACTCAAGCAGGATCATGTCTTCATTTACATTTGTAAGTCACGAGGCAACAGAAGCTGGTGTAGTTTAATAAATGAATTCTACTAGAAAATCTAATTAGTGCTTATTATTGTCCTCTTGAAATCATTGTCCTTACAAGAAAAGCTTATGTGATTAAAGTGCTGGGGGCTCTGCTGGTCCTGCACTGGGCAGGGTTTGGTTTAGAAATCCCATTACTTCACTTCTCTGGGGTGTAAGGCTAATGTCATTGTGTGTCCCAGCTCAATTCTTTCATTTTAGTTTGCATTAAAAAAAAAAAAAAAAAAAGAAATACATAAAAGTTAATGCTGTGCAAATAAAATAAGGAAATATAGACTTAGATAGAGTTGTTTTAAAAATAACTTTGAACCTCAAAGGATTTTTGCTGCTTTTCTAAAGGTAATCATATGAAGTGTTGGTCTGTAGTAAGTAATACACTACAATACAATACATGAAAAATCTAAATCTTATCAAGTGTATTTTTCTCATTTCAAGTCAAAATATCTCATCACTTAAAATACAAATATATGCTTTTTACAAAATATAGGGGCATGGGGGGGTCATTTACTTTAGTTTTTAGTCTTTCAGTCTTTTAAATTTTTTATACATATGCATATATATTCAAAATATTACAGTATTTTAGGCTACTTTATATTTCGCGAGGTGTGTTTTTATTTATTTATTTTATTAATAAACTGACACTGTGGTGAGCAAAGCACCAATATTTTGTTTAATAAAGTACTGATGGGGCATTTATTGAATGACAATAAAGCAAGTCTGAGTCTTCAGAGTGGGGCTTTGCACATATGTGTTAATAATAGCTAGTTTAAATATTGATATATGAATACATTGTTACTATATTACTATATAGGACAATATAGAATATTGTATGTATTTATGTTATATATGTATTTGTGTTTTTGGTTTTTTGTTTTGATTATTATTTGAGAGTGCTGATACTGGTATGCTAATTTGTAAATGGGTATTATATTAGTGTATATAAGGATTTGTTATATTGTTATATAATTATTAATATTGTTGTTGTTATTATTATATTGATATTCATATAAAATGCTAATTGCTATATAGAGATCATAAGGAATAGAGATTGGGGGTAGGAGTATATAAGTTTTTACTTCTTCCTACTGCTTTTTGAGCATATTTAATTTATTTTAGTTCTTTTTTCTTTTGTTTACTTATCAGCCTTTTATGTGTCATTACTGATATTTTGTTGGTTGATTTTGTTTTGATTTCACTGTCTACATTTTCGAAATAAAGATTTCAATCAATCAGTCAAAAATAAGACGTGATCACCTAAATAGTAACTTTTCAGTCAGATATAATAACTTATTTTTAGACAATACATCTTGAAAATCTTATGTCAAAAATTCTTACCAAGATAATTTTTACTTGTTCCATTGGCGGATTTTTTTTTTTTTTTTTTTTTCTTGAATTAAGAAAAAAAAAAAAAATCTTGAATGAACCTAAATAAATAAATAAATAATAATAGTTTTTACTTGTTCCATTGGCAGATTTTTTATTTTTATTTTTTTTGCTTGAATTAAGCAAAAAAAAAAAGAAATCTTGAATGAACTTAAATAAATAAATAAATACTACTACTACTACTACTACTACTACTACTACTACTACTACTAATAATAATAATAATAATAATAATAATTATAATAGTTTTTACTTGTTCCATTGTCAGATTTTTTTTTTTTTTTTTTCTTAATTCAAGCAAAAAAAAAAAAAAAATCTGCCAATGGAACCAGTGAAAATTATCTTGGTAAGATTTCTTGATATAAAGTTTCCACGGTCTATTGTCTAAAAATAAGTTCTTATATCTCACTGAAAAGTTACTCTTTAGATGATTATGTCTTATTTTACGTGTGATGAGATATTTTGACAAGAAATGAGAAAAATACACTTGGTAAGATTTAGATTTTTTTGCAGTGTGTATGCACTTGAGGATAAATTATCTGCTATCACCACATCATAGTTTATCCTATCAACAAGTTTCTGTTATATTCCCAGCGTGACTGCTGTGAAGATCAGTATTGTGGTTTTGCCAAGAATGTTAAGCACATTTTAGAGTTCCTCTTTTTATTCTATTGTATTTTCAGGATTGTAGTGTCCTGTTGAAATATAGATGTACTGCAGGCTTTCACCTGGCGTATGTAGCCTCATACAACCCACCCACAGCCCCTGAAATACTCCATTATTAATATCAATGTTGCAGAATCCCCCACAAGGTGAGGTCATGTCTCATCTATTATGCCACGTTACCACACTTTCCTCTGTGGGACTAAATCATTTTCTTGCAAAAAAAACCATCAGCGGGTACAACCAGATTTGGAAATGAACTTTACTGGCCGTGACACGAGGAGAAAGTGAGTTTAAAAGCATCTACCGGTTGTTGATTATTTAGTAGATGGACCAGAGGAAACCACAGTGTTATGTTTATGGTGCTGTTGAAGTTGTGGTAGGATGTGAAAGTATCTGGACAGGACTGTGTTTTCACCCTCACATACCGTTCACAGTTTGTATATTTGCAGTATGGGTTAACCCTTTAACCCACAGGTGTCAAACATGTGGCCCGGGTTCAAATTTTTTATGATTTTTTTTTAAAAAACCCCCCCCCCCCCCATTTACTTATAATGGGCAACATTTTACATGTCTGCAGCAGCAAAACTATTGGTTGAATTCATACCAGATTTGGTTTACAGATTGCCAATGACCGAGAATAGGTGTCATTACATTTTGGGAAAAATACATTAAAATTTCAATTTTTTAGGAATTTTTTTAAATCTTTATTTTTTTCCCATTTACTTATAATGGGCAAAATTTCACGTCTGTAGTAGCATAACTATTACTTGAATTCATACTAAATTTGCTTCATAGATTGCCAGTGACCAAGAATAGATCTGAATACATTTTGGGAACAGTAGGTCAAAGTTCAAATTTTTTATGAATTTTTTTAAACACCCCCCCACACACACACCCCCACAGGACTCTGCTGCTTTCTCCCAACTTCAGTTTCGGTTTTGCCAGGTAGAGTTAGGATGAGAAGACGACTCTAAACGACAAGTGATGAGAAGTGACCGACCGCGAAGTGCCCGCAGCTAAAATTGTTCGAGCGAAATAAATCGATCTCATTTCAACCCGACATTGACAAAAACAAAACAAAGGGAATTTTATCCATAATTTTTATACATTTTAGTTAATTTTGTAAGCACGCAATACAGTTTCAGTTAGTTATCATTTTTTCTTTTAACCTTCGGGTATCCAGGTGCGCCTTTTAGGCACACTTTGCACTTCGTGTTAAAAAACTTCATATTATTTTTCACAATTTGAATAAGGTTAGAATTCAGAAGTTGTTCATTTTTGCATGATCTTTTAAATTCTGGCCACCAACTAAAATTTGCGCATTGTAAACAAAAGAAAATTACAAGACTAGCATCTGTCTCCCAAGTGTGCCTAAAACGCACTATTTCTTCCATTTGATATGTATGATTAGGACTGACCTTGATTTTCAAAAATAAAACCAAATTAGAGCAGAAAAATAAATCAATATATAATATTTAATATTTAGATTTATAAGTGTGCATTTTACACGCACTTGGTGACAGATGCTAGTATTTTTGAACATTTGACCTAGCGCCAAAAATAATAATGCAAATTAACCAATGTTGGAGTTAATCATTGACATATGCCAGGCTGCAAAAATCAAATAATATGTGATCCACTTTTTATGTAGTATATTGAAAAAAATATTTTTTGTGTGTTTTTTGCATCCAAAAAAATGGTTTGTTTACATTACAAACACGGCATTTAAAGGGTTAAAAAATGTGACAGTTATTGAGTATTTGGTATTTTTATTCATGGCTCAAGTTGATGAAATAGAAAAAAGTGTAAAAGAATTAAAAACAAACTGTATGAAATGTTTTTTTGACATTATTCCACAAGTGGGCCTAAAAGGCACACTTGATGCTTAGTAAGGGCCTTGTTGGACAGGATACCGAAGAGTTAATTATAGTTTTTATTTATTTCAGTTCACGAAAATGTTTTTGAATTCTAGTTTTCGTTATTTCGTTAGTTTTCATTAACGATAATAACCTTGACTGAAACAGATGCAAATTCACAACAGGACATTTCATTGAAATAATGTCTGAGGGGTTAAAGGGTTAAAATTGACCTGAATTAAGATTTCCCTCAGAGTAAGTATCTACAGATCTGTTTAGAATGTCTAATTAGACTTTGACATGTTAATAAATATGATTAATCCTTAATATGTGTCAGAGAGCAGGGAAAGAAAATATATCTATTACACAGTAGCCTCTCCTGTTTTACATAAGACATAAAAACATAATATTCACAATAATTTGCATGTATTTTATTGAATTTCCAAGTGCAGTGAATATTCTACAGTTATTGAAATGTACAATATAACAATGTTTAACCATGGCAACCATCAAACGCTGTCCTCACAGCGATATTAAAAGAAATTATAATTATCAACATTAATTCAACACTTACCACCTACACAACATATTAAATAGTAAATTGCTCATTAGACAGAGAGGCTGTAATCAGGCTTTTCTTCCATGTTGTCTTCCTGCTCTGACTCATCCTCCTCCAAATCATTACCGGCCTCCTCATCTTCAATCAGATCCAGGGTCTGTTGCACACTGAGTCTTACTGCCATGATGTCAGTTACTGAAATGGCAGCTCCGGTAACTGTATCATGTTATGCGCCCCCCCACCCACCACCACCACCCTCCCAACTCAAACTGATTCACATCTGTTATACTTTGTAGATTATATTAGTACATTGCAGGTGCTTATGCTTGCAGATACAGATCAGAGGTTGCGTTAACCGAAAATATTCCATCATTGACGGATTTCTTTTTTTAAATGATGAAAAATTCTGAAGGCCGTCCGTCATTTTGACAGATTAAAATACTGAGGGTAATCTACCAAAGAAAGTTTTCACATAACACGGTGAACAGAACCTGCTCACAGGATCACTGGTCTGTCTGTCTCTGAACAAGTCATCAAACATTCCATAACAGCATCCTACCTGTATAGAACCAACAGCACCACTGTTCACATCTACACTGAATACAACAGGGGTACTGCAGTCACATGACTCCCCGTTAGTTCACCTGTAGCAGACCCCCTGTCCAGCTGATGGCCAGTGTGCATATTAATCAGTCAGTGTCCAGTCTTGTCTCATTGTTTAGCTGACTTCAGCCAAAATTAGATGTTACTTTGCTAGCGCAAAATGTGAAGACAGCCGAGTCTCCTTAGTTATTTTAGAAAGCCCAGTAAATGTGATGGCAATGATAAACGTGGTGAAAAAGAGGGACTGATGTGGTGAAGGATGACGGACAAGCAAGGAATACGCCAGTGGCATTTGGTGTGCTATATGTTTGCATTTTCTACCTTTCATGTGTTATTTGATAGCATGTCAATTTGTGCACATAACCCGAACCCTAACCCTCAGTGCATGGTATTTGACACTGTGTGAACAAACACAAGGAAAGCTTATAATGTCTACAGACCATTTAACACGCCAATTAAAGTGGCGTATATAATTATGTGAGTCATGATATCACGTTGGTTTATCAGCCAGCAGCAACTACAGTTGCTGCATCCTTGAGATTGAGAGGCAGCTGTGGCTCAGTTGGTAGAGCGGGTTGTCCAATGATCAAATGGTCGGCGGTTCAAATTCTGGTTCCGACTGTCCACATGTTGAAGTGTCCTTGGGCAAGACACTGAACCCTAAATTGCTCCCAGTAGGGCATGGCAGCAGCCGCCCGCTGGTGTGTGTGTGTGTGAATGGGTGAATGTGAGGAATTGTAAGTGCTTTGGGCACAATGAAGGTGTAGAAAATGCACTATATACACTATATTGCCAAAAGTATTTGCTCACCTGCCTTGACTCACATATGAATTTAAGTGCCATCCCATTCCTAGTCTAAGGGGCTCAATATGACTAGACCTTGCTTTGTGCACTGGTGCACAGTCATGTTGGAAGAGGAAGGGGCCAGCTCCAAACTGTTCCCACAAAGTTGGGAGCATGGAATTGTCCAAAATGTCTTGGTATGCTGAAGCATTCCCAGTTCCTTTCACTGGAACTAAGGGGCCAAGCCCAGCTCCTGAAAAACAACCCCACACCATAATCCCCCCTCCACCAAACTTTACACTAGGCACAATGTGGTCCGACAAGTATCGTTCTCCTGGCGACCGCCAAACCCAGACCCGTCCATCAGATTGCCAGATGGAGAAGCGCGATCGGTCACTCCAGAGAAGGCGCCTCCACTGCTCTAGAGTCCAGTGGCGGCGTGCTTTACACCACTGCATCCGGCGCTTTGCATTGCACTTGGTGATGTATGGCTTGGATGCAGCTGCTCGGCCATCGAAACCCATTCCATGAAGCTCTGTGCGCATTGTTCTTGAGCTAATCTGAAGGCCACATGAAGTTTGGAGGTCTGTAGTGACTGACTCTGCAGAAAGTTGGCGACCTCTTCGCACTATGCGCCTCAGCATCCGCTGACCCCGCTCCGTCAGTTTACGTGGCCTACCACTTCGTGGCTGAGTTGCTGTCGTTCCCAAACACTTCCACTTTCTTATAATACAGCTGACAGTTGACTGTGGAATATTTAGGAGCCAGGAAATTTCCCGACTGGATTTGTTGCACAGGTGGCATCCTATCACAGTTCCACGCTGGAATTCACTGAGCTCCTGAGAGCGACCCATTCTGTCACAAATGTTTGTAAAAGCAGTCTGCATGCCTGGGTGCTGGATTTTATACACCTGTGGCCATGGAAGGGATTGGAACACCTGATTCTGATTATTTGGATGGGTGAGCCAATACTTTTGGCAATATAGTGTAAGTTCAGTCCATTTACCATTGAGATGTTTTTGAACATTAAATACTACTAAATATATCTCATTATCATTAAAAAATAAAAATTGGAATTGGAATTTTTACGACCCTGTCCGTCAAAAATGACGGACAATAAAAATGTCTAGCGCAACCTCTGATGCAGATATTATGTCTGTAGTGTTGTGTCACTGTACTGCGCAAACAGCCTACATCTTGAGAAGCCTTAATGGGGGGGGTAACCTGCCAACCTCACAACTTCACGGCACACCTGCAGTATTGCAACTAAAGATTGAAACGCCAATTCGTCTCGTCTTGTTAATGAAAATGAAGAGACATTTTATCACAGTTTTTGTTTTGTAAGCTACATTTAGTCTCGTTTTTATTAGTCATCAATATTGCATTACACATGTAATTATAATTATCATCACTTGACCACCATTTTCGTTACGTCTCGTCTTGTTTTTGTCACAGGATAAAGGTTCGTCGACGAAGATATTTTGTCATAATTGTCGTTGACGAAAGCAACACTAATGTCTGGGTCAAAGTGCCCTCTGACCTCTGGATGACCTCTGGGTGAGGTCAAGGGTGTCACAGATGGACAGCCCACTACTTTTTGATTCATAACTTTGAACCAGACAAGTTTAAGACAAATATTTCACGAAATTGGAAAGGTCTAGATGCCATCTTAAATATACTCAAAGGGCAAAATTTAGTTTCAAATATTTTTAAATGAAAAATATCAAAAACTACTGTGTCACGGATGGACAAAAAAAATTAACGTCTATTTTATGCAAGAACTACAAAGTTCTCTAAAGTGAAGTTCCTGACATTTTCATCCTAAAATGTATTCAGTGTATACCTTAAACCCTGTATTTTACTACATAATAATTGGTTAGAGGAAAAAAATATTATCATACCTTAAAAGCAAGAGTTTTGACAAATGGCAGCGTCACAGGTGGACGACAAAAGTAAAATTATTAAAAATTAAATTTTTTTTTTTTTTATTTCAATTATCAATTGTATATACTTTTTTTTTTTTTTTTTTTTTTTTTTACAATATTTACAACATACAAATAATATTAACATTATATTAAAATAAATTTTGCATAAATATATGCATTCATTAATTTTAAACAGTGTATGCTTAGAATATGACATAAATAATATAACATTCAAATATCAATGTATTTGGAATAAATGTAGTTTATTTATGAGAGTTTATAAAATGAACCCAGAATGACGGCAGAAAACTTTCACTTTCCAAACATTCACAAACATAAAACTCCTCAAATTTATTTTCACAATTTTTTTCTCATTTCAAAATATGTTTTCCTGAAAATATAACTAATTACCTACCCAAAAAACAGAAATTTGGTGTAGATTATTATAATTTAATTTTTTGACCAGATGTTAACCTTCCCTTGACTTTGCCACTCTGTTCTCATTGTGCATCATATATGATCACTCCAATGTTGTTTCACTATTTCACTGTTTGGAGACCCCCCCCCCCCCCCCCCCCCCCCCCCCCCCCATTGTGCCCCTTCAAAGACCAGCAGGTATCTGCCTCTATGGGTAAATGTAGTCCAAACTCAGACAGGTCTTGTGACAGTGCTGAAGTCTACCTTGAACTTTGTCACCACTGTCCTATAAAGAAAACACACACACAGATGCAGCCTGTAGAATTCAGTGCCAAAAACAGATATTTCCTCCAGCTTTTTTTCATCTATATGAAAACTCCAGTTTAGGCCACCGAAAATGATTATTTCTGAAAACTCCGGCTAAAGTGGCGATTTTGGAAAAATCTGTTTTCATGCTCGTGTGTGTACGACAAACAAAGATTTATGGTCCTCAATGTCACAGTATGTGATAAAAAATGCATCAACGCCATGTGTGCAACCTTTGTTTATCCTAACCCTAACCTCCCTCATAACATTTTATGGCATATTTATGTGGGTTTGTGGAAATGAAACTTTTACGAAAACGATCTGGTGTGTTATTGAAAATGGAGGTGGGCAAATATGTATTTTTATAAATACCCAGCTACGTGTGAACACGGCCTCATAGTTTCAACATTAATTTAAAAGCATAATTTTCCTTGATTTGACCCAAAACAGCCTCATTGTTCAAAAATTTGTAGCACCTGTAGAAAAACATCAATTGTTAAAAAAATATTTTCATTCTTGTATATTTTTGTATTTTATTCACTTTAGAAAAAGTCATCAATTTTCAGGCTAAAACAATGATATTTAGGGTAATTTTACTGTTGTCAAATGTCAAAACAGGTCAGATTGACCCGAAAAGTATGAAAGGTTTAACCCATAAAGACCCAGATATCCACCAGTGACCAAAATGATTTACTGATATTAACTGTTTAATGCCTCTTGATCCATTAACCCTATTACGCCAAACGTATCATATTTGATACATGTGCTTTGAAGCCCTCTCCATGATCAGTGTGATATTTTTTTTCTTGAAAAACCTGGTGTATACAATTAGATACATGCAATACACAGGTAATCCACCAGGGGGGAGGAATTCATTCGCCAGAGGCCTTTCCAGTGACACTACAAGACTGTCATTAATGAGGAAGGAGGAAGAACTTTGATAATTTTGAAAAGGAATTACAAATTTGTTAGACATGTTTGTGTTATATTATGGTTTTGTTTGTTCAAAAATAGTAATATTTGAGCACTGAGACCTGATGTATCAAATATGATACAAAATTGAAACTCATACACGGAAATTGATATTCAATTTTTTTTTTTTTTTTTTAGGTTGTTCAGAAGGACCACTAAAGGCTCCAATTTCAAAGAACTGGAATTTTCTGTCAATGATTAAATGGTTCAGGCTTTGTAGGGTTCAGGTATCAATGCATGCAAATAATTGGTGTAAAATGCAGTTTGTCATCTTTTCATGGTCATCAGATATGACCCATTTGGACGTTCAGAGGCTCCGTAGTTACCGTGGAAACACCATCATCTTCTACAACATTGATTCACCAGTAAAACTCATGGAGTTTGATCAACAGGTGATGGAGACACTTGGTTTCTTTTCAGTTCATGATAGATTCTGCTAAAAAAGTCCCTTTTTTTCTTCAGTTTTCATTGTTTTGATATAATAACCTTTAGATTTACTCTGAGCTTTAATGGACATCTACATGATCAGTGAATTAAATACCAGAAAATACCTGATGTTCACCTAAAAATACAAAATACAGAGCATAATATTAGAGTAAATGGTGATAAATCACTGAAGAAGGTTAAAAACACAGGGTCTTTATGGGTTAATCAGATCATATTTTTTCCCAGTGTCTCATGTTGTAGATTTCTTGTTTTCTTAGATTAATCTACATTCAGAAGATTGTAGTAAATGTCAAAAATTATGTTTGCTGTCCACATCAGTGACCCCGAGTAACAGATGTTTTTGGGTTTTTTTTTCAAAGTTTGACTTCACAAGCAGGAGAAAAGAGAGAGAGAGAAAAAAAGGGAAAGCTTATCTACTTCACCAGCAGCTCTGCGCAAATACATCCCAGATAACTTTTTGACCTCGACAGCACATGTGCGTGCAGACACCGAAAAACAGCTCTGTGATTTGAAGAGAATGCCTCCCAATCAAACACAAGACACTCGGGGATGAAAGCAGCACTTTGTTGTCGGAGCTATAATCATAGTTGTTTTTACAAGGATAACTGAAACAGACGGATGATGAATATCGAATTAGGATGAAATTATGTGTTCAAGTCCTGAGTATGTTTTGTTAAAAAAGTCGTCACCTTTTTCTCTAACTCAGGGCTGTCAAACTCATTTTGGTTCAGGGGCCATATTTAGCCCAGTTTGATCTCAAGCGGGCCAGACCAGTAAAATAATGTCCTAATAACCTATAAATAATGACAAATCCAAGTTTTTATTTTAGTTTTAGTACAAAAAACCCTAATTAAATTATGAAAGTATTTACTTTTTACAAAAAAGATGTGAAGAACCTGAAAAAACAGAAATTTCATTTGAAAAATTAGTGCAATTTTAACAATGTTACTTATTACTTATACATGTACATTACACACAGTGTTACATAAACATTTTGTAACAGGGAGAATATTGTTAAAATTTTGGATTTTGGAACTAAAATTTGAACAATTTCTACAATATTACATCTCTTATTAACAAGTACAGATCACAGTGGATCCATAAATGCACAAAACATTTAGTAACAAGCAGAATATTGTTAAAATTGCACATTTCAGGTTGTTCATCTTTGTTTTTATTTATGTATTTATTTGCATTTTATTGTGAAAGAATAGTTTTGTAAATGTAAATACTTTCACAGTGTAATATTATTATTATTTTTTTTTTTTCACTTAAATTTTTTCCACATAATTTTTCACAAAGAAAATTTGTAGTTGTCATTATTTATGGCAGGGGTGTCAAACTCATTTTAGTTCAGGGGCCACATTCAGCTAAATTTGATCTGCAGTGGGCCGAACCAGTAAAATAATATAACAATGTAACATATTATTATGTAAATAATGTCAACTCCAAACTTTTCTCTATGTTTTAGAGTGAAAAAAGTAAATTTACATTATGATAAGGTTTACATCTACAAACTATCCTTTCAAACAATAACTGAAAAAAATAAGTGTAATTTTAACAATATTCTGCCTCAGTTTATCATTTCCACATGTACATTATAACTTACAGATCACATTAGAGCTACAAACTCACAAAACATGAAGTAACAGGCATAATATTGTTAAAATTCTGGATATTGGAACTAAAATTTGAACAATTTCTACAATATTACATCTCTTAACACCACAGATCACACTGGATCCATAAATGCTCAAAACATTTAGTAACAGGCAGAATATTGTTAAAATTGCACATTTCAGGTTGTTCATCTTTGTTTTTATTTATGTATTTATTTGCATTTTATTGTGAAAGAATGGTTTTGTAAATATAAATATTTTCACAATGTAATGTTATTTTTTCACTTAAATTTTTTCCACGTAATTTTTCACAAAGAAAATTTGTAGTTGTCATTATTTATGGCAGGGGTGTCAAACTCATTTTAGTTCAGGTGCCACATTCAGCTAAATTTGATCTGAAGTGGGCCGAACCGGTAAAATAATATAACATATATAACATAATATATAAATAATGTCAACTTCAAACTTTTCTCTATGTTTTAGAATGAAAAAAGTTAATTTACATTATGATAAGGTTTACATCTACAAACTATCCTTTCAAACAATGTGAATAACATGAACAAACTGAAAAAAATAAGTGTAATTATAACAATACTCTGCCTCAGTTTATCATTTCCACATGTACATTATAACTTACAGATCACATTAGATCTACAAATACACAAAACATTAAGTAACAGGCAGAATATTGTTAAAATTGAAAAAAAAAAATAAAAAAAATCTAAAGACATTTCAGGTTGTTCATATTTGTTCAGGTTATTCACATTTTTTGCGAAATTATACTTTGTTTTAATATAAATACATGAAAATATTTACATTTACAAAGAGAAAAATTTGTAGCTGTCCTTATTTATATGCTATTATGATAGTATTTTACTGAATCCTGCCCACTTGAGATTGAATTGGTCTAAATGTGGAACCTGAACTGAAAGGATTGTTAATTTCTTAGTGTAATTTTTGCATTTCACAAATTCATCCCAAGGACCCTTTGGCGGGCCGAATGTGGCCCCCGGGCCGCATGTTTGACACCTGTGTTTTAGAGCAAAAAAAAGATAATTCACATTATGAACAGGTTTACACCTACAAACTATTCTTTCAAACAATGTGAATAACATGAACAAACTGAAAAAATAAGTGTAATTTTAACAATATTATGCTTCAGTTTATCATTTCCACATGTACATTATAACTTACAGACCACATTAGATCTACAAACACACAAAACATTAAGTAACAGGCATGATATTGTTAAAATTGTACTTACTTCTCTTAAGACATTTCAGGTTATTCACATTTTTTGCAAAATTATACTTTGTTTTAGTGTAAATGCGTGAAAATATTTACATTTACAAATAAAAACACTTGAAGTTGTCATTAATTCTATGTTATTATGATTGCATTTTACTGGTCCTGCCAATTTGAGATCGAATTGTTCTGAATGTGGAACCTGAACTAAAAGGATTAATATTTTAGTGTAATTTTTGCATTTTACAAATTCATCCTATGGGCCAGACTGGACCCTTTGGTGGGCTGGATTTGGCCCCCGGGCCGCATGTTTGACACCTGTGCTCTAACCCCTCTGTTAGTCAGTTCCAGTTCTATCTATATTTATATATATGTGGTGTTTTTTTCTCATTTGCTGAGTTGTTTCATTTTATTCACTGCACAGCTTGAGTTAAATCAAGGAGAGACTGGAGGTGTGGATAACATGTTGTTTGTTCCAGGAGAATGGAAGTGTTGTGTTGCTTGAAGATGAGGCCACTCCAGGTCTCCATCTGGGTTCAACAGAATCAGCAGCTCCCTCTGTGCAGGAGGCTGAAATATTTTGTTCTTTGTCTGCAGAATGTGCTCAGAGTTCAGTTGCTTTTGTTTGTGGGCCTCGGTATCACTCTCTATGTTATACCCGATAGAGAAAAAAATGGTGCGAGAGGTTGTGTTGATGTGCGGCAATTAAACATTTCTGCAGATACAAAACTGTGTACAGTCAGAGGTGGAATCAATTTTCAGTACAGTCCAAGGGAATGAAAAAAAAAATGTAATTAGTTCCAGATGAAAGATGCAAGACAGGCAATGAATGGAGCAACCCAAGTAAGCAGAGTGGGGGTAAATCTATATGTAAGGTAACACGGACTGTCCATCTGGGAAGAAATCTGAATCGTGTTTTTCTGTATCTGGGATTTCTGTGCAGCCTCTCCTGGTCTCAGTGTGTTTCAAAAAACTGCAAACATCTGCAGGCGCTTTAGTGGGAATCAAACAGTCACAGGGTGCAAATACACACAATGTAACACCGGTCAACAATTTTTTCTAAGTAGTTCTTCTCGTTTCAACTGGACTAGTTTAGCTGCTTTTTATCAAAAGGGCTAAACTACTGTCTTGTGTCTTAACACATGTTTATGGGCCCCCGTTTATAAACTGAGGTGGCCTATTACAAAATGTATCTTGTAAATTTATTGTGGATTTAACTTTTGTAATAATTTTGTAATAGAAGGATGGATGGATGGATGGATGGATGGATGGATAGTGCAGTTGAACTGAGAAGAACTACCAAGAATACAGATGACCTGGGCAAATGAAAACCTACACAGACACTGGTCAACAATGGAAAAGATCTTTCCATTGCAGTTTTGCGTGATGTACCATTTGCACTACGCCCAAAAAAAAAAAAAAAAATTCTTTAATGCTGGTGAATGTAATTCATGACTTCCTTAATGCCAACTCTAACTCCCACATCGCCGCGTCGTGCCCTGCAAGAAGCCGTCCTACGGGCTCCAAACACCGTCTTCTGCGGCTTTCAGAGCGTTGCAGTGAGCCGCTGTGTACCCAGGGTGTGGATCCAGTTCCGAGTACAGTTTTCGTTTACAGAACTCGGAACCAAGCTCCACTTTGACCATGAAAAGATGACAAATTGCATTTTACACCAATTATTTGCATGTGTTGGCACGGAACTGGACTTCCAGGTCCGTTTAAGTTAAACATAGCTGGTAGCTGATGAAAAGCCTGGAGCTTGGAGGTCCGTGCTGCGGTGTGGTGTACCGGGTCACAGCCGCTTAGTGTAACGGTCTGCAAGCCCGCAGGAGCCAGCGCTAGAAGCCTGGAGCCCAGCTTCCTGCAGGGCACAACGGGCGATGTGGAAGTTGGGGTTGGCATTAATGAAGTAAAATAAAATGACATTCGCCAGCATTAAAGAAAATATAAACAGCAGAAGAGTGCAAATGTGTATTCATTTATGGGTCGGACCTGATGGAGAGCATTATTCAGAACTAGATCCGAGGTCCTTGGAAGACCAGCTTGGTCTCCCGGTTCACTGCAGGTTAGAGCAGCTCTAAGCCCCACAGGAGCCAGGGCTTTGAGGGCGCTAAGTGGTGCTTAAAGGTCGGAGCACGGTTTAGTTCCATGACCCTTAAAACAGAAGTGGTTCCGTACAGAACCAACTCCGGGATCCGTAAACTTTGCTGGTTCCATAAACAGAACTCGATCCTTAAATGTAACTGGATCCTTAAACGGAACTGGTTACGAGAACCGAAAACAGAACTGGTCCTGTTAACGGAACTGATTCTATTTACAGAACCAACTCCACACTCAGTGAAGCTCGGTGTAATTTGTGAGTACAGAATTATGGAATTATATTTGTGCCAGTTTCTTGAGCGAGCAATGATAGATTCTGAGCACACAATTAGAGATTTTGAGCACATAAAAATATATTTTGCAAGCACATCAATTATATTTCAAAAAGAAATTACGCTTGAGCAAACAAAAATCGATATTGTGCTCCATAAATGCGTTTGCATGTTAGTTTTACTCATAATGTTCTCTCACAAATTCTTTCCATGGCGCACAAACAGACCGCTGCACTCACTCACTTTCCCCTTCCCTCTCTCACTCAACCTCCCTCTCCCTGCACGCTCAGGTTGTCGTGTCCGCACGCTCAACTTGACACACACGTTACAATTGTGCCACAAAACCAACCAATCGGAAAGCTTGCAGAAGTACACTCTGATTGGCTGTTCGCTCTCAAATTTGCTCGCTAGTTACATTTACCCGAGACAATAATCCTAATAATAATAAATACTGACCGAAGTTTGTGTAGAATCAATTCCTCCTCTTCCGATCCGTGTCTGTCTCATCGAGTGCTTTTTTTTTTGGGTAAATGTAACTAGCGAGCTAATTGGAGAGTGAACAGCCAATCAGGGTGTACTTCCGCAAGCTCTCCGATTGGTTGGTTTTGTGGCACAATTGTAATGTGTGTGTCAATTTGAGCGTGCGGACACAACAACCTGAGCGTGCAGGGAGAGGGAGGTTGAGTGAGAGAGGGAAGGGGAAAGTGAGTGAGTGCAGCGATCTGTTTGTGCACCATGGAAAGAATTTGTGAGAGAACATTATGAGTAAAACTAACATGCAAACGCATTTATGGAGCACAATATCGATTTTTGTTTCCTCAAGCGTAATTTCTTTTTGAAATATAATTGATGTGCTCGCAAAATATATTTTTATGTGCTCAAAATCTCTAATTGTGTGCTCAGAATCTATCATTACTCGCTCAAGAAACTGGCACAGATATAATTCTATACAGAATGTGCTTTTATTTTGGCAAGGCATAAAGATTCAATGAGAAGAAGAGCAATTGTAGATGAACAGTAAAGCCAGTGTTTGGCCTGTGGTTCTCACACATGGTGCAGCTCTAAAAAAACACAAAAACAAACACAAAACAGACAATAAACATTGCCATACACACATTAAGTCCACATTAACACTAACACCACAACCCTGCAGAACCCCTGCACATAAAAAGAACACATTTTCAACAACATGCCCAATACCCACAATGCAATGCGGAGATAAAAAGGTGTGGCCATGACTAAAACTTAGGGATTTAAGTCCATTCAACTTAAACTTTTTCATCCTTTCAACTATGTCTACAAATTAGTAGAATATACTGAACATTTTTAGTCATGTAATAAAACTTAAATCATTTAAGTACATTGTAATTAAAGCATTTTAGTAAATACAAAGGCTGGGCTTACAGTATACTTCCAGTAAATAATGAGGCTTCATATTTACATGCCGTCTTCCTCAGTGGCTTCATCTGGGCACATTTCCTGATCTGTGGTGGGTGGTGGGTAGTGGGTGGTGGGTGGGACAAACAGTAAGTGCTGGCTACACATTCACTCCACTCATGACCCCTGTGAAAGCTGTGCTCCCAAACGTGTGAGATTAATGAAGATTGGATACATAGGAACTATTTCCTCGTAACATAATTTTTATATTATTCAGTCTGCTCACATAGCCGATAGGGATCATAAAAGAGTAGTTTTATGGTTTAATTCAGCCGTCTACTTAGATTAACTAGTGATTCAGGTGACACATGGTGCATAAACCCTCGGTGGCTTAAGTTATAAGACCTGATCCATGCACACTTTGAGCTTTATAGGAGGCCAATCACAACTTACAACTTCCTTTCTTTGATTTTTTTTTTTTTTAATTTCCTGTGTTTTTTAACTTCGTATTTTTCATAGGTTTATTTTTCTCTGATAACTGCTTACTCAGCTATGATGTTTGGTCATATGTCAGTTTATTAAATTGTTCAGTGTGTATTATTTATTGTTATCTACTAATGAAGTTGCAGTTACCAAGTGTATTTTTCTCATTTCTAGTCAAAATATCTCATCACACTTCAAAGAAAACATAATCACTTAAAGACTAACTTTTCAGTGAGATATAAGAACTTATTTTTTGACAATAGATCTTGAAAATGTTATATCAATAAATCTTACCGAGATCATTTTTACTTGTTCCATTGGCAGATTTTTTTGCTTGAATTAAGCAAAAAAAAAATCTTGAAATAAGACAAAAAAAAAAAAAAAAAAAAATCTGTTTTCTGTTACATATTGTGTTCACTGGAGTGTTTTTTTTTTTTTCTGGATGTCTTTTATTTTATATTTTTTACACTAACCAATTTATTTTTATGGTTGCACTGCCAAAATCTAAATCTTCCCAAGTGTATTTTTCTCATTTCTAGTCAAAATATCTTATCACACTTAAAATAAGACATAATCACTTAAAGAGTAACTTTTCAGTGAGATATAAGAACTTATTTTTAGACAATAGATCTTATTCGAAGAAATCTTACAAGATCATTTTTACTTGTTCCATTGGCAGATTTTGTTTGGTCTTAATTCAAGATTTTTTTGCTTAATTGAAGAAAAAAAATCTGCCAATGGAACAAGTGTAAATTATCTTGGTAAGATTTCTTGATGTAACATTTTCAAGATCTATTGTCTAAAAATAAGTTCATATATCTCACTGAAAAGTTACTGTTTAGGTGTTTATGTCTTATTTTAAGTGTGATGAGATATTTTGACTAGAAATGAGAAAAATATACTTGGGAAGATTTAGATTTTTGCAGTGTAATCTAAAAAATACACTTCATCCTCCCCTTTGGTGGCAGAAAAAAAGAAATAAATGGAAAAATTGCTTATTATAGTGACTATTTTGATATGTCCATTATGGGTTTAATAGTTCATAATAACCACAATTGATACTCAAACATACAGGTAAAAATAATGCACTGTAATGCAAGATTCTACCAGCTATATCCTAAATTCCTCGAGTTAAAAACTGCTTGTTCTAAGGTAATGAAAACAAAACAATTCTTTTCATGTAATCTGTAATTATCCTAAATCCCCATAAATCACACACACTAAACTTATGAATTGGACCAGACATTCTGCACTCTAAATCTATATATGGTTTTATTATGAATAAATACAGTACAGATCTATTTGTTTCTGTCGCTGTTGTAACATGAAAAGGACATGTTTTGTATGAGGTGGGTTGACATCATTTACAACACATCCTTATTCCCATTTGAAAACATACTGAGAATGTTTCATTGTGTCACATATTGATGCTCAGGGCGTCCCTAGAGGGCAATTTATTGATGTGCAGAGTAGTTTGCAGTTATGTGCACATCATTTTCCAATGCTGGGGAGAAACAGTGGCACATTCCTGGTTTGGTTAGGTTTACACTGCAAAAAATCCAAACCTTATCAAGTGTATTTTTCTCATTTCTAGTCAAAATATCTCATCACATTTAAAATAAGACATAATAACCTAAAGAGTAACTTTTAAGTGGGAAAAGAACTTATTTTTAGACAATAGATCTTGAAAATCTTATTTCAAGAAATCTTACAAAGATAATTTTCAGTTGTTCCATTGGCAGATTTTTTTTTTTTTTTTTTTTTTTTTGCTTAATTCAACCATCCTCCAGGTTCCAACATGGTTGACTGTTTGGACCATGGAGTGAGTTTTACAACACAATGATGTCAGAATTATAAAGTGAATAGCACCATTTTCCTATATGGGGGACACCACAGAGACGGCAGATTTTTTTGCTTAATTCAAGATTTTTTTTGTTTAATTCAAGCAAAAAAAATCTGCCAATGGAACAAGTGAAAATTATCTTGGTAAGATTTCTCCCATTAGTCTCCATGTTTCCAGGTAGAGTGGGTTACCAGAAGACGACTCTAAACGACAAGTGATGACAAGTGACGGACCGTTAAATATCATATGGTGCCAGCAGCTAAAATTGTTTGAGGGAAATAAATCGATTTCATATCAATCCGACATTGACAAAGACGAAAACTAAGGGAATTTTATACATAATTTTTATACGTTTTAGTTTTGTAAGCACACAATACAGTTTTAGTTAGTTATTGTTTTTTCTTTTAATTATAGTTTTTATTTATTGTAGTTAACGAAAATGTTTTTACAATTCTAGTTTTCATCAGTAGTCATTTCATTAGTTTTCGTTAACGATAATAACCTTGGTTCAAATTCAAACTTTTTAAACTATTAAGGTCCAAATACACAAATAAATGAACCAAAGACTAATAAAAGTGGATTTAGCAAAATATGACCCCTTTAGAATACTATCAAAGCTGGTCTGTTTACAGCAGTGCATCACATCACTTGGTGCTGAGTTGCGTAATATTGTAATTTTTTACATTATTCACCTTCCCATGAACTGACAGTGCAGATAAAGGGCTGATGTCGAAACACAAAATGTGTCTCGTAAAAACTTTATGCCTTATCAGGGAAAGGGATTAGGTTCAAATAACTGATAGTTATTATACTAATCTTTCCTGAGTCATTTAACAAATGTAAATTATGAACTTCATCCACTTTCTCTGCTGTTTATCATCACATGTAAAGTGATTGAATGTCAACTGGATGTGTTTTATGGACTCACAGACACATTATTGCAGTAGCATGAATACAAAAGA
This sequence comes from Sphaeramia orbicularis, assembly GCF_902148855.1. Taxonomy (NCBI): domain Eukaryota; kingdom Metazoa; phylum Chordata; class Actinopteri; order Kurtiformes; family Apogonidae; genus Sphaeramia; species Sphaeramia orbicularis. The sequence goes on along the minus strand of NC_043969.1, from coordinate 13,166,870 downwards.
ATGAACTGAGGTGGATATGGATGAAGAGAAAGACGTAAACAAGTGGACAGGTGTTGAAAAGGCATTGAATATAGATGCCAAGGGGTCATGACCAAGCAGCAGAATTGACAACTTGGAAGTGAGAAGTGGCTCAAATATATTGTTATTTTTTTTCTTGTTGTCTTACCTTTAAAATCCATTTTCTAGTAGGACTCATTTCAGTGTAACACAAAAGTAATGGAGTAGCTGATAGAAGAGGCTTCATTCATATAAAATCATGTTATGATCAGAAAACAGCAAAAGTCAGACCAAATCCAAAAGCATCACTTCATAATGCAACTTTTATTTTTGCTCTTTATTGGTTTGTTCAGTGTTTAGGGTTAGCGTAGCGGTGCAAAGTTTATAGAATTTGTCTGTTATTGCTAATGACTGTTAGCTCGTTTTAGATATTCACCTATTTAAGTACTTGTTTAGATTATGTTGTGTTTTCTGAAAATTGAGTTTGTTGAGATTTTCGATGATGTCCTTCTGGTTGTGTGGATGTATAGCGTGAATAGCGCGGCAAGAATCACCATGGCAACACAGATGGAACAGCACCTGGTTTAAGAGGCTACAGCTGAGGATGCAAAAATCTAATGAATCTAGATAATGAGGATATAATTACTGGTTATGGAGGTGGATGTGCTAAGCAACAGTTAAGAAAACATACAGGAACAAGTGGAGCCAGCCACAACAAACCCCACCCCTCGCATATATTTCACCCATTATAAGTAAATGGGAAGATTTTTTTAAAAAATCATAAAAAATTTGAACTTTGACCTAGCTTACCCAAAATGTGACATCTATCTGGGTCACGGCAATCTATAAACCCAATCTGGTATAAATTGAACTCATAGTTTTGCTGCTAAAGTGTTAACAAACAAAGAAACAAGCAAACCGAACCAAAAGTAATACCCTTGCCTCCACCATCGGGGGGCGGGTAGTGGTGTAGTCTAGGGTATAAGGTGGTTTACAGAGTATACCCACTTATTTTTCAGTCAGTATTACGTATACCCACGTCTAAATCCTCCTGATGCGCACCATTCAGTAGTATGTGCAGCCAAATTGCCTACGTTTTCCCCTAGGATGGTGAAGACATGACCCGCCCTACTCTGCCTCTAATTGGCTAGTACTTCGTACCTTCACTGATTAGATTGGTTAACTTTAGGCATGAGGACTGATGAGCCAATCAGAGGCAGAGTAGGGCGGGTCATGCCAAAGAAAATATTGCCGACTTTTTTTCTCCGAGAATTTATTTATTATTTATCGATAGAACATACAAAAAAATAGAATATAACAAGAATATGCAAAACATCAGTTGTTCAAAGCCATAATGAAAAAAAAATATTGCTAACTTAGCGCCAGAGCTAGGGCTCTGCTTAGCGCTGGCCACCTCTGGAACCTGATTGGACACTTCAGGTGCCAGTGCCGCCCCAGTTGATTGACAGGTCACTGCACGTCTCATTGAAAGATGTACGATTATTGGAAATGTTAACAAGAAAGGCAGGATAAACGTCTTTCAAATGGCTGACACATATTGAGAGAACCTACTTTCGTGGAATTCATAATTCTGAGGTAAGTTTAAAGGTGGTTTCAGAATTAGTCACTGTTTTAAATTACTGACCATATGACTGCACATTTAGAGAAGAGATTTCATCACCAGTAGTTAAACTGTGTAAGTAGGCTAACGTTATGAAAGGCTAACGTTACCCTATGTTTGCCTCATGTTGAATACATTTCCATTCATGCAGCTGCTTGTGTGACCAGTAAAACCTACAAACTGCTCCTGATCAAGTCATGATAATTTTATATTAGTGAGCAAATACTATTAATGGATTTTTTTGGTAAACTAAATAGAGTAGTCTGACATGTCACCGTTTCTAAAACAGCGTTTTTCTGGACTACTTTATTAAAAAAAAAAAAAAAAGGCAAAAATTGAGAGTATACCCACTTCTCCAGGGACCACTACACCACTGGGGGTGGGGTAAAAATGACTGAATAGAGGGTATGCACATGACGTCACTGCTAGCGGAAGTCACCTTGGTTTTGCCCACTGAGTGGCAGCAAGAGGGAGATGAGTGACAGCGTTGGCTTCAATACTGTCTAAACTGAAGAACAATATTCAATAAAAAATGGGGAAGAGCTGTTGTGAGATTGATTGCATGAACAGATTTGAAAAGCAGTCGGAGCTATCGTTTTACAGACACTGAAAGACAAAGAAAAGAGAAGTAGATGGATCCACAAATCCAGGAAACCAAACCTAGATCTTTGGATCCTGTTTGGTGTCAGCTAACATTAATTTATGCTGTATTTTTGGGTCAAATCAGACCTTAAATTACGTATTGTTTTGGCTAACGTTACTTCTTAGTAAAGTTCTTGGTTTCATGATCAGATCTTTCATGGTTTTTGTCTTCATTTTGTGATTCTGAGCCTTGTGCTCCTACATGATTAGTAAACTAACTTAAACTGAGGCTAACCTAGTTTTTCAAATACAGGGGTACTGGAGAATAAAGCTATGACGGAGTATTAGGGCCACATAAGAAAATAAAAACACTTTTCACTACGAGTATAAAGTCATAAAATATCGATATAAAACCCCTCATTTTATGATTAAGTCGAATATATAAAGAATCACAATGTTATGAGAATAAAATCGTAGTTATAAAAAAACTCATAATTTAACAAAAATGTCATTTGTTTATGAGATTAAAGTCGTCATATTCCGACAGTAAAGCCATGATATCACAAGAATAATGTTGTGATTTAAAAACAGGTGGGAAAAATATCATAATTTACAAGAATAAAGTCGTACCCTGCTCTGTGTTGTATGGAGTACTTGATCTGCACTAGACTCAGTAAATCTCCTCAGTCCCAGTAGGTCATGCATATATTCACTGGGGTCAGTACACGGTCTACTGTAAATGCACTTTGGATCAGCTGGTTCTGGGCCCTAGTTTTGGACCCTGGTTGTCAGTGATGATGAAACCATGTATATTTGTTTCAGGTAAAGATAGTGATGATATCCTACACCCTGGATGTCAGGATACTCCATTTCTGTCCACATGTTAACGTTCGTGGACCAATTGTTCTTTGGTAGCTCGAACGGATCCATGTCCAGTCAAATTGTCCTTAATTTAATTTAATATTTCACATTTTCCCGGTCTGGCTGTGTTTACTGCTATACTCCATCATGTTGAGTAGGTTGGTTTTTGACACTCAGTCTGACTTAGAGGGGCGTGGCCCGGGGGGGGAAGTCACGTATATGCATACCCTCTATTGCACAGGTGTCAAACATGCGGCCCGGGGGCCAAATCCGGCCCGCCAAACGGTCCAGTCCGGCCCTTGGGATAATTTTGTGAAATGCAAAAATGACACTAAGATATTAACAATCCTTTTAGTTCAGGTTCCACATTCAGACCAATTCAATCTCAAATGGGCAGGATTCAGTAAAATACTTTCATAATAATGTAGAAATAATGACAACTCCAAACTTTTCCATTTGTATATGTAAATATTTCCATGCATTTACACTAAAACAAAGTATAATTTCACCAAAAAAATTAAATATCCTGAACAAATAATCCTGAACAACCTGAAATGTCTTAAGAGAAGTAAGTACAATTTTAACAAGATTCTGCCTGTTTCTAAATGTTTTGTGTATTTGTAGATTCACTGTAATCTGTAAATATTAATGTACATGTGTAAATGATAAACTGAGGCATAATATTGTAAAAATTACACTTATTTTTTCAGTTTGTTCATGTTATTCACATCTTTTGAAAAGATAGTTTGCGGATGTAAATCTTTTCAATATGTAAATTAACTTTTTTTGCTCTAAAACATAGAGAAAAGTTTGGAGTTGACATTATTTATATATTATTATGTTATTATTTTACTGGTTCGGCTCACTGCAGATCAAATTTAGCTGAATGTGGCCCCTGAACTAAAATGAGTTTGACACCCCTGCTCTGTTGGACAACAGACACATAAAGACATTCATTCATTCATTCATTCATTTTCTGAACCCGCTTTATCCTCACTAGGGTCACGGGGGTCGCTTGGAGCCTATCCCAGCTACATGGGGCGAAGGCGGGGTACGCCCTGGACAAGTCGCCAGTTCATCGCAGGGCTACATAAAGACATAATGCTTTCCATTCTCATATGTTGGGATGTAAATTTAAAGAAAATGCAGCTTTGTAGGCAGCCTCCATCACAGGTCAATGGTGGCGATGATGATGATGATGATGATGATTGCAAACAGGTGTGCATAGCAGCAGGACGCTTGATTGACAAGAGACTGATCCTGTGTAACTTCACACACACATACAGAGGCTGACATAACACCAATACAAATATGCATTATAAATATGGAAAAAACGCTTAGGTGGTTAAAATTTACGGTGATAAATGTATATTTTTTCCAATATATTTGCATATGTACTGTACATAGTGATGAGTATTTGTGCACTTGTTACCTAATCTGTGGTGAGTATTAATGTGGGCGTGCTGGATGCCAATCAAGGAAATTGTTCAATATATTCCGTCTCTCTTTCTCTGTCTGGTGGATCTCTCACATTTAGTTGTCATTCAGTTGTATAATCACAACGAGCAGCAAGGTGGAAGCAGAAAACCTCCAGTCCTCGCTCCTACCACAATATAAATATTTATGAATCTATTTGAATAATGTGGTTTTGTAACAACAAAATATCATTTGGAGAAAGGAACGGCAGGGTGTGGGAAGGTGAAGATTGTCAACAAGCAGAGACGGAAGAATCTCTGCAGAGTTTGAGTTTTGGTCTTATGGGGTTATGAAGGAGTCGCAGGTTGGATGTGAAGATGAATGAGAAAAAAAAAAAGAAACTGCAAATTTATTCAATTATAATCTTCACTTTTTTTTTTCTTTTAATCTTTCCCCATCTGAAGTACTTGACAGTCTCTTTTAGAAGTGTTTAGAAATATTCCGTTTGGTTTCTGGTGACACATATTGATTGGAGTTTCAATGTCAAATTAATGTTATTCTTTTTCAATTATCATTACTCTCTTAAACTCATAAACACATGGATACTTTTAATTAAATTCTTACCCACATGTCTTTATTATTAACCTTCTGCATTTGACCCTGAACTACCACTACCACTTCTTTTTTTCTTCTTTTTCTCTAAGAATAACAGCAATTCATTAGTAACTAAAATGTTTGATTTTTCAATTAAATGAAAAGAATGTAAGTGAGACTGTCTTTTGTGGAGTTCAGTGTATATGAGTTGTTTACTATATCAGCTTTAAACCACTGAACTTCGAGTATGGATGTCTATGTTGAGAGTATAGCAGCTCTTTAACTCATTAAATATAATCAATACAAGTCGGCCTGATCACAATCAAGGGTACCAGAAAGGGTGCACATATAGATAAAAAATAATAATGCTCTATCAAAAAATCAGACAGGCCATTTTATTTGTCTGATATCTCTCTTTTAAAGTCCAAAATATTGTTGTATTATGGTGTCTACTAAAAATTTTGCAGGCTTGTACCCCTGTCAAATCAAAAATTATTCAGTGTACGGACAATCCAGCCTAATAGCCTCCATATTTAATGCCTACAAAGATATACAAATGTTTCAGCACTCAGGATACTCATGCATTGTTTATTGCATAGATGTCTTTTCTAAAAATTCCGTATATTGACAGAAACAATAAAATTAGACCCACATATTTTGATATGGTGTACGGACACTACTTGGTGTACGGACTCTACAAGATTGGAATGGAAATCTGGTTTACCACATGGTCGCATCTCTGTTAGATCTGTAATTAAGTCTTCCTGGTACAGGAGGAAATAAACATTTGTGAACAAGTTATGACAATATATCTATAAGGCACATATGCGATATTATTGATGGAAGTATATTGGTGTACTGACACTACATGAATTTTGGTGAACAACGCGTCATTGAAAACATGCGGTTCGATGTAAACATCCGTTTGCCACATTGTTACCAAATTTTCTGCAGCCAGGAAGCAGACCAAAATCTGTCTAGTTGTGCATATTTAGTAATAATAATATTTAAATAAAAAGTTCCCATTCTATTATTACGATTAAAGGGCTGTAAAAGAAGGGTTTTCATAAAAAAAATGGTTGATTGTCTTAATACTGAAAATAAGAATTGATAATCAAACAGTTCAACAAAAATGATCAATAAATGAAAAGCAATGTGATGTGTGTATTTTGTAATAAAAAAGACACAGGAGTTGAGTGGCATTATACATTAAAATGAATGGGAAAAAGACTGCTAGCTCGATGCTAACTTGAATGGGAAAATCCATAGACACACTAACGATTAGCATTTACAGATTAATTTAAGATTTACTACGTCTTTTTATCCAGCAACAAAGGTTCACATCAGATATATTTTATACTATTCATTCTTACAACTGAACATAAAATACTCACAGGCAAACATTTTTGGGGCCATACAAACAGAGTGAAAGAAACGTTATTACCGCGTTAACGCATTCATTAAATAACGCCGACAATTTTTTTTATCTCACGTTAATGCCATTATATTCTAACTCCTATTATTCTGCCTCTGCTTGTGTGCGTGTAGCAATTAGCTCGGCAGATAGACAACAGGTTTCCCAAGAAAAGCCGAACACCGAAAACTTCTCTCCAAATCTTTTACTTGAGACTCACTGTAAAACTGCCACATAAAAACAAAATATGTCTCAGTTCTGTTCATTGCCTTAGTACATTTACATGGCATTATACATTAAAATGAATGGGAAAAAGACCGCTAGCTTGATGCTAACTTGAATGGGAAAATCTATAGACATGCTAACGATTAGCATTTACAGATTAATTTAAGATTTACGACGTCTTTTTATCCAGCAACAAAGGTTCACATCAGAGATATTTTATACTATTCATTCTTACAACTGAACATAAAATACTCACAGGCAAACGTTTTTCGGACCATACAGAGTGAAAGAAATGCGTCTGTTAGTTCCTTCTTATGTCTGAACTGACTACGGTAACACCGCAAGGACAAAACATACGTTAGTGCAATTTATTCTGCCCACTAGAGGGCCCCCTTTGCTTGCTTTGAACAACTGAACATCACATATTATTGGGCTTATTAGTATTAGTACTGATTAGTGGGCTTAAGACTCCTGTCAATCACTCACAACCGGAAATAAACTGGTGGGGGCATAAACATGGAGAAAAGTACCGGTCTTTCACATGGACATTGTCATTTTAAATGTCTTCAGATGGTGGGGTTGAGAAGGACACAGTTGTTTGGAAGCACTGCAATGTGGAATTATTTTTATCACCGGAGTACTTCCAGTCTGAAATATCACTTAAAGGCAATACACGTTGTTGATGCCGGCAATCGCCCCCCCCCATAACTATGCGATTAATCGTGATTAATCGCAGAAATCTATGTGATTAATTGTGATTAAAAATTTTAATCACTGCCCAGCACTAATTGTGTTACAAAACATTATGTACAAAAATGTTGCTCTCTTGTGCACATGTTTTCACGCTCACTGGGTCGCCATTTTATCAGTTTTTATCCGATTTTCTTCAAATTTGGAGGATTGCAAGCTCTAGTATTAAAATGGCCAAAGAAACATTTTGAGAATGGTTTTGGGGGTATCTTTTTGCAATACTGAATAATAACTGTTGCAAATATACTTGTACACCTTGATTGTGATCAGGCCGAGTCTCTTCTCTAGTTTAAGGAAAAATGATACCAAGAGAAAGATGAGCTGTATCCATGCTCACATCCCTACACAGACCACTTTAGCCTTTTCCATCTCCGTACCTGTGCTTCTGGGCTAAGATAAGGTCTTTGTCGTGACACCAGACCCGACTTTTTAGACCTCCCAGAGCTGCTTGGCCAGTAAATCTAGTTAACAGGTCAAATTTGTTATGCAGTCGATACTAAAAAGCAAAACCACTTCACGCTATGACAAGTGTGTTCATTATTTTCTTCTATACACAGCTGTTTTTAAATGAACCTGTTGATGGATTCCTCCACAGTAATGATGCTACTTAGGCTACAGCACATACTGATGACTTTGCTGTCTAGTGCACAGTCATATGTTGGCTCTTAATTACATTATCTTTTGCAGTGTAGTCATCAACTCTTCCTCCATTCCTTTAATAAGAATACATAGATTGGTGAATTATTATGTTTGACACGTGATCTGTGATTTGTCATGCAAATTAGGGCTGCTCGAGTATAGAAAAAAAAAATAATCACGATTATTTTAGCAATAATTGAAATCACGATTATTAAAAACGATTATTTGTTAACCTTAAAGTTGTTTATTTTTTTCTTGCAAAACAATGTAAGATATGCTCTTTAAATATAAATAAAGCTTTTAACCATTAAAACAAAGTATGTTCACTTTTGTACGAAACAAAAAAATCTTTGAATGCAAATAAGTGTACTGTAAATTCAAGTATGTTTCCTTTTGTAAACAAATAGTGCACTGGAATTAAACTGCTCTAGACTTGCCATAGAACTGGAGCAATAAAAAAAAAAAAAAACTCACGTAAAGTGCAAATTATAAATGCAAGAATGTTCAATGTAGTATGAAACATAGTAAATTCAGTGGCGTGCCCTGAGGTTTCAGTTAGGTTAATACGGGAGTTGCAGCGTAAAGAGATTCGGAGACTGAAGACTGCATTGCGGACGAAGTTGTAGACGGAGTTTTTTTTTAATGTGTTTTAGTTTTTCATAAGATTATGATAAAGGTCGCGGTGGTTAAACTTTAGATGGTTAAAAAGGTTTGTTGTGTTACCGGTCGGTGCGGGCACAACTACGAAACACTTTTTGCACGTAATGGGTTTTTGCTCTTCGTCTTCTTCATCAAACCCAAAGTGATTCCATACAATTGAATTGGACTTGCCTTTTTTGTTTACCAAGCACTTCTGCTGCGATTCTCCTGCTATTTTTCCAGACCACTAGGTACAACTTTCCTCTTGGGGTGGACCTGCCGGCTAGCAGGCAGCTGTAGCTTAGAGGGGGGCGGGGCAGAGCAGCTCATGGTAGCTTGCGTGCGCGTGAATTAAACAACTCAAAATTAATAATCGTTTTTTCTCGATTACATAATTTTTGTAATCGTTGCGTGTAATAATCGAAATCGTAATCGAATTTCGATTAATTGCACAGCCCTAATGCAAATAAAAATTGTTTTTCTCTATTGTTAAAACACCAAACCCCATTGTCTGAAGTCATTATTTAGTACAGGGGTGGCAAACTCATTTTAGTTCAGGGGCCACATTCACTCCAATATAATCTCAAGTGGGCCAGACCAGTAAAATAATAACAGTGAAAAAAGTGCAATTACATTAGGACAGGGGTGTCAAACAGATTTTAGTTCAGGCCCACATTCAGCCTAATATGATCTAAACTAGACCGCACCAGTAAAATGATACAAATAATAGGATAAGAACTGATAAATAATGTCAACTCCAAAGTTTTCTGTATGTTTTTGAGTGAAAAAAGTAAAATTCTGTAATGAAAATGTGTACATCTACAAACTGTAATTGAACATAACATGAACAAATATGAACCTGAAAATTCTTACCAAAAAAAAAAGTGCAATGTTGACAATATTACGCCTTACTTTATCATTTATTTAAGTGCATCACAATGTACAGATCACAGTGGATGTACAAATACACAAAACATTTAGTAACAGGCAGAATATTATTAAAATTCCACATTTCAGACATTTTTGTAAAAGGCCAGTCTGTAAATGTAACCATTTTTGTGTAATTTTACTTTTGTTACACTAAAACAAAGAGGAATATTTGCAGCTTTCATTATTTATAGGTTATTATGATAGTATTTTACTGGTCTGATCCACTTTAGATTGAATTGACCTAAAATGATTTTAACACCATTGATTGTTAATATTGTCAGTGTATTTTTTGCATTTTACAAATTCATCCCATGGGCCGGATTGGACCGTTTGGCGGGCCGGTTTTGGCCCCCGGGTTGCATGTTTGACACCTGTGCATTAGGATAACGTTTACATCCACAGTGTTTCCTTAAAAATCTGAAAAACATGAACAACTTGAAAAATCCTAGGAAAAACAAGGGCAATTTTAACAATATTCTGCCTCACTTTATCATTTAAACATGTGCATTACAACTCACATGACAACTACAAATACATAAAACATTTAGTAACTGGCAGAATATTGGTAAAATTCCATTTACTTCTCTAAAGACATTTCAAGCTGTTCATATTTGTTCTGGTTATTCCCATTTTTTGTTTGTTAATATAAACATTTTCATGTAATTTTACTTTTTTTTTGCACAAAAACAAGGATCAGTTGCCATTATTTATAGGTTATTATGGTAATATTTTAATGGTCTGACCCAATTGAGATTTAATTGGTCTGTATGTGGAACCTGAATTAAAATTATTCTTACACTATTGATTGATAATTTCTTCAGTGTAATTTTTGCATTTCACAAACTCATCCTACGGGCCTCTTATTTAGTTTAATTAATGGTTGTTTAGTGTCAATTTGTTTAATATAGTTTCTAGATGGTCTGATCAGCCACTTTAAATGTCCCCTGTGTGTTCTGTAGGGTCTCTTTTGTCTTACGTTCCAGGTTATGTTAAGTTGGGGGTTAGACCAAATTTTTTCTGTTAAACATTTTTGATACTTTGACCTCTTTTATGGGCCCAATTTATAATTAAAAAAAACATCATTTTTTCTGCTAAATAAAAGTAAATTTTGACTCAGTTCTTTGTGTTCCTTTCATGATCATCAGTCCCTTACACCACCTTATACTGGTTCATGTATTTACACTCAGTTTCCAATTCTGTAACACTGTAACACACACAATTCTACACACTTCATCACTCTCTGCAACACATTCCTCACTGTGATGTGCATTAGGTGCAAAACAACACTGTTCTCATCAGTTCGACGCGACTCAAAAGTGAACATACCTGTTACAGATAATAATACACTACAGAGGGTTCTTCAGGACAAGGTTGACTTTGAAGAAACCAACAGTGTCAGGCTTTCTACCATTCACTGCATGTAGCCTTTGAATGCAACTCGGAAACGGTGAAAGACTTATGAATTCAGGTTGTGCAAGTATGTACAGTATGTATCTTTTTGTGCTGATGCTTGCTGTGAAAACCCATATCCGCTGACTGTTAGTGTATACTGAGAGTGTTTCAGATGGATTCCACAGAAAGACACCGTGTATACAGGTCTGTAGATGAGCCGTGGTCAATCTAGTAAAGTGAAAGAGAAGCAGGAACAGGAGTCTTCTGGCTGGACACTGCATAGACATGATACTGAGGTAGAATGAATCTAGGGATGCACCAATACCACTTTTTTCCAGACTGAGTACTTGGAATGGGAATCGTTAAGAATTTAATGATTCCGATTCCATTATCGATATTGCTTATCGATCCGATTCCTTATCGATTCTCATTGGGTGAGGGAATAAAAGAGTACAAACAGGTGTGTTTGCATTAACTGTCTTTTATATTTCCATCTCTGCACAGAAAATATAACGTATACAGTATGTACAAATAATAACAGATGACGCCAGGCCGGGGTGGGGGTGTAGTGAAAGTGAAACTAAAGACGCTTTACTAATTCCTCTATTGCTGCATTTCTACTATGTGGAACCAGTTCGACTCGGCTCAGCTCATCTCCCATTGTTGTGCACCTCATTTCCTTTCCCTTCTTACGTTTGGAAACTTGTATTTGAGGAGTTACGACGTTTGTTGCCCGCACCGGAACCGGCCCGGCGTTCACTCTGCTGCTACATTCACAAGTGCCGCTGAGTATCAAATACGTGACATTCCTGTAAATGATTCACATGCTGTGGACAAATGTTTGAGGATATTGGAGGGATTCCACCCTTTTGAGGACATGGAAGCTTTGACAGTGTTCCAAGTAAGTGGACCTGGTGTCGTCTTTTTAGACCATTTCTGCCTCTACGCCATGTTGGCTACGTTCTGACCAAAACAATGCAGCGTATGTGTGACATCATCGCGCATGTGCAACGAAGGCGAAATCGATAAGCCGAATCGTTAAGCAGGAAGGTAAACGATTCCAAGGAATCGAGCTACTGGGAACCGGTTCTCAAAAAAGAACCGGTTCTCGATTCCCATCCCTACCGAGTACGAACATTTGAGTACTTGCCGATACTGAGTAACAATACGAGTACTTAATAATCCCATTCCAGTTCTTAGTTCCTTTTGTAAATGTGCTTTATTGTCGTTGTCATTAGTCTGACTGGAACAAGGTGCTGCTGACATTTAATGCGTTGGAATGAGCATTTCTCAATTAATCCACCAGGGGGCGCCACTCTTAATTAACCATACCAGACAAATACCACGAAGAAGAGTAAAGTTTTCTGAGAAGAAAGTCAGTAATGACAAACATGGAGACAACAGAGGCAACACTAATGTGGATATTATATTGCAGCATTTTCGCTGGTAAGGTTTAAAAGCTTAGCTTCGGCAGGTAGAGAAAAGAGAAATGAGTGATAAGTTTCGTTTTCACTTCCGCTGGCTGTGGCACTTTTGCTCTGTACCCTCATAGTATCATAAGTCAGATGGAAACCAGCCCGGCCCTGAGTAGTTGTCATAAATCTGTCAGTAGTTTTTCTCTAACTCACACAGTCGCTCTTTGAACAGATCCTCTACCTCACAGGTGTCAAATATGCGGCCTGGGGGCCAAATTTGGTAAACAGAAGGGTCCAATCTGGCCCCTAGGATGAATTTGTGAAATGCAAAAATTACACTGAAGATATTTTCAATCAATGGTGTCAAAATCATTTCAATTCAGATTCCACAGACAGACACATACAGTGGGCCAGGCCAGTAAAATATTATCATAATAACCTGTAAATAATGACAACCTCACATTTTCTCTTTGTTTTTTTGGTGTAAAATAGTAAAATTACATGAAAATGCTGACATTACCAAACTATACTTTTACAAAAAATGGGAATAACCTGAACAAATATGAAGAAACGGAAATGTCTTAAGAAAAGTAAATGCAATTTTACCAATATTTTGCCTGTTACTAAATGTTTTGTGCGATTGTAATGCACATGTGTAAATGATAAACTGATAAACTGAGGCAGAATATTTTTAAAATTGCACTTGTTTTTCTTAAGACAATTCAAGTTGTTCATGTTATTCAGATTTTTAAGGAAACTTTGTAGATGTAAACCTGATCATAATAGAACTTTACTTTTTTCACTGTTATTATTTTACTGGTCTGGCCCACTGGAGATCAAATTGGGCTGAATGTGGCCCCTGAACTAAAATGAGTTTGACACCCCTGATCTACCTCCACGGTTCCCACTGGTATTCTCCGTCTGGGTACGCATCCACCAGCACCTGGAAAACAGATGGACTGTACGCAGAGGACAGACAGAACACTCCGTCCGTATCTGTCTGTCTTTAATGTTACTTGCAGTCAGCGTTACTTTTATCACCGTCAATTATTTTGAAAAATCTCCACACTCTTCACACTCCCCACACATTATTCCGCCTCCTCGTACCTGCTGCACTGAACTGTGAACGTCACACGGCTGTAAGTGGTATCGTGTATTTGAATCGGATTACTTTTACGAGTACGAATACGAGTACACACACTGAGTGAATTTTGGCCAGGACGCTCTTGGAAAAGAGATTTTTAATCTCAATGAGGTTTTCCTGTTTAAATAAAGGTTAAATAAAAAATAAAATAAATAAAATTAAAACATGACAAATAAGTCAGATAAAGCCATTCGCTTTAACTCACTTTTGTAAATATTCACTATTTTCAATGGTGTAGTGGTCCCTGGAGAAGTGGGTATACTTTGAATTTTTTTTAAGCAGTCCAGAAAAACAGCCTGTTTTTGAAACAGTGACATGTCAGACTACTTTTTTTAGTTTACCCTAAAATCTGTCAGTAATATTTGCTCACTATTATAAAAATTATCACGACTTGATCAGGAGCAGTAGGTTCTCTCAAAACATGCAACTCATTAGAAAGACATTTATTCTGCCTTTGTCATTCGCATTTCCTATAATCGTGCCATCTTTCAATGAGATGTGCAGTGACCTGTCAATCAACTGGGGTAGCACTGGCACCTGAGGTGTCCAATCAGGTTCTAGAGGTGGCTAGCTAGTTAGTTAGTTCTCCTCAGCATGACCCACCCTACTCTGCCTCCTATTGGCTGATCAGTCCTCATGCCTAAAGTTCACCAATCTAATCAGTGAAGGCAGTGAGTACTAGCCAATTAGAGGCAGAGTAGGGCGGGTCATGTCTTCACCATCCAAGGGGAAAAACGGGAAATTTGGCTGCAGATACGACTGAATCACATCAGGGGGATTTCAAAGTGAGTATACGCAATGATGACTGAAAAATAAGTAGGTATACTCCGTATACCCTGTGCTAAACCACAGACTATTTTCATTCAGTTTACACACCTACACTTTGACCAGTTCTACAGGCAGAAGCTACATTCTCATTTGAGCAGAATTCCACTATGAAAATAATATATTTTTTTTCTTTTTTCTTTTGTCAAAAGCATGAAATAAAACTAATAACTTACATTTTAACATTTTACCTACTAACTCATTCATTCATTCATTCATTTTCTGAACCCGCTTAATCCTCACTAGGGTCACGGGGGTCGCTTGGAGCCTATCCCAGCTACATAGGGGCGAAGGCGGGGTACACCCTGGACAAGTCGCCAGTTCATCGCAGGGCTGAACATATAGAGACAAACAATCACTCTCACATTCACACCTATGGGCAATTTAGATTAACCAATTAACCTATTAGTGCATGTCTTTGGATGGTGGGAGGAAGCTGGAGTACCCGGAGAGAACCCACGCAGACACGGGGAGAACATGCAAACTCCACACAGAAAGGTCCCACCCCCCGTCAACTGGTGTTGGGATCGAACCCAGGACCTTCTTGCTGTGAGGCACGAGTGCTAACCACTGCACCACCGTGTCACCCCCCTACTAACTCAATATTCTTAAAAATAACTGGAGATCAAATGAATCATATTTTAACACTGTTTGTTTATCCAGCTCAAACCATTAACAGTATGTGTCTGTTGCCTACGCTCTAAAAGTAAATGCTCAAATAAAAGAAACAAAAAGAAACAAAAGTGTATCTCATGACACAATGCTGGAAACAAATGCACCAAATCTAAAAACACATTTTTTTTTTCTATTCTTTGTGCTATGTTTGCAATTCTGTAACAGACATCTAACAAACACACACAATTTCTTCTATCAACGACATCACACAAAAATGAAAACCCAACAATCTTTGGGAACACACTTCTATTCACGAGGCGAAAGTTTCCTACAATAGTCAACACACACTCGTTTCAACAGCAGCCGGTCTGAGCTTTAGATTCATAAATAAACCTCGGGTAAGATCAGCTTTTTGTGAGAGCTTTGGAGACATGGAAGAAGTGGAAGCAAGAGGAAGAAACTGAAGGAGAATGAGGAGGAGGAAGGACAAGGACAAAAAAAAGAGACAAAACAACAGATGGAGAATTATTTGATGAAATCAGGATATTTTCCCTGTTGTTTGCCCAGTAATGAAATTTAATCTGGACTCTGACGGAATGTAGATCTATGACCTATTCATCTCATCCCTATCAAATCTTTACAGTCTGCTTTGTAAAGATGGATATTCTTGGCCTGTAAAAAAATGTTTATGTAATGGTTCCATCCATTAATGCATCCATCTTCTTCCTCGTATCCGGGTTTGCTTGGGTGCCGATTGGGGGGGGGGGGGGGGGGGGGGGGTTAAACATGACAAATTCATGGGACCCAGCATTTTTGGGGGGCACATAGAGCAGTAGAGGGGGTTCAGTGGATACAGGCTAGAAGTTACACTGCAAAAATCTTACCGAGTGTATTTTTGTCATTTCTAGTCAAAATATCAATGTAACAATACATACAAAGAAGTGGAATTAAAATATATACATTATACATTGCCTTTTTTATTATTTTTTCATTTTCTACAACATTGATTCACCAGTAAAACCCATAGAGTTGGATCAATGACAGTGGATGGAAACACTGGGTTTATGTTCAGTTAATGATATATTTTACTGTTAGTTATCGACCAATTTTCTGTTTTTTTATGTAATAACTCTTGAAACCATGTGAGATATTTGTATGTATTATGTTTATTCTATTGTTTTATTCGGTATTAGTTTATAATTCTATTGTTTTTTGTTGTTTTTAACCCTTTCATGCATGAATTATGAGAACCTTAATCAAGACTTTTTTTTTTTTTTTTGAGTGTTTTTATTCCTCTTTAGGCATAAAAAAAACAAAAAAACAATGTGATTGAATTTTTTTTTTTTTTTTTTAAATCAACCTGTTTTTCATGGAGTTACAAAAATTTCCACTCAGCTACACCATGAATTTTATTCTTGAAGCAAAGAAACATGTATTTAAAACCCAATATCATAAAGTGATATGAAAACAGTGAAATGAAACCATGTTTAATGCAGCTAATCTGATGTTTTCTCACATTTTAACATATTCTAATACTCATTATTACTCACTTCATGGAGATAATATGCAAAAAATAAATATTAACAATTGATTTCCACTCAAGAACCAATCAAGAACAGCAAAGTTACAATAATGGTATGAATTGCAGTTTATGAGATGATGCATAAGTGTCCACTGTGTTGGTTGATATGGAACTAAAACAACAAAACCCATGAATATACTAGAGTAAAGCTGTAGAGTAACTGTCCACTGTAGTGACCACTATGCATGAAAGGGTTAATTGTACAGCTTTCTATGTTTTTAATCTATTTTGGTATTTTACTCTTTTATTTTGTTTTTTATTTCTTATTCCGTACAGTACTTTGGTCCACTGTGGTTGTTTTAAAGTGCTTTTACAAATAAAGTTGGATTGGAACCATCAACTTTAATCTGAGCTTTTATGAAGATCTACATGATCAGTAAATGAAGGAAAATATCTGATTTATACCAAAAGAATGCACAATACAGAGAATAATATAATAAATGGTGAGAAATCATTTAAAAAAAAAGGTTAAATATAGAGAAAAAAATATCTTGGAAGTACCACACAAGTAGAACTGGGCCTTTATGGGTTAAGATTGCAGTTCACTTTAAAAATCTAAATCTTACCAAGTGTATTTTTGCCTTTTCTAGTCCAAATATCTCATGACACTTAAAATAAGACATCATCACCGAAAGAGTAACTTTTCAGTGAGATGTAAGAACTTATTTTTAGACAACAGATCTTGAACATTATTCTTATTTCAAGAAATCTTACCAAGATAATTTTCAATTGTCCCATTGGCAGATTTTTTTGCTTGAATTAAGCAAAAAAATAAATTAATTAAAAAAAAAAAAAAAAAAAAAAAAAAAAATCTGCCAGTGGAACAAGTGAAAATTATCTTGGTAAGATTTCTTGAACTTCTTAAACTTGTGAAACATCACTGCCTGCAATTATGGTTTGTAGGCTTTCATCCTACATATGGAACAACATTTTTGTCATGTATGTTGGACTGGAGAACATTGGGCTGACTCTGTGGAAAGTCAAACTGACATCAGCAGTGCAGAAAGAGTATTTTTGCGATCACTGATATAATTTTTATAATAATATTTTATTTTAATGTTCTGTTGTTAAAAGCAAGCAAAGGGGGCCCTCTGGTGGTCAGAATTAGTTGCACTGGCTTGTGTTTTGTACTTTCGGTGTTACCGTAGCCAGTTCAGATGTGGGAAAGAAGTAGCAGACACGTTTCTCTCATTCTGTTTGTATGGCCTGTGAGTATTTTATGTTCAGTTGTTGTGGTAATGAATAGTACAACCTGTCTCCGATGGATTAAAAGACATTGTAAATAATAATAATAATAATAATGGATTGGATTTATATAGCGCTTTTCTAGACACCCAAAGCACTTTACATTATTAACCCACTATTCATTCGCTCTCACATTCACACTCTGGTGGTGGTAAACTACATTTGTAGCCACAGCTGCCCAGGGGCTGCCAATCTTAAGTCGATCTGAAGATGCTAATCATTAGCATGTCTATGGATTTTCCTATTTATGTTAGCATCGAGCTAGCAATCTTTTCTCATTCATTTGAATATATAATGCTATGTTAATGTGCTGGAACAATGAACATAACTGAGACATGTTTTGTATGTATGTTGCAGATTTACAGTGAAGTCTTGAGTAAAAGCTTTGGAGAGAAGTTTCAGCGTCCGGCTTTTCTTGGAAAACCTGTTATCTATCTGCCGAGCTAACCGCTACACACTTACAAGCAGGGGCAGAATATTTATAATAATATTTCAAATATTTTAAAAAAAATTTAAATTGTATTTTCTATTCTGTGCAGATGAATTCACACAAATTCATCTCTTATTTTTATACATTTGAGTGTTTTATACGGTGGCCCTGAAGGGCAAACCACAACGACAAATCGCAAAGCACACAAGAAAAAGAAAAGTACTCAAGAAAAAAAAAAAAAAACACACACACACACACGAGAAAAAGAAAATCACGCAAACAAGAAAAAGGTCGTACCGGAAAAGGTTGATACCTGCCATGACCAGGATCTGGATACTGATTGAATTTGCGTGCTTTTCTTTTTCTTGTGTGCTTTGCAATTTGTCGTTGTGGTTTCCCCTTCAAGGCCACCGTAGTTTTACCTGTGTATGTATAGAAAAGCTACAGGTAGGTTTATGAAACACCATAAAAAAAGGGCCATGGCTCTATCAACATAGCTTCTGACCCTTAATAGCTCCACGATTAGAGATATTCTACAGGCATCAGTGCTCTCCACTCACATTATTCCCAATATAACCCTGCATTAATGAAATGAGATTCCGTGTTCAAAGGCAGAATATAAAATAGACGATTGAGAGAAAAGTTCTGGCAGCATCTGTGAAACATTCATTTCCAAGGAGAGAAAGGACAACTTTTATCACCATAACAGAATGAGAAGAAAAGAAGTAATAGCGCACTGAAGCTCTCTCGAAATCTCACTTTTCATTCCATCTACACTTTCTTGCTGTTACCGTCCAGTATTTATATCTACTTAAATACAATATTGATTTTAGATTTGCCTGTGGTGATTGGCAGTAACGTTGGTGATAGGAGCATTTGAAAGAAAAAAAAAAAAAAAAAGAAAAGGTCTTCACTTCATACTTGAAATAAATTTGTGTCTTTTTTTGAAATGTCATGTGAATGCTGGAGTGCAGTTTCATCTCTCCCACTCAAATGTTTCCACAGCTCCGATGGATTACATGTATTTAGAGCGGCTCAATGAGCATTTATGCCTACGTTACCCCAGGGACAATAATGCCTCCAGACTTCAATACTAATCCAATATTAAGGAATACAAACAGGGAAATCATATAGTTAATGTACAGTTAATGAGTAATATTATCATTTAGCTCATGGACATATGTAGGACTCATACTGTATGTTTTACTGTAAATCAACCTGTAGCGTTTTATTTTTGTGATATTTTGTTTTTCTTTTTGCTTTATCCGTCATAGGTCTCAAACTGGTAATTTTTTTCCTGTTCTGCTGGCTTTGCACAATTTACAGACAGATATGCATAATTTATGTATTAAAGAGAACATTTTGGATGATAGTATTATCTTGGGAAAACCCGAGATACTAATTTCAATGATTTGAATAATTTTAATTACTGAAGCTCCTGGATAATACTCTGATGCAGTCATCCATTAAGAACAGTGAAATTCCCACAGAAAGTAAAGCGGTGCTGGTCATTACACAGAACACTTATGGAATACAAAATGTTTATGCATTCTTTCTGTATTTATAGCTTTTAACAGCATTGTATCCTTCTCCTGTAAGAGTATTAAATTCTGGAGCTCACTGCCATCAGAAATAAAATCCATCTCAGACTTTAAGATGTTCACCACCAGAACCAAAACCTGGTTAAAGACAAAACACAACTGTTCTCATCTGCAAATATTGTGTATATTACAGGTGTCAAACATGCGGCCCAGGGGCCAGATCTGGCCCACCAAAGGTTCCTTTCTGGCCCCGCAGGATGAAAGTGCAAAAATGAACCTGAACAGTCAAGGTTGTCAAAATCATTATGGTTCAGGTTCCACATACAGAGCAATGTGATCTCATGTAAAAACAACACAATAACCAATGAATAATAACTACAAATTTTCTATGTGAAAAATTATGTGGAAAAAATTAAAGTGAAAAAAATAACATTACACTCTGAAAATATTTACATTTACAAAACTATTATTTCACAATAAAACGCAAATAAATACCTAGATAAAAAAAAAACAAAAACAAAGATGAACAACCCGAAATGTGCAATTTTAACAATATTCTGCCTGTTACTAAATGTTTTGTGCATTTATGGATCCACTGTGATCTGGAGTTGTGTTAACAATAAGAGATGGAATATTGTAGATATTGTTCAAATTTTAGTTCTAAACTCCAAAATTTTAACAATATTCCATCTGTTACCAAATGTTTATGTAACACTGTGTGTAATGTACATGTATAATAATAAGTTGAGGTATAATATTGTTAAAATTGCACTAATTTTTCAAATGAAATTTCTGTTTTTTCAGGTTATTCACATCTTTTTTTTTTCTTTTTTGAAAAATGTTAATATTTTCATAATTTAATTGGGTTTTTTTTTTTGGACTAAAACAAAAAGAAAAACTTGGATTTGTCATTATTTATAGGTTATTAAGTCATTATCTAATGGGTCTGGCCCTCTTGAGAGCAAATTGGACTAAATATGGGCCCTGAACCAAAATGAGTTTGAAACCCCTGGTGTATGTTGTGTGGGAGAGTGAATGAATGAATGCGTCATATCATATAAATTTGGGATGCACCGATAAAGATTAGGGGTGTAAACAAATATTGATTCTGCAATATGTCGCGATATTTCATTTCACAATACTGTATCGATATTAAAAAGTACCGTATTGATATTTTTAGGTATTTTTTCAATTGCAGTTATTGTGGAGGTTTATTTTAGTTTTTTTTGTTTTTCTTTTTTGTTTATATTTTATGTATTATTATTTAACACTCTTTTATGAAACAATGTTAGTTCCTTTGTTGGGATCGCACAAAAATATTGTTATAATGTTAGTTCTGAACTAATAGAATATGAACATTTGAGCAGGATCTTAAACGGTAATGCCTGTAAAACATAATTTATGTTTTAACACAGGAACATTTTGTGATATAGCATTAGATCCTGTTCTGATCAAATAAAAATGTGTTTAGTATTTGTGCATATTTCCGGTGTAATTCAATTCTTCAAGGAAATTAAAATAAAAAAAATAAATAAATAAAATAGCCTTTTAACATTATAATGATATATCGTATCATGATCCTAGTATTGTTATTTGTATCGTATCACCAAATTCTTGCAAATACACACCTCTAATACCGATAACATAATTGGGTATCGGATCCGATACTCAGCGTGTGTACTTGTACTCGTACTTGTAAAAGTACTCCGATACAACCGCACCGATAACACTTATGGCAGCGTGACATTCACAGTCACGTGCAGCAGGTACGCGATGGAGGAGTAATGTCAGCAGTGTGGAGATTTTTCAAAATAAACGATGGTGACAAAAGTAACGCTGACTGTAAATAACGATAAAGTCACGGACGGATACGGACGGAGTGTTCTGTCTGTCCTCTGCGTACATTCCATTCGTTTTCCAGGTGGTCACAGATGCGTACCCAGACGGAAAATATCACCGGGAACCATGAAAGTAGAGGATCTGTTCAAAGAGTGACTGTGTGAGTTAGAGAAAAACTACTGACAGATTAAGGACAACTACCCTCATTAGTATCAACATTAGTATCCACATTAGTGTTACCTCTGTCGTCTCCATGTTTATTATTACTGACCTTCTTCTTCTTCTTCTCAAAAAACTTTACTCTTCTTCATGTTATTTGTCCAGTATGGTTAATTTAGAGCGGCGCCCCCTGGTGGATTAATTTAGAAACGCTCATTCCAATGCATTAAATGTCAGTAGCAGCACTTTGTTCCAGTCAGACTAATGACAACGACAATAAAGCACATTTACAAAAGGAACTAAGAACTGGAATGGTATTATTTAGTATTTGTATCGGTACCCTGAATCGGCAAGAACTCAAATGTAAGTACTTGTACTCGGTCTGGAAAAAAGTGGTATCGGTGCATCCCTAGTACTAATGTAAGTAATGATGTTCAAAGGGATAATGTGGATGTGGACAGGCGTCTGGATCAGCACTTATGTTGGTCTAATGTTCTAAAAGTGATGTTCCAATGTTCTAAAATACATGTTCCTTTCACCTTACATGTGTTTTTCTCAATTTTTTTTGTATTTACTTCATGGATTTTTTTTATTTTTTTTTGCCGCTTACAGACTAGGAATCAAATATGGTAACTTCATTGACGTTGCACATTTTCAAAAGGAGCTAAGAACTGCAATGGTATTATTAGGTACTCATATCGGTACTCGGTATCGGCAAATACTCAAATGTAAGTACTTGTACTTGGAAAAAGCGGTATTGGTGCATCCCTAATATAAATGCAACACTGGATTATTGTATGCTATGGTATGATTGTTTTAAATCAGGGGTGTCAAACTCATTTCAGTTCAGCAGCCACATTCAGCGAACTTTGATCTGCAGTGGGCCAGACTAGTAAAATAATAACATAATAATATATAAATAATGTCAACTCCAAACTTTTCTCTATGTTTTAGAGCAAAAAAAGTAAATTTACATTATGAAAAGGTTTACATCTACAAACTATCCTTTCAAACATTGTGAATAACATAAACAAAGTGAAAAAATAAGTGTAATTTTAACAATATTATGCTTCACTTAATCATTTACACATGTATATTAAATATAACTTACAGATCACAGTAGGTCTAAAAATACACAAAACATTTAGTAACAGGCAGAACATTGTTAAAATTGCGCTTACTTCTCTTAAAACCTTTCAGGTTGTCCACATTTTTTTTTACGAAATTATATTTTGTTTTAGTGTAAATACATGAAAATATTTACATTTACAAAGAGAAAAATTTGGATTTATAAGTATTTATAGGTTATTGGGTAGTATTTTACTGATCTGACGCATTTGAGATTAAATTGGTTCGAATGTGGAACTTGAACTAAAAGGATCGTTAATATCTTCAGTGTAATTTTTGCATTTCACAAATTCATCCCAAGGGCCTGACTGGACCCTTTGGCGGGCCGGATTTGGCCCCCGGGCCACACGTTTGACACCTGTGTTTTAAATTATTTATATTTTATATTGTACTGCAATATTGTGGAAGAGCCCAACCGGGGACTGGAGTTGAGAATTAGCACTAGCTATAAACTCTATATGCATCCCATCAGCTGAAAGCTTGTAACTATGTTTGACTGCATTGTCCCTGTCAAATAAATAAATAAATATGAGTTTTATTTAGTGAGGCTAGAGCATGCTTGACTGAAGGTGCTGCATACAGATGGATGGCAAATTAAAAGGAACGAAGTGGAGATGTGTGATTGATGTGCATGAAATGACGTGAATCATGGGCAGTGGCCTTCACGGTCGGTACAGTATGCCATACACTGCGAGCGGTAGAGATGTAGGTATGTGCAAACTCAAAAGGTCTGCATGCCAGCTCGTGTGGTGAAAGGAAGCCCACTTGAGCTGTCACTCAAAGCAGCCGCACATTATGTGTGCTGCTCTGAATCAGATCTAGCAGTGAATAAAAGAGAAGTATGACTATGAAGAGTCAGTGCTGTGTGAAATACTGCTAAACCAATTCCTTCAGATGTGCTGGAGCCTAACAAACAGCAGATTACCAGTTGCTTTTGATATGATAACCACAGTCAGACAGGCAAACTGTGAAGCATAGCAACCCTGCTTCACAGAAATTACATTTATAACTAAACTGCACATTTTCAAGGCCAGCGGAGCCTTTAGAAATGTGACTCCAGATGGGGAAGGGCTGTGTCAAACAACAGACAAAACTGAAAATCTTTTGACTTATTCAGATTTTATTGGCAGTTTGGGTTGGCTCATATTTAGGAGAATTTTTAAAGATTTGCGCATAGGACTTAAACACCAACAGGGATCGCTGAGGACTGTCAGAAGTATCGATGAAAATCTCCAAAGGAACGACTAAGTCTTAGAAGGATAATAGACTTTGGAACAGTCGTCTGATGCGAAAAGATGAGTCGCTTTTAGCCTAAAGGGAGCATTTCTTAAGTTTGAGAGTCGCTCCAAACTTTTTCTTCTTATTCTTCTAGTTCTTGTTCTTCTCCTTCTTTGAAAAGCTTAGAATAACCCAAACAAATACTGTCTTTAAGAAGGTCCTCTCTGGTACTTCATGTGGTTTGAGGCTGTTTTGCATTGGTTGCATACTGCAGCTTCACTGTTAGGTCACTACATTGAACCTTCAAGTCCTCAGCAAGGTTCACATCCCTTATATCCCACCCTCCATATGAAAGAAAACTTCAGATAAAGTCGCCATGCTCAAATTCTGTGCAAGACTACTGACAAAAAAAAACAAAAAAAAACAAACAAAAAAAACATCTTCTTTGGCAAGTTTAACAATGACAGTTAGAGAAAGGTGCCAGTCCTAAGTCTCCTTGAAAAGTTTTGGACTTTACCTGAAAAGCTTCAAACCACTATCTGAGGTCTGCCCTGACTGGAGAAGAAAAGACAAGAGTGATGGAGTCCTCTTTGGGAGCAGGGGATGCTCTTGTGCTATGTTCAAGAGGCTTCAGTGAAAATCATATGTATTATGACAAGGGATGTCTCAAACCGATCTACAGATTGGTATTGGCTGCTGACTTGGGCCCGGTTCGGGAAAGGGGGGGGGTGGGGTTGCGCAAATGTCCTGCCCCCTCAAATTAAAGTTTCCAGAGGTAGGGAAAACCTGCACAACAGCGGGAGACTTAGAGGAACTACTAAAGTGTCTATAAGTTTCACTTTCACTCTGTGTTTGTATTCATGAGGTCCGGTTGTGATCTGCGAATCTGGTTTTTTTTTCAACCCGTGGGGCTTTTGTGGAATTATTTGACCCAACCCAACGCATCCCACAAATAAACTAACATTCTTTTGACACGCCCCAACCCACCCCATTTTCATCACTAACGCAAGGCACCAAATGCACCCCCTTGTAATACCTGGATGGACCTGTCCATACACACACTATAATATTAGAAAATATTAGGTTCTAATTACCTCCGCCAAGGAGGTTATGTTTTTGCCAGGGTTTGTTTGTTTGTTTGTTTGTTTGTTTGTCTGTCTGTCTGTCTGTTTGTTTGTTTGTCTGTCCGTTAGTGTGCAACATAACTCAAAAAGTTATGGACAGATTTGGATGAAATTTTCAGGGTTTGTTGGAAATGGGATAAGGAAGAAATGATTAAATTTTGGTGGTGAACGGGGGTGGGGGGGCCCACGGGGGGGGCACTGATCAGCCTTGGTGGAGGTCTGCGCTCTCCGAGTGCTTCTAGTTTTGATTTGATTTGGCTCGACTCAACTCGGGTACCAGATTCTATTCCTGGAGACTGTTTCCATTACATGATACTACCAACTTTACAGTACCTGGACGTCATAGCGATGCGGCACGTTACTTCCATATCGTCTGCTCAGAGAGTTGCTGATAAACTCACTCGTGTGTTGTCTCGTCGGCCACCAAAGACTGAATCTCCTGACTGAATGGTGTAGTTTTGTGGGCTGTTATCATGTGGATTAACCTATTGCTATATTTACTGTAAACTTCCGCATGTGTTTTTTGTAAAACGGCAGGTCACAGAGACAACTCTCTGACCAATCAGTGGTCTGCAGTGTTTACACGTCACGTTTTAGTATCTGGTCCCCAGTCTTGGAACCTTGGTGGAGGTGATACCAAAAAACTAGTACCAGGTACCAGATTCTAGATCCTTTTTTGTAATGGAAATGCAAAGAGTCAAGTCGAGCAGAGCCAGTACCACGTAGTGGAAAAGTGGCATTTGTCCCACAGTATGAATTTGGAACGTGCAAAAATTCTACTAAAGTTATTAAGAGTCAAAGGTGTCATAGTTGTTTTAGTTCAGGTTCCACATTCAGCCTGATCTCAAGTAAAATAATATCATAATAACCTATAAATGACTCTAAATTTAAATCAAAATTCCATTGTAAAAAAGTCCATATCAGATCGGTATTGGATCGGTATTGGCAAAACTAATCCCCAAAAAAATCGGATCGGAAGCAAAAAAATCCAGATAGGGGCATCACTAATTATGACGGATGAGAGTCGAATAAGAGCACAGGTGTAAGTTACGAGGGGCGACTGAAAAGTTTTGAGCCTAATATGGAAAGGATTAAGATATGAAGACCAAATTTGGTCCATGAAATCTTTCACATATCTTAATCATATCCATTTAATTTCCTGGTCATAGCAATCTTTTTCCCTGTTTTACAGGTCCCTGAACTTTCTGTATCAAGTGTTTCCTGAAAAATGGACAAACTTATTGGGCTGATTTGTGACTATGCACTGTAAGCCCAGATAAGTAGAGTTTACTCAAAAAAATTGAGGCAAGTGATTGCTCTTAAATGATTTGAGTAATGATCGACTAATCAATTGGTTTAAGTAGGTTCAACTTTAATGCTAAAAGTATTGAACTTAAACTATTAAGTAGAAAACACTAAAAGACAAGTTGTTTGTATTTTAAATCTGTTGTAAAATCAACCCCACTATCTAACCATTCAACTCAGCATTTTAGGTTACACTGACTAATTTTATCATTGATTAAACAACTTTTTTAAAGATAATCAAACTCAAAATCCTATTCCTGACCATAACAGTTACAAAATTATTCAACTTAATATACTGTAACATGAAGAAAAGTTAGCTCAATGTCATTTGATAGTACAATAAGTACTTTCAATTTGACAAGACATTAACATTTTCGTTGAACAATAACAATCTTAGATGAACAGGAAAGCTATAGTTCTTCCTATGGCTCTGACTCATGGTGCAGCTCTATAAAAATACAAAAACAAACACAAAAAGGCCAATAAACACTGCCATACACACATTAAATCCAAATTAACACTAACACCACAACCCTGCTGAACCCCTGCACAGAAAAATAACACATTTTCAACATGCCCAATACCCACAATGCAATACGAAGATAAAAAGGTGTGGTCATGACTAAAACTTAGTGATTGAATTCCATTCAACTTCAACTTTTTCGTACTTTCAACTATGTCTACAAATTAGTAGAATATACTGAACATTTTATAGTAACATCATAAAACTTAAATCATTTAAGTGCATTGTAAGTAAAGCATTTTAGTAAATACAAATTTCAGGCTTACAGTGTGGATGACACTTGGGTCGGTCACTATCAGCCTGAGACCAAGGAGCAGTCAAAACAATGGAAACATCCCATGTCACCAACCCCAAAGAAGGCAAAGGTCATACATGTACTTGATGACAGCCTCAAGTTTTTCCATTTTTCAGGAAACACTTGATACAGAAAGTTCAGGGACCTGTAAAACAGGGACAAAGACTGCTATGACCAAGAAATTCAGTGGATAGGGTTAAGATATGTGAAAGATTTCATGGACCAAATTTGGTCTTCATATCTTAATCCTTTCCTTGTTAGGCTCAAAACTTTTTAGTCGCCCCTCGTATAGCAGCCTTCAGACAAAGTATGTCATCATTTCACAGTAAATATGGAAAAATGTTGCAGAACACTGTAGAATTCACTGTAGATGATTCCTACAGTCTAGGATATAAACACCAGCAGGGGAGAAGGCATTGGTAGAATAAGCACATACACAGCAGGCTAATTTACAGCTGTTTGTTCTACTATAACATCTGTGACTGTACCAACACCAGGCTCCTGCATGTCAACAGATGACGCTCCACCGAGACAACAGATGGATACAGTTTGATTTGTCACAGTGGTGCTCAAAGGAGATCATTTCATGGTTTAGGTAGCTGTGGATGTGTGTGCATGTGTGTGTGTTTCTGACTGTGCTTCAATGGATAGTCACAAAATGTTGACCTTTAAATCTTAATATTCGAACTTGTGTTAGTTTTTAATATTTCACTGAGCTTGCCTCCCTGAGTTAAAGTTGCTGCTTTAGGGACAAAACGCCTCCTTAAATTTTAGGAGGAATTGAGAAACACTACTTAGCTGAAATACATAAATACAACCCCAGATGTACAATGGTATTTGTTGTAAAAACCCAGCACCAACACAGCTTCATGGTGAAGACTGATTTTGCTCACATAAACAACAGTATTAATCACTCGGTTCCTAAATTGACCAAATTGTCATGCAACCTATTGCAATCACATGAGTAATGATCCACAAAATGTTGTGTTGCTTTGCTTTGCACAGCCAGCGGGTGTATTCTCCATTCACAGATAAGGGGGAGGAAAGGAGAGATGATTCATGGGTTATGAACAGAGAAGAGAGGGATTTTCTCTAGACTCTTGTTTTAGTGTTTAGCTGTCTGCGGTGACAAGAACAGCTTAAGAAAAGTGGACGCTAGTGTGTTGGTTCATTAATTAAAAGCTGCACTAGGTTGGATGCTGTTATATTACAAACAGTCAGATGCCAGCAAATTACAGAACTACAGGGGGTGGGGGGTGGCGGTGGCGTTGAGTAATTTTTTTACCTTTCTATGACGTGCAAAAATAGAAGAGGTATTTGCATTTACTGGTATTTGGTGAATGTGAAAATAAAAGCAAAGTTAGATTCTGGACAGAGAAAGCTTTAGCCACAGAGGACGACAACTTGAATTTTAACCCTTTATAGCAGTGGTCCCCAACCCTCGGTACCGGTCTGTGGAGCATTTGGTACCGGGCCGCAAAGAAAAAAAAAATTGTGGTTAATATTAAAGCAATTTTTTCCATTAGTCTTGCGGAGATTTTATTTTGAAAAGCGACCGTTTCTGACCTCACCTCAACTGCTCTTGACTCTGGTGCACCATTTCATGAATCAGTAATAACATAAGCTAAAGAAATGAGCCCAAAACAAAATTCACTGGAGAACTTTTTCGGGAAGAAACGAGAAAACAATAAGGCTGCAGAAGGGTCACAGACTGCCTGCAAACCGAAAGCTACATTTTACCTTTCTATGATGTGCAAAAATAGAAGAGGTATTTAAATTTACTGGTATTTGGTGAATGTGAAAATAAAAGCAAAGTTAGATTCTGGATAGAGACATCCTTTGTATCAGTGGTCCCCAACCCCCGGTACTGGTCTGTGGAGCATTTGGTACCGACCAGCAAAGAAAAAAAAAATTGTGGTTAATTTTAAAGCAATTTTTTCCATTAGTCTTGCAGAGATTTTATTTTGAAAAACAACAGTTTCCGACCTCACCTCTTGACTCTGGTGTAGCATTCCATGAATCAGTAATAACATAAGCCAGGGGTGTCAAACTCATTTTAGTTCAGGGGCCACATTCTGCTCAATTTGATCTGAAGTGGGCCGGACCAGTAAAATAATAACAGTGAAAAAAGTAAAATTATATTATGATCAGGTTTACATCAACAAAGTTTCCTTAAAAATCTGAATAACATGAACAATTTGAATTGTCTTAAGAAAAACAACTGCAATTTTAACAATATTATGCCTCAATTTATCAGTTTATCATTTACACATGTGCATTACAATCGCGCAAAACATTTAGTAACAGGTAGAATATTGGTAAAATTGCAGTTACTTTTTGTTTAACTGAATTGAATTTTTAAAATTTTTCTTTTCTTTTTTTGGGTTTTGTTTTGGTGGTTGAGAGTTTGATGTTGGTTTTCTGTATTAAAAACTTTGTCCTTAATTGAACATGTATTGTATCTCTTCTTTCACGCCAGAAAAAAAACAAAAAAAAATCAAGATCAATGAAGTTACCATATTTGCTTCCTTGCCCATAAGTGACAAAAAAAACCAAAAAACCCAACAAGTATACATAAACTAGAAAAGCACTAGAAAAGCACAGACTTCCGCCAAGGCAGATCAGTGCCCCCCACCCCCCTGCCCGATCACCACCAAAATGTAATCATTTGTTTCTTGTGCCAGTATCAACATTTCCTGAAATTTTCATCCAAATCCGTCCATAACTTTTTGAGTTATCTTGCACACAGACAGACAGACAGACAAACCAATACCGGCAAAAACATAACCTCCTTGGCGGAGGTAAAAAATACAAGAAAACACATGTAAGATGAAAGGAACATTTATTCTCGAACATTACAACATAAGTGCTGATCCAGACCTCTGTCCACATCCACATTATCCCTTTAACATCATTCCTTACATTAGTACCATTTCTTCATGGTACCTAACAAAGCAGGTACACTCACTGTTCATGCAGGCATCCTAAAGTATAGTATCAGTGATAGATACTTGAGAAAAGCGGTCATGATGGTCTCATTCTTGTAACAGGAGTACTGGTGGTCCTTCTGTAAATCACTGCTCCATTAAATAATAGAAGGCCTTGCCGACTGCTGTGGGATTTCAGATGTGTTTGTCTGAATTGGGCTTTTCTGATCTACTGTTTATTGAGTAAAACATTTATCCTGACAGACAGCTCTACTGTAGTGTAGAAGTTATGCTAATTTACTCTAAAAAGAAAGCAAGTAAATAATAGATTCAACTTGACTACTTACGCAAATCAAGCATTGTCGCTGACCAGATAGACCTTTTGTCTAAATTTGGTCATTTCTGCCTCCAAAAAGCCAAAATGTAATGCTGCATTCCAGGTCGGTTTTTGAGCCCA
This sequence comes from Sphaeramia orbicularis, assembly GCF_902148855.1. Classification (NCBI taxonomy): domain Eukaryota; kingdom Metazoa; phylum Chordata; class Actinopteri; order Kurtiformes; family Apogonidae; genus Sphaeramia; species Sphaeramia orbicularis. Next base: position 13,136,038 of record NC_043969.1, on the reverse strand, counting down.
CACGTAAGTCACATCTTCAAACCACGACTCATGACTTTGTTGCGTTCCAAGCAAGTCACGCCAAACTGCCTGAGCGCAAGGAATTGTGGTAGGTAGATGTAAATAAACCAGCATGGTGGACCGTACGTTATGTTTATTTACAATCATTTCTACCGCCAGAGGCGCTTGTTCCTTGCTTATTTGAGGGAAACAGAGGCAAGAGAAGCTGAAATTGAAAGAGTGTTTGATGCAAAATTTTTGGGGGTTGTTATTGATCACAAATAAACATGGAAACCACATACTAGATATATAAAAGGAAAGATCGCAAAGTCTACGGCAATCTTGTATAAGGCCAGAAATCTACTCAGCCATAAGGCACTCCATATAATTTACTGTTCACTTATACTTCCTTATATGTCCTATTGTGTGGGAGACATATAAATAACTGTAAATACTATAGTCCTCCTACAAAAATGAGCCATGCGTATTATTAATAAGGCCGGTTACTATGAACATACTAATAAATTGTTTACGAAATCCCATATTATGAAATTTAATGATTTGGTTTACTATAAAATAATGCAAATAATGTATAAAGCCAAATTAAAGTTACTCCCTGTCTGTGTACAAAGGTTCTTCTCAACACATGAGTCTAAATATGATTTGCGAGATGTTTGTAAATTTGTTGCACAAAAAGCTAAAAAAGAGACAAAAGAAGATGTACATGGATATGTGTTGTTGGAGTTCAACTATGGAATGAGGCCAGCATGGATTTAAGAATGTGTAGCCTATTTTTGATATTTAAAAAAAATGGTATGTAAGGCGATTTTTGAAGGATACAATTGTTAAGCCCCAATAAGTAAGAGGTAAAAAATTTATTTTTTGATTGTACATTAAATTACCATTAATTTGGTCGGTTAAGTTTTCTATTTTTCTGGTTTATTTTCACCTTTTTATGTTTTTGCTTGATTTTTTTGGTTGTATGCATTGTTGTTGTTTTTTTTCTTTTTCCTATATTGGATGCTGGGTAGCTGAATTTGTTATGTAGGACAGGCATTAATATAAGCATTCTGCTTCTGCCTGGGCCTTTTCAGTCATTCACCTGTTGGTAATGTTTTTAGTGTTGTTGTTGACACTGGTTGTATTATTATATGATGACTGAATAAAGAATTTCATCATCATTTCATCATATACCTTTTATGTTATTTGGATATTTAGATATGGATTGGGTATTAACCCTTTCATGCATGAATTATGAGAACCATAATTAAGATTTTTTTTCCTGAGTGTTTTTATTCCTCTTTAGGCATGAAAAAAAAGTGATTGAATTTTTTTATTAACTTATTTTTCATGGAGTTACAAAAATGTCCACTCAGCTGGACATCATGCATTTCATTTTAGAAGCAAAGAAACATGAATATATTGATATACTGTGTGAGAACTATGAAATAAAAACATTAATGCTGCTAATCTGATGTTTTCTCACATTTTAACATACTCTAATACTAGTTATTACTCACTTCATGGAGATGATATGCAAAAAAACCCAAAAACAAAAAAAAAGAGAAAACCCCTTTTTTTTTTTTTTTTTTTTTTTTTTTACATTGAAACATGTTAGTGCAGATCCGGTTTATCTAGAACAGCAAAGTTACAATAATGGTATGAACTGCAGTACATGGGATGATGCATAGGCGTCCACTGTGTTCACTGATATGGAACTAGAATAACAAAATCCATGAAAATACAACAGAAAAGCTGTAGAATAGCTGTCCCCTGTAGTGACCACTATGCATGAAAGGGTTAATTTATTCTTGCACTCAATGGACTGAAAACTCCCTAACGCTAGAGCAGCTGCTGATTATGCAGAACATTTGCAGATAAATAATGTCAGAGCAATACCTTGTTTTAATAAACAATTTACATAGACACCACATCCATGGGGGCTGCCATTGTTTCATGGGCTATGTGACGTCAGAACTCGGAACTGGGAGTACATCGATCTAGTACGAGTTCACAGGTGGGTGCAGCCGAGCCCCCACCGCCTGAAACGCACACGCGTGCACCCCATGTCGAACTGTGCGAAGTGAAACCCCACCCACATTACACACAGCCACACCAGCAGATCAATTCCACAGCAAACGCAGCATAAAGGCGGCCATACACTGTGCGATGTTAGAGACGATTTCTCACTCGTGCGACTATTTCTGGAATCGGGCCAGATGTGCCTCTAATCGTGTGTCGTACTTCGTGCAGTGTACATGGGGTAAGGAGAAGGCATTAACACCTCACGACAACCTCACGACCAGCAATCGTGCGTTCGCAAGGAAAACGGAGCTGTTTGAAATCCTGCTCGCTCCTGGTGAGGGTATCGCACTGTCAAAGCAGTGCCACGAGCCCATGTGCCTCAAATTCTCACACTGTGCATGCACGAATACAATAATAGCCAGCTACTGTAAGCTAATTCTAAGCTAACAGTTGCTGGCTATTGTCCTAGTGCAGTTTAGCTGTTGCAGCTTACCTCTAGTTTTTGCTGTAGGATTGACAGCCCATACTGTCCACGTCTGGCCAACCAATTCCTGCACCAAACACGTCATCGTCTTTTCTTCTTTTTTGATTCCCCGCAGATAATGGCGCATATTGCCAAAGCAGCTCGTTGGTTTTTGTTTCGCACTACCATTTCGTGACTCACGCCAATACACAATTATCTATGCACTTTCTGATTCCTTGGTATTTTAACGTTGTATTTCCGGATACAACACTCAAATGTGTGGTGCATCCTCTGGTGTATGGTCCTACAGTGTGAGCAGCCAGGTCGCATACGAGCGTCGGTCCGTACAGTGTGAGAACATGAATTTTGAGCCTGACTGTACGATTGATTCGCACAGTTTTAGATGGAGCTGCGTGCAACGATCGAAATAATCGCACAGTGTATGGCCGCCTTAAGTGACCGGACTACTTGCAGAGTGATATGAAAGACACAATTCAGAGGGAAAAGAACCCATTTTCCTTGACAGCAGTGCAGTAAACATTTAAAAAAAAAAAAAAAAACGTGCCAGAAAATGATCTCAATTCTAAGCAAAAGAATCATGATTCACATTTTTGCCAGAATCGTGCAGCCCTACCCGAAACGCAGCATAAGTTCTTGGCTTGAAACTGCTAATTTGAAAACCAGTGGGTAATGTCACGGTGGTTTACTTGACTTCTGTTATACCCTCTGTGTTTACAGCTCAATGGACTCATCCATAGGAGAAAAAAAAAACAAACCTGTGGGAGACACAAAGAATAAACAGGAAGAGGATGAATGAAAGCCTCGAAGTTGTCAAGAATCCTCCCCTGCAGTAGCACAGTGAGCTCAGCAGGCCTGGGTCTATTCCATAATTAGATGTCCACATACCACTGCGACTCTCACCCAGCTATTAGTCCAGACTCTCTGGAGGACAGTTCACCATAAGCCAGTCTATCAACTGAGCAGAGCAGAGCAGCAAAGAAAGCTGATAATAGACTTGGTTGATGGAGAGGAGAAGGGAGTGGAGAAGAAGTGAAGAAAATGGTCAAGGCAGCCTGTCAGACTGAGAAGAAGACAGTCATGATTGTCTGAAAAATGAGTGAAGGGCTGGTGGATCACACAAAAGGTGTCCGTTACTATTAGCCTTATTTATCCACTGGCAGTGTCCTGTCATCCTGGATGGATGCTGTTGAGCGGTTGGATAATGACTGCTTTTCCCCCACTGGGCAGCCAGTCCTCACAAGAGGAAACCTACAAATGTTAATTAAAGACTTCCTACATGATACATGCTACGTTGTCATGACATTACCATCAGTTATTTATTATATGGAGGAATGTTGTAACACCATTCTTTTCCGCACCCAAACCAAAGACTACTTTGGAAGCACTGTTACTAATAAAAATTTTTATGGTTGGCTTTATTATTATTATTATTACACTGGTCAACAACAAATTGATTGTTTAAGTTTTTTGAGCTGATTTAGGATAATTTTGGTGTGCTGAATCCAAAAATCACATTAATTTTGCTCAATCAAGTCAACTTTCTGAACTATGCTACATATTGGCTTTTTAACATTTAACAAGATTTCACTTTTGCCAATTTATGATTGTTTTTTTTTAATATTACAGGTGAATGAAATGGCTTCGACTAGAAGATCTTGCAAAAATAAGCCTGACGTATTCTGCTACATCTGCGGTGAATACACCATTGTACCTAACAGGAATCAAGTGATCAAATGATTTTTTTTTTCTTAAAACCTATTTTGGGTGAGAACTATATAAAAAAAAATCAACTGATAAAGTCACAAAAATGTAATCAATTTTGTGAGAAGATCAAATTTTTCAAAATCAAATTAGCAAAAAAACCTGACCTGATTGAGAAAAACAGATGTCATTTTTGGATTTAGCGGTGCAAAATGGTCCTAATTCAGGTGAAAAAACCTAGACAACTTGCAAAAAACATTTTTTTGTAACTCAGTGTTATTATTATTATTATTATTATTATTATTATTATTAAATACTGAAATCACTGAGCTGCACTTTATGTCATACATGCATTGCAGTTTATTTTTCTTGGCTGCTAGGGAATGTCTTTTAAATAGAGGTGTCAAGTAACAAAATACTTTGTTACCTTGCTTAAGCAGACATTTTAGTTATCTATATTTTACTGGACTAATTATTTTTCAGCCGACTTTTTAGTTCTACTCCGTACATTTTCACACAATTATCTGTACTTTCTACTCCTTACATTTAAAAAAAAAAGCATTACTCCTATTTAGGGATGTAACAATTACCAGTATAACGATAAACCGCGGTAAAATTGCCAACGGTTAGTGTTACTGTTTAAATTCTAATTATCATGATAACCGTGTTTGATTACCACAGTTTTTCAGAGAAAACTCCTATGTAAAGATCTGCTTTTCTGACAAAAAATTGAGTATAATTTTAATTTATTACAATTTTAATTGTATATACCTAATATTTGGAACTAATATTCACTTTTAAAGTCTTTGAAAAGGTTCTTTAGGCATTTTTGTGTTATTTATGCAATAAATTATATCAATTTTTTAAATTGGATTTTATATATATATTTTGTGTTTATTGTCCTTTTATGTTGATATAGTAGGTTAAAGTGAAAAAATAATAGGCAGATGATATAGATGAACTTGTGCTGAAAAAAAAAAAGATCCCAAACATGGGTATAGTAAACATTTCTTTATATAATATATAAAGGCAAAATCAAAAGTACTGAAAAACAGCCAAAATAGGCTCAGACCACTAAGGGTTAATATTTGAATGTTTCTGCCAACAGAAAGTGCACTGTGCCAATTTTTTTTTTACATTTTTTATTTATTTCTTTCAAAATACAACTTGGTTACATTATTTCAGTGTGTGTATTAGTACTTTTTGAACATTTTGAGCACAATTTCAACAATACCTTGATAATATTGATAACCGTGATGATTTTGGTTACAGTAACCATGATATGAGATTTTCTTATCGTTACATCCCTACTCCTATTTCATTCTGGCTTGTCATCATTTAAATAAAAAAAAAATATATATATATATCCAGATAGATTGCACCATCTGGATAGAGTGAATTTGATTGTGGTTGGATGAGAAGTATAAACATACAGTATACTATTCCGACACCCTATTGGTTTGTATGTGATCCATAGAACCTGACTTTTTGCACCATTCCAATACTTATATTCAACTAGTCCTCATATCTTCAGCTCCATGAAACATGTTAATGCTTAGTTGTGCACATATATGGTTCTTTAATACATTTGCATTGGACTAAAATGCGTTCATTTTCAAAGGGCATATATGAGGCTGAAACAGGTAGACTAGTGCAGCCCAAATGTTTCAACAATAACATTTTAATGTGACATTATAGTCATTGTGGCCTTTAGAAAAATAATTTTTTGGGAGGTAGGGTAGTGCAGTATAGGCCCCTGTGGCACTGCCTAAGCTTTTGTCCTAATGGCATTTTTTCCCCCTTACATTTATTTTATACTTTAAGTAGTTTTGAAACCAGTACTTATACACTTTTACTTGAGTAAAAAGCTTGAGTTAATACTTACTACTAGTATCTATACTTCTACCTGAGGGATGAATGGGACTACTTTGGACACCTCAGTAAATGGTGAATGTGTTTTATGTGTGTTTTACTTATCGGCTACAATTTGCTTAGAGGTCTTATTTCTGTCTTTGTGCATTAGAAATCAATATAAGTGAATCCCCAAAGGAACTTTGTGTTGGTAAATGCAAGTTATGCAAACTGACAGGATTTCAGTTCTGTTGCAACATGTTGATGGTCATATGAACTATGTTTTCAGCTCAAAAATGTCCAATTTCATCACAATTAATGCTAGATTTTCATGTCACAAATGGCCAAGTTATATTTGAACTGAATTTACCTGAAAAACAAATATTCTATTCTTTTAGATTCCCCCTTTTTTTTTTTTTACAAGATTCTATCCTACATATCACATGTTTTATTTTTACAGGTTGCAATATGGAGTATGGTGCTGATCCATCCTGCTTATGTTACACCAATACATACATTAAGAATGTCACGCATCACTTTTTAAATCAACAGTTTTCTAATACTAAACATTTTTATAAAGAAATAACTATTCTATATTGTTATTTCCTCTTTAGTATGATGATAAACTATACAATAAATAATTATGATTCTAGTTTTTGCACAGGGATCATTAGTGTAAACGGTGACATGGCTGCCGAGCATCAGTATGATGGGTTCTGTAACAACCATGTCACATCCGTCCACTGCCACATTTTGTGTTTTTGTGTCAGCTGTTATTGTTTTAGATCCACAATACTAACATTTATGAATAAGAGGAGAATTAGCAATAGTAAGTATATAAGTTTATTACTAATAAAGTACTGGTACTGACCAGATCATCATGGGTAATGTCACGTCCGTCCACCAGCAAAAGTTTTCACATACACGTGCTATTCAAAATCCAATATTTCTGAAAATAGACCTTCCACTGTCAAATAATATCAGTAGTCTGTGCACAAATGTATTAGCATTTCAACACAGTTCTATGCATTTCTTACAACTTTTTTTTGGGGACAAAAATGGCCACTCATTTGACCCCCTAAGTAAAATTTAGCCGTTATGTATGTGTTTTTATGTGTCTGTTTGTAGATATTTTTACTATTTTTATCCTATTTCTTATCTTATTGCTGGGACCTGAGTACACATTTTGTTCTTTCATGCGCCACAATGACAATAAATAAACCTTGAATAATAATACTATTAATTAATTTAGTTAATTTACTTGCTGTGATTGCAGGTCTTTCATTCATGCATATTAACAACCCCCCCCCCAATGAGACCTCCCATGAAGTGTCATTTTATGGACAATGTTGAAAAAAAAGTTTTAAATCCTGTTTAAACACTGCCTTATCTCTGTCCTCTCTACATTTTCAGTCACAAAATTCAGATCAGATACTCTTTATGTGACGGCTACAGATCAGTGACGAGATAATTGCTTCCCCGATGAAACCGGGGGATTGTGGGTAATCAGATAAGTCTTGTAATCAAAAGGCTCAAAAGGCTGACCACCCAATTGCATGCTGGGTTATGACTCTATTACTGTCAATTAGCTCGTATGAAACTGTGTGCTGAATAACAAGTTGGCGGTGGGCGGAAAATATTGATCTGAGACAGAGAGACATTAGCCTGTGTTCTACACTACAACACTCCAGGAACAAAAATAACACTTATGTGTAACATACAAGAGTAGATTTATTTGCTAATTACAATTATGTTTATTATAGTGCTATAGCCTGCAAATGGTGATTAAAAAACATGCACAAGTGTCACATAAAAAAACTGTCAGATTCCCAGTGTTATAGTCAAATGTGGATCATACAAAGCTTTGTCATTACTATCAGAAGTTGCTTTTCCATTGACCCTCAAATTGCGCAAATATAACTTGTGCATAAAAATGTACCTAATGGAAAAATGACAATTTCGCCAAAAGTCTCATTTTTCGATTAAAAGTTTTTGCGCTGGCAAGAGGTGGTTTTTCGAGCGTAGCGCAAATGGTATATCATGCAGAACTGCGATGGAAAGACCTTTTTTTCGCAATTAGAGTCAGGTAAATTAATAAAAACAAATGCTGACATGTTACAACAAGCGAAGAAGAAGAAGAAACGTCGCGGTATGTGTGGGCACACCAGGAAACCCGATAATTTTTTAATTTAGTACGAGATAGAGGGGTAATATATAATAATAATGAATATATCTGTAAATCAACACCATACTTACATTTGTTGCCATGTTTATGGAATATCTCCTCGTGTCATCTTACGGTAATAAATAAACAAATCATCGCATTTGTGATTTAATGGAAAAAAAATTACGTAAGGCACTTCTGTTTTTTCGACGTTTAGTAAATATCGGTAAAGTTTTGCACATATGTCCAATGGAAAAGCGACTACACTGTAAAAGAGAAAAAGTTGAGAAAACGTAAAATATCAAGGCAACGTGATGCAAGAGATTTTTGAGTTTTCTTCACGACAATATTCTTATTGTCCCAACTTTCTTTTCAAAGTTATGAAAGTTGATTCAACTATTAATCACTTGTTACAACTTAAAACTGTGAGTTAAAACAAATATTTATTTCATATTATCAGTACAAAAAAACTTGACTTAGCTAGATAAACAAACACATTTCTGCTTTTCAAAAACATCAAGTTTCAAGTTAAAACAACTCCCAACATTACATTATCCATTCAGAAAACCTTGCTTTCGTTTGTCAAAGGAACATACCACTATTACAAATGAGAGGTAGGCCTTCCTTTAGGACAGAGGTAGACAAATCCAGTCCTTGAGGTCTGGTATCCTGCATGTTTTAGAAATTTCCCTCTTCCAGGTGTGCTGAAGGAGGGAAACCTCTAAAACATGCAGGATACCAGCCCTCAAAGACTGGATTTGAAAAGCCCTTCTTTAGGAGAAGCCAAATCTTTGGGAGGAGTTTGGATTTCCACAGTAGTTTGAGCAAAGCCACTCTGACTCAGGGTGTTTTCAGATGGTCGCTCCAGGAACAGGTGTTCTGGGCGTTGGGACCTTTGACCCCATTGGTGGAAGAGGCTTTGGCACATGTGTGGCCTGATGGCTGTATGTCGTTCTAAGTAGGTACCATGACAGAGGGGAATGGGTAAGACTGTCACCATGACCCCCCCCCCCCACCCACCCGCTTAGCCCAACTGACCAGCTCTTTGAGTTGAAGAGCAAAAATAAGTGAATATAACTAAATGGGGTTGTAATGTTTTGGAGTGTGTATAAATAAAGGAAAATGTATGTTGCTGTAATTATATTTGAAAAATGCTCAATAAATAAATATTGAATAAAACAAAGCACAACTGAATGTTATCTGAAATCTTATTTATTTTGGGCCAAGAGCTCCCTTCTTAGACTGGTACAGTTTCAGTACACTGTAAAAACAACGTTTCCTTCTTCCACCACACCTGACAGTAGTGATGTGATGTTCACAAACGAATCGAATCTTTTGAACGGCTCTTTGAAATGAATGATAGGAACCGAGTCTTTGTAAAGAGCCATTCATTTTCTTTTTTTTTTAAGGAGGGAGTGTCCGATTGCCTGTCAATTTAGCATCACTGGGGAGGCATTGGGCAGGAGGAGAATGTTCGAGCAGAAAAAAAAGAGTGCGCTGCGTATGTCTCATGGCAAGAAGTTAGCAAAAAACAACAGTTTGAAGTGTGAGGTGAGCACAGAAAAGTTTGAGAGTGAGTGAGTGACCACCTGTGAGTAATGAGCCAAAGAAAAATGTTATTTCATAAGAAAATGTGGTAACACTTTACTTGAAGGTCTAGTTTATAATGCATTAAGCGCACATTCATAAGACGTTATAATGCATTTATAACGCATTATAAAAGTCATTACAACAGTTTATGATCATGTACAATAACTTATACCAATGTTAATAAAGCATTATAAGTGTAGGCATAATGTATTATAAATTCTGCTTTCATAATGTTTATACATCCACACCAAAGCAGTGTGAAGGAATTTATTTTTTTAGGTGGGGAACTTTTTTTTAGGTTTTGTCACTGGTCCCTATATCCATCTATTTTAGGGATTTCATATTTAACAAAAAAAAAGTATGTGTTTGAATTAACAAAGATTTAGAGCTGCCACATTATTTTTTATTTATGTACAAAGCAAAATGTAACACTTCTATTTACTGTCTGTTCTTTTAATGTTTTGTTTTTGCAAAACAGTTATTGAGAACACTTTGATGTATAATTTTTGAATTACACTTTACTTAGATCCAGCAGATACTGCTCATACGTCATCATACTTGTGTTATAATATCATACAATTGCTAATAAAGTGTTGTCACTAAAAGCTCTTAAAGTCCTCCTGTAACTTATTATTGATCTTTATAAGGCATTGTTCAGTTTCAGAAACTATATGTCAGAGCAGTTCTCTGTGTCTTTATAACTGGCTGGTGTTATGATGGTTATAATGTGTTACATATCGCAGGACTTGACATTCTTCCTACAAACACTGTTGTCACTTTGGTATGGATGTATAAAACATTATGAAAGCTGAATTTATAATACATTATGCCTACACTTATAATACTTTATTAACCTTGGTATAAGTTGTTGTACATGATCATAAACTGTTATAATGACTTTTATAATGCATTATAAATGCATTATAATGCCTTATGAATGTGTGTTTAATGCATTATAAACTAGACCTTCAAGTAAAGTGTTACCGAAAAGGTTTTATTTTCTTCTTCATTTTTAGGTTACAGACTAGTCCACATAATGTACTGTGATGTTTTTGGTCAAATTCCAGCATTTGCCTAATGTCACTCATGTAATGGATTTATCCCACACATTTGAACTAACTATTCTTTTTTCACGGTAAGATAATATTTACTGCCGCGCCAATTGTCAGTCATCACATGTAGCCTATTGAGTCATTAAAACATTGGTGTTTCAAAAGAATGCAAAAAACATAAAAGAGCCAGTCTTTTGAACGGCTCTTTTCAGTGAACGGCTCCCTTCAAAGAGCCAAAAGTCCCATCACTACCTCACAGTCGTTATCAGGCTTCTGCAGAGCTGGATGATAGGCTTATCATTTGAATCAGGTGTGTTGGAAGAGAGATCCATCTAAAACATGCAGGATAGTGGCTCTCCAGGACCAGGGTTGGTGACCCTTGGTCTAGTTCAAACTTGTTCAGACCATGTGTGTATGCACATGTCAGTCATCTATGGGGTTTCCCACTGGTTCCCAACTTCACTCAAAAAATCTACTCACAAGTTGATAATCTTTGTTGTGCTGTTTGGAAAATCTTAGTTACAATGAGAGAAATTTGCTAGGTTGACAAATTTGTCTAGGTTGTAAATGGAAAGCTTCATTTCTGAGACAGTTTAATTTGAAAACTTTAATGAAATCAACAATTACTAGTTATGCTTTTTACAGTGTACTGAGTGACGGTTGCCTTTCCCCAAAACAAGGAATTTAATTGAATTGCTTTGGTAAACATCCACCTACAGACGTCAATCCATTTCAGAAAGGGCATATGTATGTGGTGTTTATAAATTACATGAATAATATTAATGTCGGTGCTGCAGGAAGGTGCTGGATGAACCCATTAACATTCAGTTTAAATTAAATCAATCACAATTGTCTAGAAATAAAGATGGGAGAGTCTAGTTGGCAGGTTGAAGTGTTGAAGGTAACAGGTTGACATGATGTCAACCTACAGCTCATTAGCTTCAGTTTGGTCCTGTTTGTCACTGTGACCCAATCATCGGTGATCTCTGACATCATCAAACATTCTCCTAATGTTTGCAAAGGTTAGTCTTGTATGGCAGAGTGGATTTCTTAGCAGTGATGAGAGAGATTAATGAGACGTTTGGTGAATTTGTCCCATGGGAGTTTATTTTGGGAAGTAGGATTATTTTTAATAGTGAGTGACAAGTAATTTTTTGATCCCCTTTGAAATATTCCATCATTTACATATGTGATATTTGTCAATTTAAAGGGATCATATTTTGCTAAACCCACTTTTATTAGTCTTTGGTTCATTTATTTGTTTATTTGGACCCTAATAGTTCATAAAGTTTGAATTTGAACCCTCCAGGTCCTACAAAACTATCTAAATTAATTTTGGCAAAAATCGAGTGGATTTCTACAACCTGTTTTAATTCCTGCTTAATTTGTTGCATCTATAACTAGTTACATCACGACATTTGCACATATAAGGTCAAGACTTCCCATGAACATTTCTCCTAGTACGAGATAATTGTTTGTCAGCAGCAGTGGTTGTAGTCCATACTAAAAATCTGTCCAAACTTTGAGCCGATTACCGAAAATGTTCAGTTGTAGGTTGAACAGGTTGGACAGAGCAGCACAGTCAACACCCTGGAGGGGGCGGGGCGTGAAAGTGGCTCATTTGCATTTAAAGGGCCAGTGCTTAAAACGACCTTTCTGGTGTCATTACTCAGAAATAGGGTTGAAGATGGACCTGTGGAGTTGAATTAATGAAGAATTCAGACCCAAGCATAGCATTTACAGTTTATGTAGACCACAGGGAAATGTTTTAAAATGCATAATTCCATTTTAAAAAGCAAAATATTACTTCTTTAATAGTCAAGAATGGTAAAATCCTTTTAGGTCAATCCAATCTAAAGTTGGTCTGATCAGTAAAATACTATCATAATAACCTATAAATAATGAAAAAAGAAAATTTTTCTCTTTGTTTTAATGTAACTAAAGTAAAATTGCACAAAAATGTTTACATTTACAGACCTGCCTTTTACAAAAAAATGTGAATAACCTGAAATGTCTTAACAGAAGTATGTGAAATTTGAACAACATTCTGCCTGTTACTAAATGTTTTGTGTATTTGTAGATCCACTGTGATCTGTAAGTTGGGATGGACATGTACAAATGATAAACTAAGGTGTGATATTGTTAAAATTTCACTTATTTTTCTTCAGAATTTTCAGGTTGTTCACATTAATTCTTGTTATGTTCAAGTACGGTTCATAGATATAAACATTTTCATTGTGGAATTTTACTTTTTTCACTCAAAAACATGGAGAGAACTTTGGAGTTGATATTATTTATAAGGGAAATGTTTTAAAATGCATAATTCCATTTTTTTTTTTTTTTTAAAAAGCAAAATATCCCTCCTTTAAAAGATCAAAATGTCTGTGTCTTGTAAAACTGTTGAACTATCAATCTGTGAAAAAATATAATTTTAAAGACACACTGGAAAGTTAGAGGTGACTTCATTATAACTCTCTTTGTCCACAGTCTGTTCAGAGCCACTGCATTCGTCTCTGTAGCATCATCGTGACTAGGCTGTAGTGATTCTCAACTTTTAATATATTTTCACCTCACTCTCAAGGATTTAGGAAAAATGTGCGAAGGCGACAGCCAATTTGGTGTTTGTGAAGTGTTTCACATGCACCGAAAATAAAAGTAAGAGCCAAATGCCAAAACTCTTGGCATATCTGTCTTTATTTTCTTTGCTTCAAAGCGTCACTTTCTGGGCTCATTTATCTTTTGAACTGACAAACATGATATGTGTGAATAGTAACACCATTCAAACGGAATCCAAAAGCGGTCTGTCTCTCACGACCAGCATTTATGTTCTACCTAAAGTTAGTTCTAATTAGTCACACTGTTCACTTCAGCTATAAAGAAGAAGAGAAGGAAGTTATGTGTTTGGTTCATGGTTCAGCTACATGACTGTTAGAGCTGCTGTAAAATGCACTGTAAAAAAATTCCTGTTGTTTTTACAGAAAAAAAAAAAACTGGCAGCTGTGGTTTCCAGATCAATACTGTAAAAAAACACATCCAACTGTAAACATATTTACAGAGTAACATGTAGATTTAACAGTTTAAACATGTAGATTTAACTGGTAAATGGATTAGACTTATTTAGCACATTTTCTCCACCTTTATGGTGTCCAAAGCACTTTCTAAAACCACCAGGTCCGACTGGGAGCAATTTAAGGTTCAGTGTCTTCCATGGACACTTTAGCATATGGACAGACGGAGCCAGGATTTGAACCAAGAACCCTTTAGTTATTGGATGAGCTGCTCTATCAACCCATTAATTTACAAATTTAAAATGTTAAATTGTTAAATGTTTACATTTTTATAACTTTTTTACACACACACACGTACATGTATATATATATATATATATATATATATATATATATATATATATATATATATATATATATATATATATATACATACATATATACATACATATATATATATATATATATATATATATATATATATATATATATATACACACACACACACACACACAGGGTGGGGAAGCAAAATTTACAATATTTTGAGGCAGGGATTGAAAGACAGTGTATGACCAATTAGTTTATTGAAAGTCATGAGAATTTATTTGCCACAAGAAAATTTCCATAATAGAAAATGTTTTTATTCTATGTGTCCTCCTTCTTTCTCAATAACTGCCTTCACACGCTTCCTGAAACTTGCGCAAGTGTTCCTCAAATATTTGGGTGACAACTTCTCCCATTCTTCTTTAATAGTATCTTCCAGACTTTCTCGTAATAGTTTTGCTCATAGTCATTCTCTTCTTTCCATTATAAACAGTCTTTATGGACACTCCAACTATTTTTGAAATCTCCTTTGGTGTGACGAGTGCATTCAGCAAATCCCACACTCTTTGACGTTTGCTTTCCTGATTACTCATATGGGCAAAAGTTTCTGAAAAGGTATGGATAATAGTGTTAGGTATGATTATGACATCAATATATGTTTGGTTTCAAAACAATTGACGTAGTGCCTGCTGAGAAAAAAACAACTAAATGTTCATTGTAAATTTTGCTTCCCCATCCTGTATATATATATATCTATATATATATAGATATATATATATATAAAGCAAACAGGCTGTTATTTCAACATTATGGTCTTGCAGTTTAAACGGTGCCACATTGTTTTTCAATTTAGAGTTTTATTTTCTAAACACAATAAAAATACATAATTTCTACAAACAAATCTGGTTTTGTTCACATACTCTTCCTGTAAAAACTACAGCTATATTTGATTTAATCGTTAACACAAAAACTTTTCAAATAAACTTTGCATTGTATTGTCACTTACAGTTTTTTTATGTTGCAATTTTACAACTTTTTGGTGTTAATTCTACAGTCATTTTTTACAGTGTGGGTCTCGCCTGTGGCAACACCTCAAACTGTCAATTATTTCACAAAAATGATAATTCAGGTAATGTTAGATCTGATCGGTCGGGATCATAATTTGCTTGTTTATGGATAAGATATTGAAGATTATCACAGAGGTCATTTGACTGCTGTGAAGTCAACAGTTTTCACAAAAATCTGTTTATTTAGGGCAATGTTTTTCAACTTTGGGGTCAGGACCCCACATGGGGTCACCTTGAATTCAAATGGGGTCACCTGAAATTTCTAGTAATTGTTAAAAAAAATAAAAATAAGAAAAACTTACTAATAAAAAAGATATATGGTGAGTTGAAAGAGACAATCACAATACATAAAAGACAAACTGAAGCTGAAACTGAAGCACTGCGGTACTGTTTATCTGTCAAATGTTCATTGTGGTCAGTTTCAGATGCTGCAGCTCTTTCATAATTCATAGTTTGAGTTCTTATTTGTTGAGTATTAATTGTCAGCCTTGTAAATCCAAGCTGGACTGACTGTACATATCCTGACCGAGGAAAATAAAATTCTCACTTTGGGCAGTAATCTACACCTGGCTTTTTTGCCTCCATCCATAATAATATACATTTTATAGACTAAATGTCATCTAAAATTAATGTTTATTTGCAACATAGTATAGCAAACTATTACATGATTGAAAACAAATTAATTTTAGCAAAAAAAAAAAAAAAAAGTCTCTGTTCTGGGGAAATTTGTGATGTTAAAATGGGGTCTTGAGCCAAAAAACATTGGGAACCACTGATTTAGGGAACTGAGCCACCTCACCTCTAGAACGCCAAACAAAAAGAACGGTCTGTGGTCTTCCTTCGATTTGATGTGATCACACCCAGAGATTAGCTTCCTGCATCTTAAGTCTCTTCGTTTTTCATGCTAGACTAAATCAACTTAATCGAACACTAGGTTGTTTCCTGGGAAGGTCCGGTTAATTTGGGGAGGTGTGAATGCGCAATCGAAATCTGATGCGTATCAAAGAAGTAAACTGCGGTCTACCTAAAAACGTAGGTTTCGGAGGAAGCGGGCGCCAACGCAGCTCCATGTTTTGTTTTCATGTTGCAGAAACAGAAGTTGTCCTGTATTAACCAACAGATTAACAAGGTTTCCTGTTCATTGTTTGTCTTGTTTTCTCCTTCAGTAATTCTTGATGCAGTAATTCACTGCAAGTGTGGTAATTGCTTGAATTAGGCCAAAAAAAATCTTGAATTAAGGCAAAAAAAATCTGCCAATGGAACAAGTGAAAATTAAATAAATAAATAAAAATAAAAACTTTCACAGAGGAATCCAATTTATCATCAAAGTTCAGTACCTCCTGTTCATGCAAGCTGACTGTATTTACAACATGACTTACACTACAAAAATCTAAATCTTACCAAGTGTATTTTTCTCATTATTAGTCAAAATATTTCATCACACTTAAAATAAGACATAATCATCTAAAGAGTCATTTTTCAGTGAGATATAAGAACTTATTTTTAGACAGTAGATCTTGAAAATCTTGTTTCAAGACATCTTACCAAGATAATTTTCACTTATTCCACTGGCAGATTTTTTTTTTTTTCCGCTTAATTCAAGATTTTTTTTTTTTTTTTTTTTTTGCTTAATTCAAGCTTAATTTGCTTAATCCTCCATGATGAATAAATTCATTCAGGATTATGAATAGAATTCCCAAAATTAGGCTGGCCAGCATCATAAAAAATCTGGGAAATCTTAGCTACATTTATGTCATTGACCCTGGTGAAATTGGGTCAACTGACCAGCTCCATCCAATTTCCGAGAAGTCTCTACTACAGGCATCAACCTGAGCCAGTTCTGGGAAATCTATAATTCTTCTATCTGAACCATCATGCAGTTCCACACCCTAGTTCAAATATCTCAAATATTATCATAAATTGTGCAATAATCAGTGCCATTATACTGTTAAAAATGCCATTTACACCTACGTTTGTATACAGCTTGAAGAAAATATAGTCATGCAATAAAAAAATAAAAAATAGAACCAGTTCTATCCCAGAGCTAAAATTTTGTCCACAACATCTTGAAACATATATGAAGACACGGTAAAAATTTCAAATTTTTAATTAACTGGCCACATGGTAATTTGGGTGCTCAAATAAAGAGTATTTTTTGTGAAAAATTGAAATCGACCCATTTTATTCATTGCCTCACAGCAACACTTTTCACTGAAATGTAGTTTTTTTTGCAGTATATTGTTGCATCTTGACCATAAGAATCCATGCAAAAAAAATGAGGTCTCTACATTCATCCACTATGGCACAGTGCAAGCCTGAAGAGACAGGACATTTGGAAGAATTAGCCTTTTCGCCTGATTTCAAGGCCTCATGGACCAAAGATGAAGGCACCTACAATTATTTTGATGCAAAATATGGTCTTTTCAGGGGGATTTCACCCCAGACAGTAAGTTTCAGCAGTGTGGCTTGAATACCTAAGGAGATATAGCTCCTCAAATTTGGCCAAAAAGCAAATCTGCAAAATTAAAAAAAAAAAAACCAAAACATTAATTTTCAAAGGGCTGTATCTCCTAAACTATTACAGATATGACATTAAAATTTTGGATGTGTTCGTTTATCTGGTAGGTGAACAAGTGTGTTTTTTTTTTTCAGAATTTTCTGAGGGGGTCATGTGGGGATCATTGGTTGAATTGCCATGGAATGACCCATAGGTCATATCTGATGACCATGAATAGATGACAAACTGCCTTTTACACCAATTATTTACATGTTTTGATAGGATTAGTGGATCATCATGAATTAAACATATTAGATCAGTAGATGGTTTTGGTCGATGGTGGATGTTTGGGTCTTTATGGGTTAAATATAAGTAAAAAAAAAAACAAAACAAAAAAAACAGGTTGAATTCATCATGTATTTTAAAGGGTTAATGAGTTTATATTAACCTGCTGTCATTTGCATTTAATTCTATACATGTATTCAATCCATTCTCCCACAACTAAACATTTCACTTTATGTCCCATGATTCTGTGTAGGCAACAGGGGTCAGCTCTTTGACCTTCACCACAGACTGAACTGTTTTAAGCATCAAGCATCGGATTCATGGTTCTTTAAAGCTATGCAGCGATTTAACTGAAAGCAAAGAATGTTGTGGAAAAATTTATTTGAGATCTATGCTGTACACTACTCAACCTAAGGCGACACAGTCCAATAGAATGCAGAGAAGTAATACTGAAAGGCTGGATCTATGACAAAGAATTTATGACACTCTGGGTTTGGGAGAATCAGGAGGTGATAGCGTATCAGTATTAGATGGATCCTTTTCAAGAAACACCATAGGGCAGAAAAAGAAATTACCGATGCTGTAAAACTGAGCTTTCTTTTTATATAAGGTTATAGCAACACAAAAGATACACTATGTTCCTTTTCAATGTGCTGTTTGATAGAAGTTTTATCTTTTTCATGTGAAGATTATTTCCTCCATCTCCTGTATTTTAGGTTATTGTGCTTTTTTTTTATTATTATTAAATTTATTTCTAAGGACATCTGGATGAAAATATTTCTTCTCACTTCTCTTCCCATATACATGTATATATTTTTTTATGTTTTATAGCACAGGTGTCCAACATGCGGCCCGGGGGCCAAATCCAGCCCGCCAAATGCTCCAGTCCGGCCCTTGGGATGAATTTGTGAAATGCAAAAATTACACTAAGATGTTAATCATTTTAGTTCAGCTTCCACATTCAGACCAATTCAATCTCCAGTGGGTCAGACCAGTAAAATGCTATCATAATAACATATAAATACCCACAACTCCAAATTTTTCTCTTTGTAAATGTAAATGTTTTCATGTATTTACACTAAAACAAAGTATAAGTTTGCAAAAATCTGAAAAAACTGTTGCACTATGCACTTTCCAATCAAGATGACTGTTTAATGTAAAAAAATAAAAGCTAAAAATTTTCACTTTCCTGGGTCTCAGGAGGATATAAACCAACACAGTGGACACTAATGCATCATCTACACCACAGGTGTCAAACATGCGGCTCGGGGGCCAAATCTGGCCCGCCAAAGGTTCCAATGTGGCCCACAGGATGAACGTGCAAAAATGAACCTGAACAGTCAAGGTTGTCCAAATCATTTTGGTTCAGGTTCCACATACAGACCAATGTGATCTACAGTCAAAATAACAACACAATAAACCATAAATAATGACAATGACAAATTTTCTTTGTGAAAAATTATGTGGAAAAAATTTAAGTGAAAAAATAAGATTACACTGTTAAAATATTTACATTTATAAAACTATTCTTTCACAACAAAATGCAAATAAATACATAAATAAAAACAAAGAGAACAACCTGAAATGTGCAATTTTAACAATATTCTGCCTGTTACTAAATGTTTTGTGCATTTATGGATCCACTGTGATCTGTAGTTGTATTAATAATAAGAGATGTGATATTGTAGAAATTGTTCAAATTTTAGTTCCAAACTCCAAAATTTTAACAATTTTCTGCCTGTTACCAAATGTTGATGTAAAACTGTGTGCAATGTACATGTATAAATAATAAATTGAGGCATAATATTGTTAAAATTGCACTAATTTTTCAAATGAAATTTCTGTTTTTTCAGGTTATTCACATCTTTTTTGTAAAATGTAAATATCTTCATAATTAAATTTGTTTTTTTAGTACTAAAACAAAAAGAAAAACTTGGATTTCTCATTATTTATAGGTTATTAAGTCATTATTTTACTGCTCTGGCCTGCTTGAGATCAAATTGGGCTAAATATGGTCCCTGAACCAAAATGAGTTTGACACCCGTGATCTACACTGACATTCAGACCATGACTGTAACTTTGCTGTTTTTGATGAACCTGATCTGCACTAGCATGTTTGAGTGTAAATCAACTACTAATTTTCTCAAACAAAAAGTTTTTTGGTTTTTTTTGGCATATTATCTCCATAACTAGTATTAGAATATGATAAAATGTGTGAAAACATGAGATTAGCTGCATTAAAATATATATGTTAGTTTTCACGCAGTATATCACTTTATGATGATGTTTTTAAATATATGTTTCTTTGCTTCAAAAATCAAATGCATGCCGTCCAGCTGAGTGGACATTTTTGTAACGCTGTGAAAATTAGATTCATACAAAAAATTCAATCGCATTGTTTTTTTTCATGCCTAAATAGGAATAAAAACAATCAGGAAAAAAAAATCTTGATTAAGGTTCTCATAACTCATGCATGAAAGGGTTAAATTAACCAATTAACCTATCAGTGCATGTCTTTGGATGGTGGGAGATGGTACCTGGAGAGAACCCCCACAAACACGTGGAGAACATGCAAACTCCACACAGAAAAGTCCCTGTTTGGATGATATTTGTATGTTTTTTTTTTAATATAATTTATCTTCTTCTTGTCATTTTCATAATATTTCTTCAGTGTTTTACTTTGTGTAGCCAAGTGAGCAAGTGTTTGTATGACTAATAGTGTTAATTATATAACATAGACTTCTCTAAAGTGCCGGTGCATTAGATAAATTCACTGTAAAGGCTGAACCTTTGTTACATCCTCATGAGACAAAATAGCCTTTTAATCTTCTGAAGTGGCATCAGTTTCTTCATTATTATACTGTATTTTCTATTTGTAAGTCATGAAGTTAAGCTTTTGCTAATCTTATCTTTTTTTTTCCTATGGTCTTTCTTCCAAATTCTAATTAGAGCTGAATTTTGTCCTTTTAAAATTATTGTGGTCATAAGAATAAGCTAATGTGATTACAGTGCTAGAGGCTCGACAGAACCAGACAAATCTTATTACATCACTGCTGTCTTCTTAACGCTCTGAAACCAAACCAGATGAAGAAGCATCTACTCATCTAAAATGTTTCATAACTTTTCAACCACTAATCCTATCAATCCATATAAATAACTCAGGTAAAATGCAGTGTCTCCTATTTTTTCTCAGTTTTTCAGCCCTGTAGTGAATGTGAAAATACCGTCACATAAAAAAACAAAAAACAAAAAACATTGATTCACCAGTAAAAACCCACGCTGTAAGACTGGAAAAGTTGAGTTTACTTAAAAAATCTGAGGTAACTTGTTGCCTTAAAAAATTTAAGTAATGAGTAATGACAGGTTGAGTGTATTAAACGTAAATGCTTGATTTGAATGGAATTGCTATTTTAAGTACAACACACGAAATGCTGAGTTATTTTAGCTTAAAATTTGTTGCAATATCAATTGCTTTGTATAATCATTAAACTTAATATCAGTTCATTGTACTCATTTCCAAGTTGATTAAAATTAAAATCTTTTGCACTATAAATTGCTTTGTAAATTTTAGTGATGTGACATTCACGAATGAATCAAATCTTTTGAACAGCTATTTGAAATGAACCGAGTCTTTGTAAAGAGCCGTTCTTTTTTTTTTTAAGGAGGGGGTGTCCGATTGCCTGTCAATTTAGCATCACTGGGGATGCATTGGCTTTATATACAGAGTAGAAGTGAGAGAACTCCTGATGTGGAATCATTTTGATATTTACATTAGAGATATCAGGTATTTTGCAATGTTACTAGAAGCATTTTATTTGCACAACAGTTTTTTTTTAGGTATTTAAGTACTGTAATTGCAGTGATTAATCACTGTTGTGTTTTGTGCAGTTTTTCCGTATGTTTACACACATTTATTGTTCTTGTTTTGAGGAGAATAAGATGTTATTTCATAAGAAAATGTTTTATTTTCTTCTTCATTTTTAGGCTACAGACTAGTCCACATAATGTACCGTGATGTTTTTGGTCAAATTCCAGCATTTGCTAAATGTCACCTCTCATGTCATGGATTTAACCCACACATTTGAACTAACTATTCTTTTTTTCGGTAAGATAATATTTACTGCCGCACCAATTAAACACCTTTAAAGTGTAATGTCAATCATCACATGTACTATTTAGTCATTAAAACATTGGTGTTTCAAAATAATGCAAAAAACAAAAGAGTCAGTCTTTTGAACTGCTCTTTTCAGTGAACGGCTCCCTTCAAAGAGCCAAAAGTCCCATCAATAGTAAATTTATTCAACTTAACATATTGTAGCATAGCGTAATGTATAATGTGAAAATTTACATTGGACAAAACCAATCTTGGCTGAACAGGAAAGCCATTGTTCTTCCTATGGCTCTCACTCATGGTGCAGTTCTAAAAAAATACAAAAACAAGCACACTTGTGGAATAATGTCAAAAAAAATTTCATACAGTTTGTTTTTAATTCTTTTATACTTTTTTTCTATTTCATCAACTTGAGCCGTAAATAAAAATACCAAATACTCAATATTTGTCACATTTTTTAACCCTTTAAATGCTGTGTTTGTAATGTAAACAAACCATTTTTTTTGGATGCAAAAAACACAAAAAAAATTTTTTTTTCAATATACTACATAAAAAGTGGATCACATATTATTTGATTTTTGCAGCTTGGCATATGTCAATGATTAACTCCAACATTGGTTAATTTGCATTATTATTTTTGGCGCTAGGTCTAATGTACAAAAATACTAGCATCTGTCACCAAGTGTGCGTAAAATGCACACCTATAAATCAAACTATTAAATATTATATATTGATTTATTTTTCTGCTCTAATTAGACTTTATTTTTGTAAATCAAGGTCAGCCCTATTCATATATATCAAATGGAAGAAATAGTGCGTTTTAGGCACACTTGGGAGACAGATGCTAGTCTTGTAATTTTCTTTTGTTTACAGTGTGCACATTTTAGTTGGTGGTCAGAATTTTAAAGATCATGCAAAAATGAACAGCTTTTGAATTCTAACCTTATTTAAATTGTAAAAATTATATGAAGTTTTTTAACATGAAGTGCAAAGTGTGCCTAAAAGGCGCACCCAGATACCGGAGGATTAAATGTACGGATAAATTACTACTATTATAGGTAAATTTAGATATAGTTACTTAAACTATGATGCTTAATTTCATTAATTTTTCAAGAAAAAAATGCACATATCATTCATCAAGTATCATTAAACTAAGTCAGTTGCATGCAGTCGACTAGAACTTTTATGCCAAAAATATTAGAAATTAAAGTGGAAATTTAATATAATAGGAACCACTGATGTCCAAATGATTCCCTCATACTCACCTCACTCAGCCTTATAATACAGGTTTTTCTAGTGGAACTGTTCAATAAATGATCTGACTATGTTTATTTCAGTCTTTGGTCTTTTTTTAGTTACGTAAATAATGCTTTTATTTATTTTCTAATCATGAATTCTAACCAGTCTCAGTTTTTTGTTCCTCTATTGAAATAAAATGATGTAGCATGTCAGCTTATCCCTTCTAAAATAATTGCTATTATACTGTTCTCTAACATTTCAAATAAAAAAACATCCTCATTTTGGTCAGTGAGGGACAAAGACACACAAATACACAAAAACTGTATAAAAGGAATACGAAAAAAACATAAGATTTCACACTCATTTATGCATGTCACACACTCTGCTCAGCACTGTTGTATCTCTGGAGAAACACAGGCCAATCACTGAATGACTATGCTTTTGCTGCATTGATCTCATGATGCTGCGCACTTCCATTGTCAAACTGTGTTGAATTGCGGCTGTGGTAATCCCTATATAAACATGTGATGATGACAGGTTTTCTGTTTTCTGTTCATTTCCATTGAGCTGTCAATTCATAAAATGCTGAATTAAAGAGCTCCCAACTGGACATTATTCTGTCCACATGATATAAAAGAATAAAACAGGTTAAATTCAAGTTTAGTATTTACAAAAGGATTGCGTAGCTTGTTTCAGGGGCAAAACAAACCCCGCCCCTCGCATGTATTGTAGATTATTTTGGCATCGATCCAGCTGATGTCATTATGTCCTTATCTTTGCTGATGTCAGCATATTAATAACCTCTGTATACTGTACATATATGCCAAGTTTAAAGTAACTTGAAACAAAATTGATGTTTTTATAGACGTGAAATTTCGCCGAATATACGTAATTGGAGAAAAAAATATATTTTAAAAATTCATAAAAATGTGAACTTTGACCAATTTTTCCTTCAATGTAATGGCATCTATTTTGGGTCACTGGCAATCTATAAACCAAATTTGGTATGAATTTAACCAATAGTTTTGGTATTACAGACATTTGAAATTTCGCTCATTATAAGTAAATGGAGGGAAGAAAAAAAAGATTTTAAAAATTCTTGAAAAATGTGAACTTTGATGTACTTTACCCAAAATGTAATCACATCTATTCTGGGTCACTGGAAATCAATAAGCCAAATTTGGTATGAATTTAACCAATAGTTTTGCTGCTACAGACATTTGAAATTTCAGCCATTATAAGTCAAAGGAAAAAAGAAAAGATTTTAAAAATTCATGAAAAATGTGAACTTTGACATACTTTTCCCAAACTGGAATGACATCTATTTTCGGTCACTGGCAATCTATAAACCAAATTTGGTATGAATTTAACCAATAGTTTTGCTGCTACAGACATTTGAAATTTCAGCCATTATAAGTAAATGAGAAAAAGAAAAGATTTTAAAAATTCATGAAAATTTTTAACTTTGGCATACTTTTCCCAAAATGGAATGACATCTATTTTGGCTCACTGGCAATCTACAATTCAAATTTGATATGAATTTAACCAATAGTTGTGCTGCTACAGACATTTGAAATTTCACCCATTATGAATAAATGGGGGAAAAAAAGATTTTAAAAATTCATTAAAAAAATTTGAACTTTGACCTACTGTTCCCAAAATGTAATGAGATTTCTTTTGGGTCACTGGCAATCTATAAACCAAATTTGGCATGAATTCAACCAATAGTTTTGCTCCTACAGACATTTGAAATTTTGCCCATTATAAGTAAATGGGGAAAAAATGATTTTAAAAAATCTTGAAAAATGTGAACTTTGATGTACTTTACCCAAAATGTAATCACATCTATTCTGGGTCACTTGAAATCACTAAGCCAAATTTGGTATGAATTTAACCAATAGTTTTGCTGCTACAGACATCTGAAATTTCAGCCATTATAAATAAATGGAAAAAAGAAAAGATTTTAAAAATTCATGAAAAATTTGAACTATGACCTACTTTTCCCAAAATGGAATGACATCTATTCTGGGTCACTGGCGATCTATAAACCCAATTTGGTATGAATTTATCCAATAATTTTGCTAATACAGACATTTGAAATGTCACCCATTACAAGTAAATGGGGGAAAAAAGATTTTAAAAATTCATAAAAAAAATTTGAACTTTGATCTACTGTTCCCAAAATGTAATGAGATCTGTTCTGGATCACTGGTAATGTATAAACCCACATTTGGTATGAATTCAACCAATAGTTTTGCTGCTAGAGTGTTAACAAAGAAACAAACCGTGAAGCTCTAACACAAAACAAAGGGCAGGTTGCACCCACTTGTACTTTATGGGCATGTTTCACCCAGCGTATCAATAATGCAAACTCCTTTTAAACCTGCAGACTGTAGGTGCAAATTCTCCAGAATTCCCCCTGCAATTAGTGGGTGGAATCTCTCTTTGTGGATTCGACAAGAACATTAAAAACCTCGATGTTAGACATAATATAGATAGTTCCCCTCTATTCCCATTAAAGACCGGAAGGCAGATCACAGTGGAGAAAATACAGCCCTAAATAGCTCCAAGTACAGTACAAACAAAACAACAAAAGCTGATCAAGATGAAAAGCACACTTTGATTTGTGATTAGATTTTCTTAGAATTACATCTATGAAGCACATAGACTTAAAGCTTTATGAAGAAGGCTGCAAGGTCACATAAATAAAACATACCTTTGAGAGGATTTCATTCAACCTCTGTAATTCTCAGTGAGAGTCTATTGAGAATTTTTCCTATTTTATATTAACCCATAAAGACCCAAACATCCACAGACCAAAATAATGTACTGATCTAAAATATTTAATGCCTGCTGATCCATTAATTCTATCAGTACATGTAAATAATTGGTGTAAAATGCAGTTTGTCAACTTTTCATGGTCATCAGATATGACCCATTTGGACGTTCAGAGGCTCTGTAGTGAACGTGAAAACAGTCATCTTCTACAACATTGATTCACCAGCAAAACCCATGGATTTTTTTATTGTCAATCTTTTTTGAGCAATGTACATACCAAGAAGTTGAATTAAAATGCGTACATTATACATTGCCTTTTCTATTATTTTTTCCCCCATACCCAAACCAACCCCAAGGCCCTCCAAGAGGGGGCAACAGAAGGGAAAAGAACATTATAACAAAGTCTCTGTGCAGTAGAGAATCAATTAAGTACAAACAGTAACAAAACTGTGATATACAAAAATAATAACTGAGCCGACAGAAAACAGGAAAGAGAAAATAAAAAAAATAAATAAATACAAATATAAGTAGAAATATTAAATATTTTTTTTTTAAAATGAAACAAATAAAAATAAGTAGACATAGCTTGTAGATACATGTGCCTACTTATTTTAAGATACCCTACTTTGTATTCCTCTTTAGGCATGAAAAAAACAACATTTTTTTTTTTTTTTTTTTTTTTTTTAATGGACCTACTTTTCATGGAGTTACAAAAATGTCAACTCAGCTGGACACCATGTGTTTAATTTTTGAAGCTCAGAAACATGCATTTACTGACATACTGTGTGAAAACTATGAAATAAAAACATTTTAACCCTTCTGAGACCCACCAATGCATTTTTGTCCTCTGTAGGGGACAAAAGTTTGACAGTTTTACTTGCTGTCCATTGCAAAGAACATTCCATTAAAAAATAAATAAATAAATAAATAAATAAAAAATTTTAAGTATCTGAAAAACAAACAAAAACAAAAAAACCTGTTGCATTATGCGGTTTCCAATCAAGACAAGTGTTTAATGGAAAAAAGCTAAAATATTCATTTTCCTGGGTTTCAGGAGATTAATGCTGCCAATCTGATGTTTTCTCACATTTTAACATACTATAATACTAGTTATTACTCACTCAGATAATATACAAAAAAAACCCAAAACTGTTAATTACAGTCTAATAACAATTAGTAATTGATTTAGATAAAAGAACAGGAAAGTTACAGGGATGTCAGTGTATGGGATGATGCATGAACGTCCACTGTGTTGGCTGATATGGAACTAAAACAACAAAACCCGTGAATATACAAGAGAACAGCTGGAGAAGAACTGTCCACTGGATTGACCACTATCCATGAAAGGGTTAAAGTATTAGGCATTACATAACTTTATCAAAAGTGAAAATCATCAACAGTAAATTAAAAAGAAAAACACCTAAACAAACAAAAACCAGAGAGCAGGGTGGTGGTGTGAGAGATAAATCTGAAGGCAGTGTTTGTAAAGACTGAAAGTAATTCAAAAAAGATTGCCATTTATTAAGAAATTTAGGTGAGGAACCTTGCAGTGAGAGTCTAATCTTTTCCAGTTTAAGAACAGACATAACATCCCTAAGCCAAACTGAAATAGATGGGGGTTGAGGAGATTTTCATGAAAATAAGATACGGCGTCCTGCAAAGAGGAAAGTTAATAAATCTGACTATTTGGTTTAAACAGGAGTCAACAGAGAGCCCAAATATTGCTATAAAAGGGCAAGTAGTGATATTTTTCCTCAGAATCTTCTGCAGCATCTTAAACCAACCACAATGAACATTTGAAAGATAAACAGTACCACAGTCCTTCTGTTTCAGCTTCAGTTTGTCATGTCTTTTATGGATTGGGATTGTCTCTCTCAACTCATCGTACATTTTTTATTAGTAATTTTTTTTTTTTTTTTTTTTTAAATCAGTTACTAGAAATTCCAGGCGACCCACGAAGCGTTCTGACCCCAAGGTTGAAAAACACTACATTAATCCCTAGATTGCTAAACCCTGATGTTCTAAGTTTAAAAGGAACATCTGATTGTTTGATTAATAAAGCAGACGAGTTTATGGGAAGACATTCACTCTTGAGGTGATGGTAGTGATGTGTCGGTCGCGACATTTTTTTTTTCGGCACCCCTGCTGCTGTAATATTACTGCCTTTTTTTTTTTTTTAACAGTGTAAGTACATATGTGAAAATACCTGATTTATACTTGAAAATGTAAAATACAGAACATAATATTAGAAAAATAGGACCAATGGCCCTGTAGCTTACCAGCCAAATTAAAAGCTTTGGGAAATGTATCCAGATGCCATTTATTATCACCCAGTTCTGTGTAATTATTATAATACAGAAATAGCCCATGTTTTGGTCATATTCCAATCAGATCTGTCAAAAATTCAAATTCCAACTTGATATCATTGATACTTACTGATTTATTGTATCAATCCACTTCCTATCTCTTATAACGGGAAAATTTTTCAAAGTCGCACCAAATCCAGAATCAGATCTGGATCAAAATAATTTCAATACCTTGTGTTGACATCATCATACAGAAGCTGTATACCAAGTTTGAATCCATCAGAACTGTAGTTTCGGAGAAGAAGACGATTGAATTTTTTTTTTTTTTTAAGTTCCCGGATCCAGAAGAAGATCCTGATCAGCATGTGGACATTATGTTTTGGTCATCTCCCCATCAGAGCTGGACTGTAGAAATTTACACTTGATACCATTTATATTTACTGAGTTATTGCATCGATCCACTTCCAATCTGTTATAATGGGGACATTTTTGAAAGTCGCACCAAATCCAGAATCAGATCCGGATCCAAATAATTTCACCAATTTTTGTTGACATCATCATAAAGAAGCTGTATACCAAGTTTGAAGTCAATCAGAATTGTAGTTTCTGAGAAGATGACTGAAATTTTTGTAATGGATGACAGATGACGACAGACGACAAAACAGCATGATGACAATAGCTTACGGCCTGGTAAGATAATAAATCATTTAACCCCTTTAGCCCTATCGGCCTGCTGGCGGGCCTAAAAAATTATATTAATATTCATCTACTATAAAAATATAATAAATCAGGACAATGGATGTTTTTTTCAACTTTTGCTCAAAGTTTAGACCCTAATGTTAATAAAAGTACATCAAAAATGTATTTTAGTACAAACTTTAATGTTCAAACATGATTTTTAATCTTTGTGGGGTGAAATATACGCTATTAAAAAATCTCCGACACAAACAATTAATTTATCCATATCATTGCCAATCCAGCCAAAAAAAAACAGGCGAGGATAAAAAATTCTAATTTCTCTTTTAGTTTGTTACGGTTTACTCAGGCATAGTAATAGATGCAATATTTTAGACAATGGGAATAGATTCTGTGAGGTCTCTAAATGTCCATAGACACCAAGAATATCCATATGAACCTTATTATTGTGAAGTAATTCTTCATTTACTTTGGGTATGTCTTTTGAGGCGTTTTTCCCCTGAAAATATGATCAGGGTTAAACAGGTTAAGAAAGGTTAAAAATAGAGAACAATTCATTTGGGAACTGCCACAAAAAGTAGCACCGGGTCTTTACGGGTTAACAAGGAACTCACTTTTTAATCATCAGACTTATTGCTTAGTAGTATTTTTATTTCTCAGATTTTGTAGCGCAGAAAACTAAACGCACATTTGGTTCTCAGAGACTGCCATGCATCAGAGAAACATCTGTACTCCACCTAATGTCTTTAAAGCCCATCTGGAGACACAATTTGTAACAGCAAACAGGAGACACATTTAAGTCTCACTTGCAGCCTGCCTCTGCTGGATACCATCCCATAGCCCAATGGAAACATATTCAATATTAGTACCTAGTTCTGTAAACAACTTTCGAGTACCCACTGAACATAAAATACTCATTAGAACCAAACCGCAGATTAATTTTTAAAGCCGCATTTAAAGTAGATTTGCACCATGGATCCTGTAAACAAATTCAGAGGAGATTTAAAGATGTAGCGTGCAATCGTATTTATTTATTTATTTATTTTTTTATCGTGGGTAAAGATTCTAGAATTACCATATTTAAATTCAACTGGTCTGAGAGTTGAGTAGGTGTCTGCATCTGTTCCTGACTCTTTTTTTTTTTTTTTTTTTGCTTTGCAGGTTTGGTTCTGAGCAATGGGTGTTACACATATGGTTGACAGCTTTATTTACCGTTCGATGCAAGATTGATGTGACTCTACAGCTCTACTCCACGGGCTCATCACTAAGGCATTTCCATAACCATGATATGTCGCTGTCACTTTTTTATTTTGGCATAAACAACATTATAGTTAGTCTGTTGATTTGGACAGAGGAGAATTCTGCAGAGGGAATGTTTGTAGTTTCCAAATCTAGCACCTGTAGCTTTAAGTCTGCATTGTTTAGTCATAACTATTTAATAATACTATAGATCACTGGTTCCCAACCTTTTTTGGCTCATGACCCCATTTTAACCCTTTCATGCACAGTGCTCACTCCAGTGGACAGTTCTTCTCCAGCTGTTCTCTTGTATATTCATGGGTTTAGTTGTTTTAGTTCCATATCAGCCAACACAGTGGACGCCTATACATCATCCCATACACTGACATTCCCTTAACTTTCCTGTTTGTTTATCTAAATCAATTACTAATTGTTATTAGACTGTAATTAACAGAGTTTTTTGTTTTTTTAACACTTTTTTTTTTGCATATTATCTGAGTGAGTAGTAACTAGTATTATAGTTTGTTCAAATGTCAGAAAACATCAGATTAGCAGCATTAACCTCCTGAAACCCAGGAAAGTGAAAATTTTAGCTTTTTTCCATCAAACAATTGTCTTGATTGGAAAACCACATAATGCCACAGTTTGTTTGTTTTTTTCAGATACATTTTTTTAAAAATTATTTTTATTTATTTATTTATTTTAATGGAATGTTCTATGCAATGGACAGCAAGTAAAACTGTCAAACTTTTGTCCCCTACAGAGGACAAAAATGCATTGCTGGGTCTCAGGAGGTTAAAAATGTTTTTATTTCATAGTTTTCACACAGTATGTCAGTAAATGCATGTTTCTAAGCTTCAAAAATTAAACGCATGGTGTTCAGCTGAGTGGACATTTGTGTAACTCCATGAAAAATAGGTTCATTAAAAAAAAAAAAAAAAAAAAAAATCAATCACATTGTTTTTTTCATGCCTAAAGAGGAATAAAAACACTCAGGAAAAAAATCTTGATTTAAGGTTCTCATAATTCATGCATGAAAGGGTTAACATCACAAATGGCAACCCCAGACATTCAAAACGGAGACTTTTTTTTTGCTAAAATTAATTTCTTTTTCATTATGTAATAGTTTGCTATACTATGTTGCAAATAAATATAAATTTTAGACGCATTTAGTCTATATAATGTATATTATTATGGACAGAGGCAGAAAAGCCAGGTGTAGATCAGAGGTTGCACTAGACATTTTTATTGTCCGTTATTTTGACGGAAAAATTCCGTCATAACATATTATTTTCCATCATTTCAAATTTTTATTTATTTTTTTTAATGGTAATGAGATATATTTAGTAGTATTTAATGTTCAAAAACATCTCAATGATGCAGCAGCTGTAGTTGCTGCTGGCTGATAAACCAACGTGATATCACGACTCGCATAATTCTATACGCCACTTTTAATTGGTGTGTTATCTGTAGACATTCTAAGCTTTCCTTGTGTTTGTTCACGCAGTGTTAAATACCATGCACTGAGGGTTAGGGTTCAGATTATGTGAACCACAGATCTGGGCACAAATTGACATGCCATCAAATATACCATGAAAGGTAGAAAATGCGTACATATAGCACACCAAATGCCATCAGAATTGGTGTATTCCTTGATTGTCCATCATCCTCCACCGCATCAGTCCACCTTTTTTCGTTCATCAATGCCATCACATTTACTGGGCTTTTTAAAATAACTAAGGAGACTGGGCTGTCTTCACATTTTGCACTAGCGAAGTAGCATCTAATTTTGGCTAAAATCAGCTAAACAATGATTACCCTCAGTATTTTAATCTGTCAAAATCATGGACAGCCTTCAGAATTGTCCGTCATTTAAAAAAAAAATCTGTCAACGACGGAATATTTTCGGTTAACACGACCTCTGGTGTAGATTTGTGCACAAAGTGAGAATTTTATTTTCCTTGGTCAGGATATGTACAGTCAGTCCAGCTTGGATTAACAAGGCTGACAATTAATACTGAACAAACAAGAACTCAAACTATGAATTATGAAAGAGCAACAGCATCTGAAACTGACCACAATGAACATTTGACAGATAAACAGAACCACAGTGCTTCAGTTTCAGCTTCACAGTTTGTCTTTTATGGATTGTGATTGTCTCTGTCAACTCAACATATACTTTTTTATTAGTAAGTTTTTTTTTTATTTATTTATTTATTTTTTATCAATTACTAGCAATTTCAGGCAACCCCTTTTGAATTCTAGGCCCCAGGGTTAAAAAACACTGCAATAGATACTACATGGAAATATTACATGAGTTGAGTTCTTGAGTTGTAAATGTGGGAAGCGCTTCAAAAAAGTAATATTTTGCTTTTTTTAAATGGAATTATGCATTTTAACCCTTTCATGCATGAATTATGAGAACCTTAGTCAAGATTTTTTTTTCTGGAGTGTTTTTATACCCCTTAGGCATAAAAAAAAATTGCGATCGAGTTTTTTTTTTTTTTTTTTTTTTTTTCACGGAGTTACAAAAATGTCCATGCATTTAATTTTTTAAGTAAAGAAATATGTATTTAAAACCCAATATCAGAAAGTAAATTGAAAACAATGAAATAAAAACATTTTTAAGGCTGTTAATTTGAGGTTTTCTCACATTTTAACATACTCTAATGCTAGTTATTACCTCATATAATATGCAAAAAAACAACTCTTTTTGTCTAACAAATAACTGATTTACACTTAAACATGTTACTGCAGATCAGGTTTATCAAGAACAGCAAAGTTATAGTAATGGTATGAATTGCAGTGTATTATGGGATGTTGCGTAAGTGTCCATTGTGTTGGCTCATACGGAACTAAAACAACAAAACCTATGAATATACAAGAGAACAGCTGGAGAAGAACTGTCCACTGTAGTGACCACAATGCAGGGGTGTCAAACTCATTTTAGTTCAGTGGCCATATTCAGCTAAATTTGATCTGAAGTGGGCCGAACCAGTAAAATAATAACATAATATATAAATAATATCAACTCCCAAATTTTCTGTATGTTTTACAGTGAAAAAAGTAAAATTAAACAATGAAAATGTTTACATCTATAAACTATCCTTTCAAACAATGTGAATAACATGAACAAACTGAAAAAGTAAGTGTAATTCTAACAATATTATGCTTCAGTTTATCATTTCCACATGTTCATTATAACTTACAGATCACAGGGGGTCTAGAAATACACAAAACATTTAATAACAGACAGAATATTTGTTAAAATTGTACTTCTCTTAAAATATTTCAGGTTGTTCATATTTGTTCAGGTTATTCACATTTTTTGTGAAATTACACTTTGTTTTAGTGTAAATACGTGAAAATATTTACATTTACAAAGAGAGAAATTTGGAGTTGTCATTATTTATGTGTTATTATGATAGTATTTGACTGGTCCTGCCCACTAGAGATTG
The DNA here is from genome assembly GCF_902148855.1 of Sphaeramia orbicularis. Classification (NCBI taxonomy): domain Eukaryota; kingdom Metazoa; phylum Chordata; class Actinopteri; order Kurtiformes; family Apogonidae; genus Sphaeramia; species Sphaeramia orbicularis. The sequence continues at coordinate 13,102,184 of NC_043969.1, read as the reverse complement.
AATTGGTCTGAATGTGGAACCTGAAGTAAAAGGATTGTTCACATCTTAGTTTAATTTTTACATTTCACAAATTCATCCCAAGGGCCGGGCTGGACCCTTTGGCGGGCCGGATTTGGCCCCCGGGCCGCATGTTTGACACCTTTGCCACAATGCATGAAAGGGTTAAAACATTTCCCTGTGGTCTACATAAAGTGTAAATGCTATGCTTAGGTCTGAATTCTATATTAATTCAACTCCATAGGTCCATCTTCAACCCTATTTCTGAGTAATGACACCAGAAAGGTCGTTTTGAGCGCTGGCCCTTTAAATGCCCCACCCCCTTCCATAGGTTCCATAGTCTGGGTGCCGAGCAGCTGAAGGCTCGGGCACCCATGGTACTGAATATAGTTTATGTTTATAGTTATATTGTACTAGCGTCCACGGGTTCTAGATGTGGTAGTTTTTATGTTGTTGTGTATTTGTACAAGCTGTACTGCATTTTTCCAGTAGTTGTAGTAATTTATTTGTCCACTTAACAGAACATGATATATACATACCAGGGGTGTCAAACTCATTTTAGTTCAGGGGCCACTTTCAGCCAAATTTCATCTCAAGTGGGCCGGACCAGTAAAATAATAACAGGGAAAAAAGTAAAATTATATTATGATCAGGTTTACATTTACAAAGTTCTGTAAAAAACAAAACAAAACTGAATAACATGAACAACTTGAATTGTCTTAAGAAAACAAAAGTGCAATTTTAACAATATCCTGCCTCAGTTTATCAGTTTATCATTTACACATGTGCATTACAATCGCAAAAAACATTTAGTAACAGACAGAATATTGGTAAAATTGCATTTACTTTTCTTAAGACATTTCGATTTCTTCATATTTGTTCAGGTTATTCCCATTTTTTGTAAAAGTATAGTTTGGTAATGTAAACAATTTCATGTAATTTTACTTTTTTTACACCAAAAAAACAAAGAGAGAATTTGGGGTTGTCATTATTTATAGGTTATTTCGATAATAGTTTACTGGTTCTGACCCACTTGAAATCTAATTGGACTGTATGTGTTTGTACGTGGAACCCGAATTAAAATGATTTTGACACCACTGATTAGTTTTTCTTCACTTTTGTTTAGTTTGTGTCTTATTTTGTTCAAGTTGATTTATTATTAATTCTTGTTGTTGTTTTTTATTTATGAGTTTAGCTGTTTTTGCTCATTTTGTTGTTTATTTTATTCTTTTATTTTATGTTAACGCTTGGCTTATTTTTTTTCCACATTATTATTTTGTAGTTTAATTAATATCTTCAGTGTAAGTTTTGCATTTCACAAATTTCATGCCACGGGCCAGATTGGACCTTTTGGCGGGCCGGATTTGGCCCCCGGGCCGCATGTTTGACACCTGTGATACATACATACAGTTTGGATTTCTATATTAAACATGGGCGAAAAGGAGTGGACTGAAGCAACAGCTTATTTATGCCTACCCTATTTACAAGAAGGAAAGTTGCAGCAGTCACCGCCAAATTGTTCTGGCCATCACAAAATGTGAAAATTACAAAATTACTAATATCTCCCAAAATACTGGTCCTATTAACTTGCCATTTTTCCTAGTCTGTTCCTTGAATAAAAACACATAAGTATGCCAAACTGCAGCAATCAGCTCTTTCCGGATTTTGTGTGAATCCCGAGACACATACACGCACACAGAGGTCAACTGGCTTTTATAATATAGATTTTTTTTTTTCTGCAGTGTTCATTTGGCACTGTGGTGGGCCTTAGAGTTTTGTAATGTCAGTTTTCTGTATGCAAAACTGACAATAAAGCTGTGTTTGACTTCGAATATATTCAATTCACAAATATCACACCCAACAGCATTTTATCATTCGCATCTTTAAAGTGACTTTTTTTAAAAATTAAGTCGAAGAAATGACAATGTAAAGTTGTTTTCAGTAGATAATAAGCCTCAGACACATTTTTGCGTCGCTCCCTGTCACATACCATAGCTGTCATAGAGAGTGACAGATCTTAATAGGAAATTAAACTGAATATCTCAGGTGGGTTTAGCAACTCTTTTCAATTTGCATATCATTTATACTGACTTTTAATGGAATTTGAAACGCCTCTTTATGAGTTATTTTCCTTCGCCCTCCTCTCGTCTTCAGTAAACAACATAAAAGCGTGGATCCCAGGCATGTGAGAGCAGTGTGAAATCTACTTTTCCATACATCACCTTGGGTATGTGTTGGAAAAAGATGTCAAGGCTGACTGCAGCTGCAATCTGCTCCATCACAATGATCCACTCCGCTGGGTTTTCGGAAGCTACCCGTGCTCTTTAATCCCTTCTGACCACACTCCGTCTACTTCCCATCTACCTTCCCTCCTCTCTGAACAATCACTGTGATTGAGCATTTACAATATGCTTTTTGTCAAAGATGGGATTACAGCGTCGCGGCCAGGATGCTCTCGTTCTTCCTGTTTATTAATGTTAATCCAAAACCTGGTGGGTTTATTCTCTCTGCACCAAAGTGAATAAAAAGCTACGTGTTTCTCCCTCAGGCATCCATATGCTCAGATATATATATACATACATATATATATATATATATGTGTGTGTGTGTGTGTGTGCGCGCTTTATGGTGTTATTTGCTTCTCTCCAGTGATGCTTATCTCCAACTGATTTATCTGCTCTAGCTGTAGATTTACTGCTGATGTCTGTCAAGATTAGACCGAAAATATAAACCCGCTCTCTGTGAATCACACAATCATATCAAAGAGCTGAAAGATCGGACTATAAATGGCTCAACTTGAATTCTCCTCCAGATGTTAAAGACTATTTTTGAAAAGGGGACTGTATTCGATGGAAACATTTAACCCATAAAGACCCAGAGCTATACTTTTGTATCAGTTCCCACATGAATTTTTCTCTACATTTAACCTTTGTTGAGTGATTTATCACCATTGATTGTAATATTATCTTCCATATTTTATGTTTTTTCAGTGTAAATCATGTATTTTTCTATGTTTAACCCTTTCATGCGTAGTGGTCACTACAGTGGACAGTTATTCTATAGATTTTCTCTTGTATATTCATGGGTTTTGCTGTCATTGATCCAACGCTATGGGTTTTACTGGTGGATCAATGTTATAGAAGATGACAGTGTTTCCATGGTAACTACAGAGTCTCTGAACGTCCAAATGGGTCATATCTGATGACAATGAAAAGATGACAAACTGTATTTTACACCAATTATTTACATGTATTGACAGAATTATTGGATCATATGATATTAAAAATTTTATATCAGTAGATGCTGATGGTTTACCAGTGGATGTTTGGGTCTTTATGGGTTAAAGCTCAGAATAAAGTTGAGGGTTATTTTCTCAAAAACACAGAAAATGCAAGAAAATTGACTTTTTCAGCAAATATATCATTAACTGAACATAAACTAAGTGTTTCTATCCACTGTCATTGATCCAACTCTATGGGTTTTACTGGTGAATCAATGTTGTAGAAGATGAAAAAAATAACTTAAAAGGCAATGTATAATGTAAGCATTTTAATTCCACTTCTTTGAATGTATTGTTACATTGCTCAAAAAAGATTAATAAAAAAAAAAAAAATTATCATTAACTGGACATAAACCCAGTCTCTCTTTCCACTGTTTTTAATTCACCTCCATGGGTTTTACTGGTGAATCAATGTTATAGAAGATGAAGGTGTTTCCATGGTAACTACAGAATCTCTGAACACCCAAATGGGTCATATCTGATGACCATGAAAAGACGAATAATTGCATTTTACACCAATTATTTACATGAATTTATAGGATTAATGGATCAACAGGTATTAAACATTTTAGATCAGTAGATGATTTGGGTCTTTATGGGTTAAACGCATTTTTTTTTCCTATGAATGAAGGTTTGCAGTATGTCAGGTTCAGCAGCTGTTTCTGGTTATTAGAAACAAGTTAAACTGTGTCAGCGTGAGCGATCAGTATGCAGGGTAAGTGAACTCTATAAATCAGAGTGCCTATTATTTTCTGTAATTCATAGCCCAGTGTGGGCCTAATCCTCCATCAAATAATCTATGAATTGTACCTCTGCTACTATTGAATACTAATAAGTCAGTTTCAGCCGACTGTGTGAATCAATGTTGTGACATTTACTAAGGATGTTGGCTGCAGATTCAGACCCCCGCTGTTTTAATATTGCTGCTGCGAGATGTTGAATGGCACCACGCTAAATACTGTTAATATGAGTGTACTGCACGATAATGACCCCCCTTCATTTATCTAGTCATTTGTTTATTTATTTATTTATTTATTTTCCTAAACCCCATCTATTACCAATTTGACGAAGCTTCTTTCAAATTCAGGTTCTTACATTTTTCCCTTTAAAATCTTCCCCCTCCAGCCACAGAGAAGGCTATTATTCTCAACGCTGAGCTGCATTACATGTATTTCTTCGCTTTCTGCAGACACGCGGCGGCAGATTTGAGAAATGTGATTTGACTCCTGCTGTAGGGGGTAGAGGAAATAAGAACCAATAAAAAGCACTAGCAGCTGTTCTATTGCTGCAAACCTGTATGACCTGTAAAGAGAGAAGAATAGGTCTGAGTCCAGTCACATCTTACAGAGCAGCAAAGGTAGACAGAGGCAAGACCACCTCTGGCAAACATGTCTTTATGTGGAAGACCTGAAGCATCCAAGAGTGTTCATTTGAGAGAGTGATGCACAGCCTGGTTATTGATGAGGACGAAGGGTGAACGAGGTGCATCGAATCCCTCGACCCTCACATACTCGCTAAATTTGGTTTTCATTTCATGTCAAAATACGATAGAAAATAAAATGCACTTTTCTAATACTTCTATTAATAGTTTTCTGCTATAATCTTGGACCTGGAACATTTCACAGACCTACACTATATTGCTAAAAGTATTTGCTCACCTGCCTTGACTCACATATGAACTTAAGTGACATCCCATTCTGAATCAATAGGGTTTAATATGACATTGATCCACCCTTTGCAGCTATAACAAGTTCAACTCTTCTGGGAAGGCTTTCCACAAGGTTTAGGAGTTTGTTTATTGGAATTTTTGACCATTCCTCCAGAAACGCATTTGTGAGATCACACACTAATTTTGGACGAGAAGGCCTGGCTCTCAGTCTCCGTCCTAATTCATCCCAAAGGTGTTCTATGGGGTTGAGGTCAGGACTCTGTGCAGGCCAGTCCAGTTCATCCACACCAAACTCTGTCATCCATGTCTTTATGGACCTTGCTTTGTGCACTGTTGGAACAGGTAGGGGCCATCCCCAAACTGTTCCCATAAGGCCAGGGGTGTCAAACTCATTTTAGTTCAGGGGCCACATATGATATAAAGAGGGCCAGACCAGTAAAATAATATAAATAATAGGATAAGAACTTTTGAGTAAAAAAAGTAAATTCCGTAATGGAAATGTTTACATCTACGAATTGTACTTGAACATAATATGAACAAATATGAACAATCTGAGAATTCATTAGTAAAATAAGTGCAATATTAACAGTATTACACCTCAGTTTATAATTTATACATGTGAATCACAACTTAGAGATCACAGTGGATCTACAAATACATTAAACATTAAATAACAGGTAGAAAATTATTAAAATTCCACATACTTCTCTTAAGACATTTCAGACATTCACGTTTTTTGTAAAAGGCTAGTCTGTAAATGTCAACATTTTTGTGTAATTTTACAGTTTTTTACACAAAAAAAAAAAAAAAGAGATACATTTACAGTTTTCATTATTTATAGGTTATTATGATAGTCTTTTACTGGTCTGATCCACTTTAGACTGAAATGACCAAAAGTGAGTTTAACATCCTTGATTCGTGATATTTTCAGTGTAATTTTTGCAATTCACAAATTCATCCCAGGGGCCGAATTGAACCCTTTGCCGGGCCGGATTTGGCCCCCGGGCCGCATGTTTGACACCTGTGCATAAGGCTGAGAGCATGGAATTGTCCAAAATCTCTTGCTTCAGCATACCAGTAGATTTGGCATTGCTTCAGACTTGGTATTGCTTCAACATATCAATAGATTTTGGACAATTCCATGCTCCCAACTTTGTGGGAACAGTTTGGGGATGGCACCTTCCAGTTCCAATATGACTGTGTGCCGGTGCACAAAGCAAGGTCCATAAAGACATGGATGACAGAGTTTGGTGTGGATGAACTGGACTGGCCTGCATAGAGTCCTGACCTCAACCTGATAGAACACCTTTGGGATGAATTAGAGTGGAGACTGAGAACCAGGCCCTCACATCCAACACCAGTGCGTGATCTCACAAATGTGTTTCTGGAGGAATGGTCAAAAATTCCCATAAACACACTCCTAAACCTTGTGGAAAGCCTTCCCAGAAGAGTTGAACCGGTTATAGCTGCAAAGGGTGGACCGACGTCATATTAAACCCTATTGATAAAGAATGGGATGTCACTTAAATTCATATGCAAGTCAAGGCAGGTGAGCAAATACTTTTGGCAATACAGTGTATTTACAGTTGTGAAAGAATCAGATAAGGTCCGCGCAACATGTGAGCTCCAAAAATTTTTTACTCACCACAAGTAGTGACATTTCGGGCCACAGCCCTTCATCAGACATGCGCAACAGGTTGTGCTGACCTTATCTGATTCTTTCTTCCACTGTTTCTTTGGGATCCTGCACACCTTTTAGTAATTAGATGTGCGTGTCATGACCTTTTTCATGGACTATTTATAGTTGTGCTCATAAGTTTACATATCCTGACAGCAGTGGCGGCTGCTCGTCTTTCAGAGAGGGGAAGCTCATTGTCGACTTACATAAAAAAAAAAGGTCTAGTTATTTAAACATAAAATCGGCCCTCCATTCCTTTTTAAGAAAATGGTCAGTGACCTTAACGGTACTCCTGCAGAGTAGGCATTTCCTCATTCAGAGCGACTGGCGCTGTATGTGTTGCTATGGGATACCGGTGACTCCAGTGCGAAAACTTAACATCCGGTCCTTCATTTTTCCCGAAAAGCTGCTTAACTGTTTGTTTTTGGACTAAGGAAAGTAATTCACATGATCCGCAACAGTTCCAATTACAGTATAACAGCGAAAACACGGACTGACGGAATATCTCGTCAATGGTGGGGAAAGAGTTAATATCGTCACGTGTACCACCATACAGTGACGAGTGACAAGAGAGAATTTGTTAATAGAACTATTTTTTGGATGTTGTATATTTGGTCGTAACTGTGTCAGAAGCTCTGACAGTTTGGTCTAAATGACGAGACTGTAATTCTGCATCCTGCTTCTGTGGGGGTGCATTCAGCTGCTACACTCACTTTATCACTGACAAAGGCAACATATGTCAGTACTTAAATGCAACATATTTTATTTGTGATACAAATCCTGTTGGTCCTGGTCGACATAAAAAAGTAGAGTGCAGTTACAGTGGAAACTCAGCTCCATTTGAAGATAAAATTATTCTTCTGTATTTTATGTGATGATGAAACCATTGTTTTCTAATGTTGATGCAGATTAGATGAAATGATGAGCTCAACAGGCTTTGTTTGTGGAACAGCTGGATTACTTTGTTTTTAATGAGAAACGCATCTAATATTTAAGCACTGACAGGCATGATTTCAGCAATTGCAAGAAAAATGAAGATAACAGTCTCTTAAAAAGTATTAGGGGTGTCAAACAAAATGACTCATGGGCCAAAACCAGCCCACCAAAGGTTCTGATCCAGGATGAATTTGCAAAGTGCAAAAATGACACTGAAGGTTTTAACATTTAAGGATGGCGAACTCGTTTTAGTTCAGAGGCCACATACAGACCAAATGGGATCTCAAGTAAAACAAGTGGTGCCAGGCACAACAAACCCCGCCACTCGCACATATTGTAGCTTATTTCGGCATCGATCCAGCTGATGTCATCATGTGTATGCATGTGCTGATGTCAGCATATCAATTGCCTGTTTATATGTGCCAAGTTGGAAATATATTGAAACAAAACTAATGTTTGCATTACAGATGGGAATCAATAAGAATTTAACGATTCCAATTCCATTATCGATTTTACTTATCGATCCAATTCCTTATCGATTCTCTTATCGATTCTCATTGGGTGAAGGAATAAGAGGTGTGTTTGCATTAACTATCTTTTAAATTTCCATCTCTGCACAGAAAATATAACATATACATGTAGCGCCTGTAGCCTGATTTGAAAGAACACACTACCACACATACATTCTCTCTAGGTTCGGAAACTGGTAATAGTCACGCAATGATACCATGAAGTGAACAGTTGACAATTTATTGCCACAACAATATTACTTTACAGTGTATGAAAATAAAAAGGTGCCAAAAAAACAACAAAATAAAACAGAGCTCTTCCCCAAAGAATTGAAAAATAATAAAATAAAATAAATAAAAGTTCAAAATAAATTGTCCCTCCTTCTTTCTTAGAAGGTAAGTGCTCAGTTCAGTTCTGTGTCTTGTGTGTGTAATGTTTCATTCAAATGGTTACTACCCGGGTAGATTTTGTGTATGTAATGTTCTTATCTGTATCACAAATGAAGTGAAGTGATGTCTTTAGTTCCTCGGAATGGATCCCACAGTTGGCCAGACCGTGCACCGTTCCGTCTGAGTCGTTCGTCCTTCCTGGCTCGCCACCGAACCACCTCGGTTCGGAATCTGAATCAAGTCCTAATCCGGCAAAACGAAAAAACCAGTCTACACATAGAGTGCAGAACAAATAACCATTACTCTCTACTCAAATCATGACATCTTTCTATTTCCACTTCTCATTCTATTACACTCAATACCGAGATACAGAATACAGCAATCAAAGCATTGTAAATGAGATTTACAGTACAACTTAAGTATTTCAATCATGACAATGGCCTATCATGAACTTATATCTTAGTATAAATGCATTTATTTATTTTAATAAAGCACTATATATATTTTAAAACAGCTCTACAAATCAATATTTATCTTTTAAACCATAGATTGTATATCATTTTAACTCTTCTTTTTGAACAACATGAATATTTTACCATTTTCAGTGCAGTAAAACACATAATGCACATTACATTTATCAACAAACACTTCCTCTATCATAACTGGCATCATATCAAAACAATTATGCATTATATGCCGTCTCTTTCTCTCATACGCTACAGTAGTGGCATTTTAGCTTAACAAGCCACACCATTAGCATTCGTATTGCAGGCAATACCTAAATTAGTCTAGCAGTGCTAACTTCGATTAATGTTAGCTTCCCGCTAGCTCGGTTAGCCTTCTTTCTAAAGCTACTTTTCAAGTTCACAATGATACAGCTAGTACCACGGTGGGTTTAAAACATTGGAAAAACGTTTCAGGAAACATATCGGCGACTCCGACTGGTTTTATGTATATGTCAGGGTAGAGACTGCGATCTGGTAGGATCGGCGATTCTACCAGTAGAGACTCCGATCGTGGTCTCTACCAGTAGAAACTCCGATCAGAGTCTCTACTGGTAGAAACTCCGATCCGAACCCTAACCCTAACCCTTCTACTGGCAGGATCGGAGTTTCTACCAGTAGAGACTCTGATCGGAGTTTCTACTGGTAGAGACTACGATCGGAGTTTGTACTGGTAGAATCGCCGATCCTACCAGATCGCAGTCTCTACCCTTACATATATACTTCTATGAACAGGAATTTTCCCACACAACAAGCTAATATCAAAAAGCTAACCACGAGGCTAATTCTCTAGCATGTACCATTTTCTTACCGGAGTTCTCACAGAGAACGACAAAGTGAAAGCGGCTCCTCTCTCTCTCTCTCTTATGCACATTCACATGGCTTCTCCTAATAACAAAAGACCTATCAAGACACTGTGCGAAGATTATTCGGTGGTTTACATGGTTTCTGTCATGTTACATACCTCAGTTTGTCAGCTCGTTCCTAATGCATGTGCTCTGGTCAGTATCTCACTCTAAGATGGCGCTCAAACAGACTGAGGTCACGTTCAAAAATCACTACACCAGGGCTAATGCCACCTTGTTATGGGGCTGAGGTATTACAATCAAATTTGGGAGCTCACTGGTTGTGCGGACCTTCCTTTATTTTTTCTCACGTTCAACTTTTTTGGGATCCAGCACACTTCTAATTTTGGATGTGCGTGTCGTTCACCTTTTTTCATTACAATCAAATCACATCTATTGGTCTAGTAACCATGTGGGTTACATACAGTACAGCAGGGGTCACCAACCTTTTCTCTTCTGTGGGCTACTTTTACCTACTGAAGTTGCCAGAGGGCTACTCTAATTTAGCAACATTTATTTGCATAGCTATTTTTCATACATACACATATTTTGTATCATACGTTTGTAACATTGTGCTCTTCATTTATTTTATTTATTTATATTTCTTTGTTTTAACATTTACAATACTTAAAAAGTGTTAATATGAAACTATTATTTTACTTTAATTAAGAAAATCAAAAGTAGAAAAAAGAGATACAAGCATTTGCATGCTGTATTCCTAAATATTTTAATACTACGTCAAAAATTACAAAATGGAACAATCCTGCATATTTTTATAGAATTACTAAAAACAAATAATACACACCTGTATGTGCATTTTTAGTACTTTGAAATTGTGAAAAGGAACGTTGTCACTCACACAATAAAACTTCACCAGCATGTGCTGCTGTATTTCTGAAGGATTTGACCTTTTCTAAATTCACAAATGCTGTCAAAACATATTAATTAAAACCAGAACTTTGTGCACATAAATCCACCATCCCCGTCACCTCTACAGTCATCTCATTGGAGTCAAACGCAGAGGCACCTGTTCAGGTCCGACTCCAGCTGTCTGAGCGCATGCGCAGATAGTGTACATATGTTTGCGCTGGTCCAGGATGTGAACCACTTTACTGATGCCTCTGTTGAAGTGCTGGCCTTGGTCAGTTTAGTGAACATGGACTGTTGTTTTTGGACTTTAGTTTTCAGCTCTTTTACCTTCTCTTCACGGAGGCTGATTCCCACCGGAAAATCTCCAGAACAGTTGCTGTGAACTTTGGTGACATTCCGCTCCACGTTGCATCTTTTACTGACTTCCAGAACGCGCCACAGATCACACACACACACACACACACACTCGTCTTTCACATTAGTCAAACAGAAGTCCGTGCCTCATCGTTGGTGAAAATAACTCCCTGACTACATTTGGCTGACATCGTTGGGGGCTAAACCCACTACCTGCCTGGCATCTGGCTCATCCTGGGCCCCGCCCCTCTCCAATGACAGACAGCAAACCAGCGCTAAAGTTTGATTGACAGCTAGCTGACTGTTTCATCTCGGGAGGGGGACACTTGTAATTTTGATTGGGTGGAAACTTAGACCTGTTCTACCAAATGACGAATCAACTCAATTTGTGTTTTTATATTAGTGACCCTTGGCGAACCAAGATCGCGAGCAATGTGTTGGAGAACCCTGAACTAGTTCTATTTTTAGAGCAGGCCTGCAGGCGACTCGTGTGGTCCCTGCGGGCGACCTGGTACCCGCGGGCACCGTGTTGATGAGCCCTGCAGTACAGGGTGGGGAAGCAAAATTTACAATATTTTGAGGCAGGGATTGAAAGACAGTGTATGACCAGTTAGTTTATTGAAAGTCATGAGAATTTATTTGCCACAAGAAAATTTACAAAATAGAAAATGTTTTTATTCTATGTGTCCTCCTTCTTTCTCAATAACTGCCTTCACACACTTCCTGAAACTTGCGCAAGTGTTCCTCAAATATTCGGGTGACAACTTCTCCCATTCTTCTTTAATAGTATCTTCCAGACTTTCTCGTAATAGTTTTGCTCATAGTCATTCTCTTCTTTCCATTATAAACAGTCTTTATGGACACTCCAACTATTTTTGAAATCTCCTTTGGTGTGACGAGTGCATTCAGCAAATCACACACTCTTTGACGTTTGCTTCCTGATTACTCATATGGGCAAAAGTTTCTGAAAAGGTATGGATAATAGTGTTAGGTATGATTATGACATCAATATATGTTTGGTTTCAAAACAATTGACGTAGTACCTGCTGAGAAAAAACAACTAAATGTTTATTGTAAATTTTGCTTCCCCACCCTGTATGTACAAATAATAAGAACAGATGACGCTGGGCCCGGTTTGGGCGTACAGTGAAAGTGAAACTAAAGACTCTTTACTAATTCCTCTATTGCCGCATTTCTACTACGTGGAACCGGTTCGACTCGGCTCATCTCCTGTTGTTGTGCACCTCATTTCCTTTCCCCTACCTTCGGAAACTTGTATTTGAGGGGGTACGACGTTTGTTGCCCACACCGGAACCAGAACTGGGCCCAGATAACGGCCTGGTGTTCACTCTGCCGCTACATTCACAACCGTTGTTAAGTAGCGAATAAAATACGTGACATTCCTGTAAATGATTCACATGCTGTGGACAAATGTTTAAAGATACTGGAGGGATTCCACCCTTTTTTTAAGAAATGGAAGCTTTGCAAGTGTTCCAAGTGGACCCGGTGTTGTCTTTTTAGACCGTTTCTGCCTCAACACCATGTTGGCTACGATCTGACCAAAACAATGCAGCATATGCATGATGTCATCGCACATGTGCAACGAAGGCAGAATCGTTAAGCAGGCAGCCAAACGATTCCAGGGAATTGAGCTACTGGGATCCGGTTCTCAAAAAAAAAAAAAAAAAAAAAAAACGGTTCTCGATTCCCATCCCTAGTTTTTATAGACATTTGAAATTTGCCCCATTATAAGTAAATGGGAGAAAAAAAAAAAAGATTTCAAAACTTCATAAAAAATTTTAACTTTGACCTACTTTTCCCAAAATGTAATCACATATATTCTGGGTCACTGGCAATCTATAAACCCAATTTGGTATTAATTCAACCAATAGTTTTGCTGCTACAGACAGTTAAAATTTCACCCATTATAAGTAAATAGGGAAAAAAAAAAAAAAAAAGATTTAAAAACTTCATAAAAAATTTGAACTTTGTCCTACTGTTCCCAAAATGTAATGAGATCTCTTCTGGGTCACTGGCAATCTATAAACCCAATCTGGTATGAATTCAACTGATAGTTTTTCTGCTAAAGTGTTAACAAATAAACAAACAAACAAACAGAACCAAAAACAATACCACTTGCCTCTCCTTCGGGGGGTGGAGTAATAATAGCATAAAAACCTATAAATGATGACAATTCCAAATGTTTCTCTTTGTTTTACTGCAAAAATAAGATTAAATTATGAAAATATTTACATTCATGAACAATCCTTTAACAATAAAATGTGAATAACCTGAACAAATATGAACAACCTGAAATGTCTAAAGAACTTTAAGTACAGTTTAATCTGTTTAATGCCTGTTACTAAATATTTTGTGCCTTTGTACATCCGATGTAATGTATAAATGATAAGTTGAGGCATATATAATATTGTTGCCTTTTCTTAGGAAATTTCATTTTTTTCAGGTTACTCACATCTTTCTTTGGATATTTTTTGGACAGTTTTTACATAAAAACTGAGAAAATATGTTTGAGTGGTCGTAATTTAGAGGCTATTATGCTATTATTGTATTGTTCCATTTGCCCAGTTTGACATCCCTGCCTTAAACACATCTGCATTTAAGGAGCAAGCCTTAGACTTTGCGGAAAATGGGTGGTGTAACAATGATGATAAACCATCAACATTCACATTTTACATTGTTATTCTTGATGTATTTTGACATCCAAATATTCCCATAGTGCATTTCACAGCAACAGAAATGAGAGTTTCACAGTGTTGTATCAGACATAAAAGGAAATCTTCAATAACCAGATAAAACATGAAAAAAACATGTTTTTTTTTTGGTTTTTTTGCCAAGAGCGCAGTCTTACTTTGTATCCCCTGAGTTAAATTACAGCTTGTAACAGCTTGGGTTATTGCATACTAAAGGATATCATTTTGTTTTGTGTACCTGGACAAAATATTAATCTTAGTTCATTAGCTCAATACACATATTACTTTTTAATCATCAGCTACCAGCAAAAAAAAAAAAAAAAAAAAAAAGTCTGTTTAATGAAATCTGAAACAGTTTTGGGTGATCATTTTAAAATTAGTGGCACCAGAGTAATATAATAAGGCGCAATTGTAATTTTATGTCATTTTAATTTTAACTAGAACTGTAAGAATTTGTTGCAAGAAAGTGAAAACTAGTAGAGATTTAAAAAAGGAAAGAAAATGAAAGAGGGGGGTAGAAAAAAATAGGCAAAAAAAAGTCCAAATATGTTTTCAGCAAGAACTATTTCCACAAATACAAAAATGGTGCACAGGGTTTCATGGATGTTCTGTACCAGTTTCAAGAGAATCCAGCATAACACATAAATTGCTGAGGCTTAGGCTACACACACTAATGATGACATTTTCTTCAGTGGGTTAAACTTCAAAGATGCATGACTTAACAGGGTAGAACTCTGAGATTCTGCATGATTCCATAGACTTCACTCAACATTTTTTCCCCCCCAAGAAAATTCTTTACATGAACTTGGAAAAGTTCTGAATTCTGGGTGAGTTCTCACAGATTCTCCAGTAGAGTGTTTGCCAAAAAAAAACAAGGTGTTTGAACAATTCAGAAGGTGGAGGATGATTGTTATGAGGTTCTTTCAAAATGGGCCAAAAAATGGGGGGGGGGCGTGATGGCGTACTTGTGAAGCTATAGTGATGGTGATTTATTTAGTGTGACTCCCAGAGAAAACAAGTGTCCAATAAAAGTGTTTATTTAAATGCAACAAAAAAGGTGAAAAAACACTGTCTACAAATATATACACTGTTTACAAGAGTTCAACCACAACTCCATTCATCAGGGGAAACAAATCACAATGGTCCCAATAATGGTCCCAGTAATGGTCCCAACAATGGTCTGATCAATGGTTCTAACAATGGTCCCAACAATGGTTCCAACAATGGTCACAATAATGGTCCCAACAATGGTCTGATCAATGGTTCTAAAAATGGTCCCAACAATGGTTCCAACAATGGTCCCAATAATGGTTCCAACAGTCGTCCCAGCAAGAGTCCCAACGATGGTTCCAACAATGGTCCCAATAATGGTCCCAACAATGGTCTGATCAATGTTTTCAACAATGATCCCAACAATGGTTCCAACAGTCGTCCCAGCAAGAGTCCCAACGATGGTTCCAACAATGGTCCCAATAATGGTTCCAACAATAGTCCCAACAATGGTTCCAACAATGGTCCCAAAAATGGTCCCTGCAAGGGTCCCAACAATGGTTTCAACAATGGTCCCAAGAGTGGTTCCAACAATGTTGCCAACAATGGTCCCAACAGTGGTCCCTACACTGATCCCAACAATGGTCCCTACAACGGTCTCAACAGTGGTCCCAACAACGGTCCCAACAACAGTCCCAACAGTGGTTCCAACAATAGTTCCAACAATGATCCCAACAATGGTCCCAACAGTGGTTCCAACAATGGTCCCAACAATGGTACCAACAGTGGTTCCAACAATGGTCCCAACAATGGTTCCAACAATGGTCCCAATAATGTTGCCAACAATGGTCCCAACAATGGTCCCAAGAGTGGTTCCAACAATGGTCCCAACAAGTATCCCAATAATGGTCCCAACAATGGTCCCAACAACAGTCCCAACAGTGGTTCCAACAACAGTCCCAAAATGATCTCAACAATGGTCCCAACAACGGTCCCAACAGTGGTTCCAACAATGGTTCCAACAATGGTCCCAACAATGATCCCAACAACAGTTCCAACAATAGTCCCAACAATGGTCCCAACAACAGTCCCAACAACGGTCCCAACAGTGCTTCCAACAAGAGTCCCAACAATGGTCCCAAGAGTGGTTCCAACAATAGTTCCAAGACTCACTGTTACCTCACATGTATCCACCACAAACTGTCTCCCCATACTAGGCCCAAACAGACCCTAACTTACCCCAAGCCCACAAAATTATATTATTTAAAAGTTTTAAATGTTTCTGCCTGTCTTTTTGCACTTTGTTTTCTATATTTTTGCTGCTCTTAACACCATCGTTTCCCCATAGTGGGATTAATTAAGTCATATCTTATCTTATCTTATCTTATATATTGATCTTATTTTTAGTTCCCTCTGCTTCTTCCTCACCAATCCGATCTTTGTTCCCAGCTTTGCTACGCCATTAGCTCTTTATTTTGTCCTGAACTTTTGCATCAATGAGGTAAGGTCATGCATGAGTCCAGGTGAATGTTTGTGGTCAATTTGACAGATATCCACTTTTTTTTTTTTTTTTTTTTTTTTTTAATATGGTGAGAATACAGTTGAGTTGGTTCATGGGGAGTGAATTCCTAGTTTGGTTGTCTAGAGCAGGGGTGTCAAACTCATTTCAGTTCAGGGGCCACATACAGCCTAATATGATCTAAAGTGGGCCAGACCATTAAAATGATATGAATAATAGGATAAGAATTATAATGTCAACTCCAAAGTCTTCTCTATGTTTTTGAGTGAAAAAAGTAAAATTCCATTATGAAAATGTTTACACTACGAACCGTACTTGAACATAACATGAACAAATATGAACAACCTGAAAATTCTTAAGAGAAAAGTGCATTATCAACAATATTACGCCTAAGTTGATCATTTATACATGTGCATCACTACTTAAAGATTTATGTAATAGCAGGCATGTTGAGCCGCATTATGTAATAAATTCCCATTATGTAATAAAAGTTCAAAATGTAATAAGAATGTCACGTCATCTTGTAATAAAGCCGCATTATGTAATAAGCTGACGCATTTTGTAATAAACTACGTCAACGAATTATATAGTCAATTTTTTCACATTATGTAGTAAGTTATTACAATTTGAGAAATTTATTACAAAATGCACTTGACATGCTATCATTACCACTACTAATCTGCAGGGCTACTTCAATTAAAGACGGGGAAAAAAAACAACAACTTGAGTGTCATTATTACGTAATGAACCATGTTATTACATTTTCCTGAAAATAAAAATGTGTCAAGTGTATGTTGTAATAAATTTCTCAAATTGTTATAACTTACTACATAAAAAAAAAAAAAAAAAAAAAAAAAAAAAAAAGACTACATTATGCATTGAGGTAGTTTATTACAAAATGCGTCAGTTTATTACATAATGCGGCTTTATTACAAGATGACGTGACATTCTTATTACATTTTGAACTTTTATTACATAATGGGAATTTATTACATAATGCGGCTCAACAAGGCAGAATATTGTTAAAATTCCACATACTTCTCTTAAGACATTCCGGATTGTTCATATTTGTTCAGGCTATTCATAATTTTTGTAAAAGGTTAGTCTGTAAATGTAACTTTTTTTTTTTTTTTTCTAATTTTACTTTTTTTATACTTAGGGTTAGGGTTAGGGTTAGGGTTAAATTTGCCATTTAAATTTGTGTTTAAATTTGCCATTGTCACTATTTATAGGTTATTATGATAATATTTTACTAGTCTGATCCACTTTAGATTGAATTGACCTAAAATGATTTTAACATCCTTGATTACCTCCGCCAAGGAGGTTATGTTTTTGCCAGGGTTTGTTTGTTTGTTTGTCTGTCCGTTAGTGTGCAACATAACTCAAAAAGTTATGGACAGATTTTGATTACATTTTCAGGGTTTGTTGGAAATGGGATAAGGAAGAAATGATTCAATTTTGGTGGTGATCGGGGGTGGGGGGGGGGGGCCCACGGGGGGGCCCATTTCCAACAAACCCTGAAAATTTCATCAAAATCTGTCCATAACTTTTTGAGTTATGTTGCACACTAACGGACAGACAAACAGACAAACAAACAAACCCTGGCAAAAACATAACCTCCTTGGCGTGGGGGGGGCCCACAGGGGGGGCCACTGATCAGCCTTGGCGGAGGTCTGCGCTCTCTGAGTGCTTCTAGTTATTAATATCTTCAGTGTAATTTTTGTATCTCACAAATTCATCCTAGGGGCCAGATTGGACCCTTTGGCGGGCTGGTTTTGGGCCCCGTTTGACACCTGTGGTCTAGAGTGTCCACATCCTCTAAAACCAAAATGTACCTGCTGCTTATTAAGAAGATTAGTTTATTCTTGTTCAATTATCACAAATCTGATTCCAGAATTGCCTCAAAATAAGTGTTTAGAGGATGGTAAAAATAAATCTTTAAGCCAGGTGCTTTCTGAGTTTCTGACTGTCATTGTACTTTATGGTTAAGTCTGTGTTTACGCTTCCTCCTTCATTAAAACCATTTAATCATCATCAAGTAAGTCATTAATCTTCCACCATTAATTTCCCGTTGTCAGTCGATTATTTGTCATATTTATATATGTTGACTACGCCAGATAATGGATAAATTCAGTGATTTGTGAGGCTGTGTGAGTCTGTGATGTGTGATAAATATGTGGCAGGATGTGCCAACTCACTGTAAATCACACCAGAACATTTGCAAACAAACCACATCCTCTCTAAATGTATGACTTCTACAATTTGCATTTGTCTGTTTTGCATTCATTTAATATGCTTTGTGGGGAAACATGCTCAGGCATATTTTAACCTGTTGTTTCTGGGTTTTATTAAAAGACAGAAATGGAGCTAATCCTTACCACCTCTGAGTTGAACACATGAAATATAATGCAACAAGTAAACTGACATGCTGTGATTATGGATGTCAGGAGGAATTGACGAAGCATTAAAGGCATTTGTATGTATTTGTTTAATGTATATGTCAGCATGTTCCTTTTCTTATCTTAAACAATACTCAAATCCTGTTTAGCGACTTCATGGGAAATGCTCGGAGACAGTAAATCTTTACTGCATTTGTAAAAGGAAACATGTATATTCGTAGGTCAATGATAACTGGAAGAGTGTCCAAATTAGTAGGTGGAAGTGATGAACTAAGGGCACAGAATAACACTGTGTGGGCAGAAGCCTGGATGTATTATTAAATGACTTTTTTTCAGTTTTTATACGCAGGCTTATGTAAGTTTGTAAGGACATGGGTCTTAGCAGCTTTAAATGTGCAGCTGAAATCCTATTTGCTTCTTGTCTTCTGGCCCTCCATTAATATGCATAATACACCACGGACTTTAACCACGTAACAGTTAAATTATGTTTTATCTGATGACTTTTCACTTCAATAAAGTGATGTATACAATCCCTTCAGTATATTATATGTCAAAGAAATACAATCTGTTTGCTCATTACTTTTTCCGCATGTCAGCCATAAACATCTGCTCCATTAGATGATTTTAGTTTAATGTTCCAGTGGGTGGGTGGGTTTGTTTTGTCATTACCTTCTGCTCACCAAACTGTCTGCAGCTGAATGTAAACTAAACTGTCAGATAGACCTTGTGGGTACAAAATAGATCAAATAGTAGGGTTTAGCTGATGTAGTATTTTTCAGAGCAGATACCAAACTTTATTTGGCATTGCACCTCTACTCAGCAGTGGAGAAGAAATGAGACTACCAAAGCCCGTGACTGAGAGTGTACACTGCAAAAATCTAAATCTTACCAAGTGTATTTTTCTCATTTCTACTCGAAATATCTCATCACACTTAAAATAAGACATAATCACCTAAAGAGTAACTTTTCAGTGAGATATAAGAACTTATTTTTAGACAATCGATCTTGAATATATTATTTCAAGAAATCTTACCAAGATAATTTTCACTTGTTCCATTGGCAGATTTTTTTTTTTTTTTTTTTGCTTAACCCTTTCATGTATACTGGTCACTACAGTGGACAGTTATTCTATAGCTCTTCTCTTGTATATTCATGGATTTTGTTGTTCTTTTCGTTTTTTTTTTTTGTTTGTTTTGTTTTTTACACATATCTTTATTAAAGTTTTAAGACACTACATATCTTTTCTGACATGAATTGGTAACATTATGTAGATCTCTCCTGAGCATAAACCCCCAGACTCACAAGCCCTCCCCATAGTTTTCACACAATTTATCAGTAAATACATGTTTCTGTGCATCAAAAATTAAATGTGTGGTGTCCAGCTGAGTGGACATTTTTGCAACTTAATGAAAAATAGGTTCATAAGATTTTTTTTTTCATTATTATTTTTTTATGTATTTTTGCTTTTTTTTAAAAATTATTTTTATTTTATTTTATTTATTTTTCAGAGGAAATTTTTCAATCGTATTGTTTTTTTCATGCCTAAAGAGGAATAAAAACAGGAAAAAATTTTGATTAAGGTTCTCATAATTCGTGCATGAAAGGGTTAATATATATATATATATATATATATATATATATATATATATATATATATATATATATATATATTTTTTTTTTTTTTTTTTTTTTTTTTTTTTTTAATTTTTTTTTTTTTGCTTAATTCAAGCAATAAAAATCTGCCAATGGAACAAGTGTAAATTATCTTGGTAAGATTTCTTGAAATAAGATTTTCAAGATCTATTGTCTAAAAATAAGTTCTTATATCTCACTTACAATTTACTGTTATTGATTGATCTGATTATGTTGTACTTTAAGTGTGATGAGATATTTTAACTAGAAATGAGAAAAAATACACTTAGTAAGATTTTGATTTTTGCAGTGTAGTGACTCCATTCCACCGCAGTGTTGTTGTTTTTTTTTTTTTGTTTGTTTGTTTAATATAGTTTATTTATCCTTTGCAAGTTTTACAAAAATGAAGATCTTCAGCAAATAATAACCTGAGCAAAGTATGTAAAATTACAGGTATTCAACATGAAACAGGAGAATCACATCACATAACTTGCCAGGGGGTGTAGGGGTTTACAAAAAAAAATGCCAAAATGTATACAGATGTTCACAGTTCTTGTTGCCTTTTGATTAAGAGAAAACTTAATTGAGTACAATGTACTGTTTGACCTCACTGTGAAAAGCAATAAAAGAAGTTTTTCGCTGCAGTGGTTTTACTAAATAATGCAACAAGGGGCTGGACATGTGTACACACAACAATAAAATGATGTCAATCCGCAGAAGTTTAATATCGTTTCGGCCTTTCGTCCACTTGTTGGTGCCCTGAAATGGTATTTTTAGAGAACGAATCCCAGAGTGAAACAACCTCATAACACTGCCCTTGTATTGCCATATGGATAGGCAAAACACCACTTTTTGGAAACGATGATGCCATAGTACCACGTGTCCAGAGGAAGAGAACCCCGGATGTAAAAACCGGTAACAACAACAATAATGGCGTATTACACTGTTGTGTCTGTGCTGCAGGTGCTGCTAAGTTTATTAGCATTATGACTCTGGTTTCATACACGGCGTTCCCCATCTTCTTCTTCGTCTTGTGTTTGTACTTAGCGCACTAAAGAAGAAGAACCTCATGCACATGCTCACTGCATTCTTCAGTGATTTTATACCATGTTTCCACTATGTGGTACTTGCTTGACTCGACTCAACTCGGCCTTTTTTCATTTCCATTAAAATAACCTGGAATCTGGTACCTGGTACTACTTTCTAGTACTTGCTCGGCCGAGGTTCCAAAAGCGTGAAGAGATAGTAAAATGTGACATGTAAACACTGCAGACCGCAGCCCGCAAAACAACACCATGGTCAGTCGAGGAGGTTCAGGTATTTCTGTCCTTGGTGGCCGGTGAAAAGATTCAGCATGAGCTTGAATGGGCAACACGCAACAAATGAGTTTATCAGCAACTCTCTGAGCAGACATCATGGAAGTTACGTGTAGCATTGCTATGACGTCCAGGTACTCTAAAGTCGGTAGTACCCTGTAATGCAGGGGTGTCAAACTCATTTTCTTTCAGGGGCCACATTCAGCCCAATTTAATCTGAAGTGGGCCGGACCAGTAAAATAAAAGCATGATAACCAATAAATAATGACAACTCCAAATTGTTTTAGTGAAAAAAAAATTACATTCAATTATGCCAATATTTACGTTTGCAAACTATCCAAACAAAAAGGATATGAATAACCTGAAAAAGATGAAATTTGTTAAGAAATAGAAGTACAATCTTATCAATATTTTTGCCTCAACTTATCATTTATAGCAGGCATGTCCAAAGTCCAGCCCGGGGACCAATCACGGCCCGCGGTCAGATTTTATACGGCCCACAGCTTGGGTTTTATATTGTATTATTTATGGCCCGCTTGGACTGTTGAACCGAGTACATGAATCATAAAAGGTTCCAAATGCAGTTTCTCCTTTCACCTCATGGTGGCAGCACCACTCTAACTCTATCTGGCTCTGTGACCTTACCATGAACCCTTTTTCGCTAATTTCTAACCACGGCGCCTGTAAATAAAAAAACAAAAGTTGACAGTGAGGGCCGCTGCTTCCAGGAGAGATGGGAATTACAATTTTTTTTCACTGAAAATTGAGGCAATTATGTTTGCCTAATTTGTCAAGAGACTGTTGCCTCGTTTAAGGAATTCAATGTAAAGAGACACTAGCAGACAAAACATGCTAACGCATACGACAAGCTAGCAGGGAGTGAGCGTTCCGAAAAAGTGAAGCAAATTCAAGCTGCTTTAAACTCCCAACAGTGACTCTTCGTGTGAACCTGGGAGTTCAATGAATTCACCACCAAGGCAAGCTACCAAGTTGCCAGATTAGTTGCCTATAACTGCTGGTGTTATGTATTTGTAGATGTGACACAAAATATTACTTTCTGAATGTTTTTTTCAAAGAGTAAGAGTCATATGTTTTCATCTTAAGCGTTAACAGACTTTACATTACTGAGTAATATATGAGTAATGATTACTCATATAAGTCATGTTTAAAATAAATGTGGGGTTAAGATTTTTATCAACTTGGATGTTTAAGATACACTATACAGTTTGTTCTATGTTATCTGACTCCAGATGTGAAAGGAAGGCAGAATTGTTTTTTTTTTTTTTTTTTAATTTGTTCACACCTGAGTGGCTTAGATTTGGTTACATTGCCATTTAAAAAAACGATATTGTGACAATGAAAATAAAATTGTTGTAGAACAGCGCATTTATATGTAATTTTTACTGTTTAAAAATGTCTGAAGGGACCACTGGCCCCTGGCAATGTCCACATTATCAGATCTGGCCCTCTTGAAAAAAAGTTTGGACACCCCTGATTTATAGGCTACATGTGCATTACAGATCAGATCTACAAATGCCCAAAACATTTAGTAACAGCCAGAATATTGTTAAAATTGTGCTTAATTTTCTTCAGACATTTCAGGTTGTTCATATTTGTTCAGGTTATTCACATTTTATTGTTACAGGATAGTCTGTTAATGTAAACATTTTCATAATTTAATGTTTTTTGCACTAAATCAAAGACAAAAAAATTGGTGTTGTCATTATTTTTAGGTTATTATGATATTATTTTTGAGTTTGATGCACTTTGCACTTTGCAAATTCATCCCACGGGCTAGATTGGAACCTTTGGCAAAAATGGTTCCAACAATGGTCCCAACAGTGGTTCCAACAATGGTTTCAACAATGGTCCCAGCAAGGGTCCCAACAATGGTTCCAACAATGGTCCCAGCAGGGGTCCCAACAGTGGTTCCAACAATGGTTCTAACAATGGTCCTGACAATGGTCCCACCAGTGGTTCCAACAATGATCCCAACAATGGTCCCAACAACGGTTTCAACAATGGTCCCAACAATGGTTCTAACAATGTTGCCAACAGTGGTCCCAACAACAGTCTCAACAGTGGTTCCAACAATGATCCCAACATTGGTCCCAACAATGGTTCCAACAATGGTTCTAATAATGTTGCCAACAATGGTCCCAACAACAGTCCCAACAGTGGTTCCAACAATGGTTCCAACAATGCGGCCCGGGGGTTTTGGCCCCCGGGTCGCATGTTTGACACCTGTGCGTGAGTTGAATCGAGCCTGTTCGTGTAGTGGAAACGCAGCGTTATAATATATCCTGCGGCTCTGTCTGTGTTTGTGTACAGCGCCACATATAGGTATGGCATACGTATTACACCATTTTAACCCAGTTTTCCAGTTTCCACCTGGGAATATTTCTTGAAATTATAAAGTTGTGCATATGGATGCACAACTTTTAGAATCCGCAAAAGAAAAACATCATGATCATTTAGATGTGGGGTGCTGCTGGCAATTGTGGGTCCCAATTGTGGGTTAAATATCTTGTTCATCTGTTGGGGGGGATCACTTACACTGCCGTGAAACTAAACTGAAACTTCAATGTCCGACTCCCGACTTCTACGCCTCTACAGCGGCTCTTACACGAAATTTTCTCAAATTCTAACCTGTATCCACCGGAACCCCTCCACTCCTGGGCCCCCCACAAATGCTAGGCCCCATGAATTTGTCATGTTTACGCCCCCTTAACAGCACCCCAGTCTGTGCATAGCCTAAAGCATCACTGTAAAAATGTTTACCATGACTTATCTGCTGTGCAGTGTAAGTTTTCCAGCTCATTTCCTTTGTCAGCTTTAAGTTTGCCACAGTGTCATATCGGTGAAGCAAACTCCAGCGTTACCTCAATTCACACCAAAAGCACATAAACAAACACACCATTCAACATGTGTGTCTTTCTAGTCCCAGTACTGGAATGCCATGCTCCTTCGTGCCCTTGTGTTACCAGCTTTACATCAGCAGTGCATCACTCTCAGTTTGTCAGATGTTAGCAGCTCTGTTGGTCAGTTTAGAAGAATGGAATCCAATACTTTCATCACATCATGTTATTTATTAATGATGCAAGACTATTTGGATACTGTGCTGTGATACCCCCGCCTTCAGGACACTTCTTAATTTGACATAGTCTGTCATAACAATAAATCTCAATAAATCCGACTGGTTTAAGCTCTTGCATGCAGCATCAAAACCAGTCACTGAATGTCAGCCATACTGGACCTGAGAACATAGAGTTAAGTTCAAATGTAACTACAGTACATTGTCAAATCCAGACAGAAGGTGTAAGACAGATCGTGTTAAATGTAAGATGAATGTGTGACTTCGACTAGCTCTTAGATGTCAAATGAATATCATATATCATGCATCATGAACTTTTTAACTGTATTCGTACCTTTATTATATTTTGTACTGAACAGTCAGTGAAAGGTTTGATTCGTGTGTGATGTATGGTGTTGATGAACTCACACCTGTCTGTGCTGAACTTGGAGAAATGGTAAGACTCTACATAAAAGATCTAATTTTACATCTTTGGAAAGTAATTGTGGCAAAGAGAGTCGAGCAGAAAAACCAGATTATGAACCTGGGGAATTTTTGTGGTGAAGAAATGCTAGCCTAATTGTGCAGGTGTTAAGCAAGTACATGCTTTCTGAAAACTCTTTGTGGTTCAGCTATGCAGTTGGTTTGATTAACAGGTGTCCAAGGCGCTTGTTAAACTCAAATGAACTTTCAGCACGTGCTTTTCTTCTAATTAGCTTTTGGAGTGACTGTCATGTTCTGCCCAGTAACTATCATTAACCAATAATAAGCATACAATGAATGATGTCATTGAATAATGGGAGTCTCCAAGAGTTATTAAAGAATGTAAAAAAGTAATAAAGGAAATTATTTTTTTGGGCTTTGTTTCTTTTTCTCTCTGAGACTAATTGATAACTGACTTCTTTCCTTTTTTGTAGCTTTTTCTATTTTTGCCTGAAGCAATAAATCAAGCTATTGTTTTAACTTTTTAAAACCTCAAACCTTCTTTTTGGTGAGTTCGTCATTTTCTCCTGGTTTGGTCCTTCCATCCAAAACGGAACTGGTGAGTTAATTTAAATTACGCACCCCCCGCCCCCTCTGGTAAGCAGCCTAAATGGAGTAGTCCGGAGCCACCGTTGGTCCAAAAATCTCTAGAACATGCAGCTTTTTGTCCAAGATAACCAGAGATTTTTGGTACCAACGTGATTTAAAGATAAAGAAACTAAGGTAGTAGTTCATTAACCGAAATAAATTGTGGTTTTTGAGATTTACTGTTTGCTGTGCGTTTACAAAGGTAAGGGGAATCTATTACCAATGTACAAAATCCTTGACATGGCCACATGAGAGTGGAGTTCATCACAACTCTGGTTATTTTGGCAATTAGGTATAATTTGGTAACAGTATCAAAAAAGTTGAGGTGTAATTTAAATTCTAATAAATCAACAATTAGTCTTCTTTTATTACATTTTTAAGTGTTAAACAGTGACAATGTTTTCAGTGCCTAACTCTAACCGTGCATTAGTTTATAATTTACATCTGTATTCAGGAGGAACATTTCTGTGAGTTTTTAAAATTATCTTCACACCATGCGGTTGTGATATTGAAATGAAAACCTATTTGTGGATGCAATTTAGTTGCATATAAACCTAAGAGAGACAGAGTATGTGATGGATTTGTTTTCCATCACAAGAGACTCAGAAATTATTTATTAGATGTACAGAACCAAACAAAAGTCTTAAGCTACCTTTAGTTTTGTTGTTTTTGCATGGTTGGATTGAGCTACAGATCTGTATTTATCTCTGTCTTTCTTTAAGAGTAAATATAACCACTTTTGTTTATAGAAGCAGTTTCTAATCTATTTTTTTTTTTTCTTTTTTTTTTTTTTATTGCCGCACTTACTTCTCTTATACAGATATCTTAATACAGAGGCTGAGAAATGTATATGTGTGGACATGGATGGATGCATGGGTGGGCAGATGCGTGGAAGGATGGATGCATGGATGGACGGATGGATGGACGCATGGATGGATGGATGGATGGATAGATGGATGGATAGATGGATGGATGGACGGACGGATGCATGGATGGACAGATGTGTGGAAGGATGGATGGATGGATGCATGGATGGACAGATGGATGGATGGATGGATGGATAGACGGACAGATGGATGCATGGATGGATGGATGGATGGATGGATAGATGGACAGATGGATGCATGGATGGAAGGACGAATGGATGGAAGGACAGACGGATGGATGGATGGATGGATGGATGGATGGATGGATGGATGGATGGATGGATGGATGGACAGACGGACGGATGGATGGACAGACAGATGGATGGATGCATGAATGGATGGATGGACGGACGGACAGATGGATGCATGAATGGATGGATGGACGGACGGACAGATGGATGCATGAATGGATGAACGGACAGATGGATGGATGGACGGACGGATGGATGGATGGATGGATGGACGGATGGATGGACAGATAGATGCATGGATGGATGGATGGATGGACGGACGGATGCATGGATGGACAGATGCGTGGAAGGATGGATGCATGGATGGACAGATGGATGGATGGATAGACGGACAGATGGATGCATGGATGGATGGATGGATAGATGGACAGATGGATGCATGGATGGAAGGACGAATGGATGGAAGGACAGACGGATGGATGGATGGATGGACAGACGGACGGATGGATGGACGGACAGATGGATGGATGCATGAATGGATGGATGGACGGACGGACAGATGGATGCATGAATGGATGGATGGACGGACGGACAGATGGATGCATGAATGGATGGATGGACGGACGGACAGATGGATGCATGAATGGATGAACGGACAGATGGATGGATGGACGGACGGATGGATGGATGGATGGATGGATGGACGGATGGACAGATAGATGCATGGATGGATGGATGGACGGATGGATGCATGGATGGATGGATGGATGCATGGATGGACAGATGCGTGGAAGGATGGATGCATGGATGGATGGATGCATGGATGGACAGATGGATGGATGGATGGATAGACGGACAGATGGATGCATGGATGGATAGATGGACAGATGGATGCATGGATGGAAGGACGAATGGATGGAAGGACAGACGGATGGATGGATGGATGGATGGATGGACAGACGGACGGATGGATGGACGGACAGATGGATGGATGCATGAATGGATGGATGGACGGATGGACAGATGGATGCATGAATGGATGAACGGACAGATGGATGGATGGACGGACGGACAGATGGATGGATGGATGGACGGATGGATGACAGATGGATGCATGGATGGAAGGATGGATGGACAGATGGACGGATGGATGGATGAACATACAAATGGATGGATGGATAGATGGACAGATGGATGCATGGATGGAAGGATGGATGGATGGAAGGACAGACGGATGGATGGATGGATGGACGGACAGATGGATGGATGCATGAATAGATGGATGGATGGACGGACAGATAGATGGATGGCTGGATGAACGGATGTATGGATGGATGCTCTAAACCTTTCCTCACACCTCCAGCCCTTTACACACACCTTTCTTTATCTCACAAACCCATAAAAAACCCAAATCCACTTGAGAACAAAGGCTGTTTTTCTACTCCCCTACCTCTCAGAAGTGGGCCACCCTTTAGCTGGATCAAGGTGTGTATCCTCCCCACTGTAGTCGGAGTGTATTTCTCTGTGGGAGGTTTACAGAGTGTGAGAGGATGTACAGTGAAGAGAGAGGCAGAGATCGAGACAGAGACTGAGAGATGTGTGCCAGGCCTGACATGGAAAATGTGTCTTGGTAGATCAGTCCTTCAGGGAAAATGATAAATGGGATCAACAGCAGTGTGTTGATGTTGTTCTGCCTCGGTGAGTCAACAGATGCTTGCCTTACTAAGAGCCTCTTATCATGCTGGCTGCACCCCACATATTCACGCATGTGTATCTACACAAACGCTCTCAGAGACACACATTAAAATGCACCGTAAATCTCTCCTTACCCGAACCCTAGGGATGAGTCCAGACGTCCTGTAGAGCACCATCATCTTTGTCACTTGTGTGTTCAGTGTCACAGTTTGTGTCATTACCCTGAGCTCATGACTGTGGATTTGGGATTAACCCATAAAAACCCAGAATGTGCTTTCTATTTAACCTTTCTTACATGATTTATCACCATTTATTATAATATTATCCTCCGTATTTTGCATTTTTTCAGTGTTAATCCTTTGATTTCCTACTTTTACTTCAGTGATCATCTAGATCAGGGGTGTCAAACTCATTTTAATTCAGGGGCCACATTCAGCTAAATTAGATCTGAAGTGGGCCGAACCACTAAAATAATAATATATAAATAATAGTGATGTCCGATAATATCGGCCCACCGATATTATCGGCCCAATATTGGCATAAAAATGTAATATCGGTGAATATTGTTATCGTTTTTTTTTGCCTATTATTGTGATGGTCTGAGTACGAAAACTGAACCCACATGCAAGGCCCAGAGACAGACGTAAAAGTTCACAGTGTTTATTAAACACGCAGTTAACTGACAATTCTCTGATTGTGATATTGAACAGAATCTTGAGAACACAGAGTCCCGGGTTCTTCTCAGGGTTAGTGAACCGGACTGGAGACGAAAACCCACAGTCCGGACCGGTAAAACACATCGGGAGTCTGACTAGGGGAAAGCAGTGGGAAGTCAGTACACGGGCAGGCAGATGGAAAGGCAAAAGGACATAGGGAACAGGCTAGCTCACGTACCGTTAAACAGGCGAATAGGTCGAACACACGTTGAATCGTTGGAGGCAGAAGCACAGACAAGGGTTAGGCAAAAAGCAGGAGTCAAGGAAGGCAAACCGGGTCAAAAACAGGCAGACAGACAGACAGGATCCAAAAAACACTGGTAAGTAGCACAGAGGCAAATACGAACTGGCAACAGACAGGAGGAAACACAGGGCTTAAATACACAAGAGGGAGGGAAGACAATGAGACACAGGTGGAACAAATCAGGGCGGGGACAGGTAATCACACAGGTGACACAGATTAGGGACAGGAAGCAAAGACACCAGACATGACACAAGAGGAGAACTTAACAAAATAAAACAGGAAATGACAGACAAACACACAAGACAGACAAAACCAGACTGTCTGGCGGCAGGCACGACAATTATTAAAAATTAGGGATGTCCGATGTTGGATTTTTTGCCAAAAACCGATATGCCGATATTGTCCAACGCTTAATTTCCGATTTTGATATTTACCGATACCGCTGCCGATATATGTGGGATATTAAACTAATTTTAGGTAACATCCCATATCTCCTGTCATGGAATTAACACATCATGTCTAACTTTATTGTGACGCCCCATTGGATGCATTCTCAAATGCAACAAGGCTTTCAAAATGTAAACACTGTCTGTGCAAAGAATACATACTTCAACTTAAGTTGTGGAAAAAATGCCATATTTATTTCTTTTCTCTCCCTCCCTCCATGAGTCTATTACAGTGTGGCAACTCTACTGTACAATTTTGAAAACGGCACATTTCTTTCAGCTACAAACAATGCTTCATTTACGCGTCGGTAAATGCCGGCGAAATCAAGGCATTATTTTATCACTTTTAATAATAGGCAAAAAAAACGATAACAATATTCACCGATATTACATTTTTATGCCAATATCGGGCCAATAATATCGATGGGCTGTTATTATCAGACATCACTATTAAAAGTGATATTTTTTTTTCTTTTGTGGTGATGGCCATGGCTCAGATAGTAGAGCGGGTCGTCCAATAACCGAATTACCAAATAAACCGCATTCACTGTTTAACCCAGAAACGTGCCCCTGAATCTGAATCTAAAATCTATCAATAACTGAACATAAAGCCAAGTGTGTCCATCCACTGTCATTGATCAAACTCTATGGGTTTTACTGGTGAATCAATAATAAAGAAGATGAAGGTGTTTCCGCGTTCACTACGGAGCTTCTGAACGTCCAAATGGATCATATCTGATGACCATGAAAAGATGAATAACTGTATTTTACACCAATTATTTACATGGATTAAAAGTGATTAAACAGTTTAGATCAGTAGATGGTTTTGGTCGACAATATTTGGGTCTTTATGAATTATATACACCCATGGAGCCTTTTTTTGGGGGGTGGGGGGGTTCTCTGGTCACATGAATCCCATCAACCTGAAGGTAATCAATCCACACGTCTGGTCTTAGGCATCTTCTTTAATCTATATTCAGCTGATCCACTCAAGTTTCATTATTATTTAATATTCACCATAAAATATTCATTTCAAGTTCATAAGGTAGGACGTTTAGAGAACTCATCTGTATGCCTGATCATGACTCATGGAGTTAAAGTAAAACATACAGTATATTTAAAAACTAGGACCAGTGGCCCTATAGCTTACCAGCCAAATTAAAAGCTTTGGGAAATGTATCCACATGCCATTTATTATCACCCAGTTCTGTGTATTTCTTATATTACAGAAATAGCCCATGTTTTGGTCATATTCCAATCAGATCTGTAAAAAATTCAAATTCCAACTTGATATCAATGATACTGATTTATTGGATCAATCCACTTCCTATCTGTTATAATGGGAAAATTTTTCAAAGTCGCACCAAATCCAGAATCAGATCCGGATCCAAATAATTTCACTGACTTTTGTTGACATCATCATAAAGAAGCTGTATACCAAGTTTGAAGTCAATGGGAATAGTCGTTTCGGAGAAGAAGATTGAAATTTTTGTAACGGACGACAGACGCCGCCGGACAATGACGCCAGACGCTGCATGACGACGATAGCTTATGGCCTGTTGGCCGGTAAGATACAGGGCCACTGGTCCTATTTTTTAGCTTAAATGTACCAAAGACGAATAAAAATGGGTTTAACAAAATATATATGACCTCTTAAATGACAAAACTTCAATATTCTTTGTATTTTTTGCGAAAATGAATCCTCTTTAGTAGGTGTACAACTACTTTAACCCTTTCATGCACGAATTATGAGAACCTTAATCAAGATTTTTTTTTCCTGAGTGTTTGTATTCCTCTTTAGGCATGAAAAAAAAAAATGTGATTGAAAATTTTCTTAAGAAAAATAAATAAAATAAATTAAAGAAATAGGACCAATGGCCCTGTAGCTTACCAGCCAAATTAAAAGCTTTGGGAAATGTATCCAGATGCCATTTATTATCACCCAGTTCTGTGTATTTATTATATTACAGAAATAGCCCATGTTTTGGTCATATTCCAATCAGATCTGTAAAAAATTCAAACTCCAACTTGATATCATTGATACTTACTGATTTATTGGGTCAATCCACTTCCTATCTGTTATAATGGGAAAATTTTTCAAAGTCGCACCAAATCCAGAATCAGATCCAGATCCAAATAATTTCACTAACTTTTGTTGACATCATCATACAGAAGCTGTATACCAAGTTTGAAGTCAATCGGAATTGTAGTTTCGGAGAAGAAGACGAATGAAATTTTTGTAACGGCCGACAAATGACGACAACGACGCCGGACAATGACAATAGCTTACGACCTGTTGGCCGGTAAGCTAAAAAAGAAGGTTTTACTCCGTTGTTCTTTGTAATTGCTGTAATCCCTCTCTCACTTTGATTTCCATAAACCACCACATAATGACAACACCATTTCATTGTCCTAAGTGTTGATGAGAAGCTACAATACAAGAGCTGGTGGTGTAATATCTACCGAAGTGTCTTAACAGCCAATCGACTGTTAGCGCACGATAAATAAAGATAAACAAAGCAACACGGCGTTGCTCCGCTCCTTCTTTCCTCCCAGCACAATCAACACACAGAAATTCCATTATCTAAAAGCCTTTGCTGTAACATCTTTGATTAATCATTGGGTCCAAACATATTTGTCTTATATTTTATGGCTCCGAGCTTCGACTCCGCATCACGCAGTCTTCAGTATATCAATTTCATATCACAGTAAATGGAAGCAGGGGAAGATTTGAAAGCTCCCAAAAGGGATATTCATAACTAATACTGCTGACCAAGCTCCTTCTCTTCTCTTCTTCCTCATCTTCATCCTCATCCTCTCAACTGATATTGATAATTACCCTCCTCTGCAAATGTAGACTTCAAGTATGTGCGAGACAGCTATGAAATTGTGTGATAAGAACATGTCGCTCTCAGACAGCTGTTTATTTAAGAGAGTAGCAGACTGTTCTATCTAGTTATCTGGGTAGGTGTGAAAGTACATGTTGTCTTTCTCACAACACAGAGGAGATAAGATGCTTTTTTTTTTTTTCTCCTTGTAGGAAGAATTAATTTCCAAAGATTTCCAAAGTTGTGTTTAACCCTTTCATGCATACTGGTCACTACAGTGGACAGCTATTCTACAGCTCTTCTCTTGTATATTCATGGATTTTGTTGTTTAATTTTTTGCACATATCTTTATTAAAATTTTAACACATTACATATGTTTTCTGATATGAATTGGTAACATTGCGTAGATCTCCCCTGAGTGTAATAGTTATAGTTTTCACGCAATTTATCAGTAAATACATGTTTCTTTGCTTCAAAAATGAAATGCATGGTGTCCAGCTGAGTGGACATTTTTGCAACTTCATGAAAAAAAGGTTCATAAGAATTTGTTTTAAATTATTATTATTACTATTTTTTTTTGTTTGTTTTTTTTTTTACTTTTTAGCTTACCGACCAAGCTATTGTCGTCATGTGGTGCCCGTCGGCGTATGTCGGCATCGTCTGTTGTCCATTACAAAAATTTTGATTGTCTTCTTCTCCAAAACCACAATTCTGATTGACTTCAAACTTGGTATACAGCTTCTTTCTGATGATGTCAACAAAAGTTAGTGAAATTATTTGGATCTGGATCTGATTCTGGATTTGGTGCGACTTTGAAAAATTTCCCCATTATAAGCGATAGGAAGTGGATCGATGCAATAACTCAGTAAATATAAATGATATCCAGTGTAAATTTCTACAGTCCAGCCCTGATGGGGAGATGACCAAAACATAATGTCCACATGCTGATCAGGATCTTCTTCTGGATCCAGGAACTTACGGAAAATTTAACATGGGCTCTTATGTGGAAAAAATTTCAATCGTCTTTTTCTCCGAAACTCCAGTTCTGATTGACTTCAAACTTGGTATACAGCTTCTGTATGATGATGTCAACACAAGGTATTGCAATTATTTCGATCCAGATCTGATTCTGGATTTGGTGCGACTTTGAAAAAAATTCCCATTACAAGAGATAGGAAGTGGATTGATCCAATAAATCAGTAAGTATCAATGATATCAAGTTGGAATTTGAATTTTTTACAAATCTGATTGGAATATGACCAAAACATGGGCTATTTCTGTAATATAATAAATACACAGAACTGGGTGATAATAAATGGCATCTGGATACATTTCCCAAAGCTTTTAGTTTGGCTGGTAAGCTACAGGGCCATTGGGCCTATATATTTTTTTTTTCTTTTATTTATTTTTCATAAGAAAAATTTCAATCACATTGTTTTTTTCATGCCTAAAGAGGAATACAAACACTCAGGAAAAAAAAAAATCTTGATTAAGGTTCTCATAATTCGTGCATGAAAGGGTTAAAGTAGTTGAACACCTACTAAAGAGGATTCATTTTCAAAAAAAATACAAAGAATTTTGAAGTTTTGTCATTTAAAGGGGTCATATATATTTTGTTAAACCCACTTTTATTCGTCTTTGGTACATTTATTTGTGTATTTGGACCCTAATAGTTCATAAAGTTTGAATTTGAACCCTCCAGGTGCTGCAAAGCTATCTTTAAATTCATTTTGGCAAATTCCTGGCAAATTTAATTCCTTCGTAACCCTATAAAGCCTGAACCATTACATCATTGACAGACTAGAAAAGCACTCGGAAAGAGCAGACTTCCACCAAAGCAGACCCCCCCACCCGATCACCACCAAAATGTAATCATTTGTTCCTTGTGCCAGTATCAACATTTCCTGAAAATTTCATCAAAATCCTTCCGTAACTTTTTGAGTTATCTTACTAACAGACAGACAAACAAACAAACAGAAAAACCCAGATGAAAACATAACCTCCTCGGTGGAAGTAAAAATGTCAGTTCTTTGAAATTGGAGCCTTTATTGGTCCTTCTGAACAACCATAATAATAATTTTTAAAAAAAGTTTCCAAATATCAGTTTCCATTTATGAGTTTTAATTTCGTATCATATTTGATACATCGGGTCTCAATGCTCAAATAGTATTATTTTTGAACAAACAAAAACATAGTATAACACAAACATGTCTAACAAATTGATAATTCATTTTGAAAATTGTCAAAGTTCTGCCTCTTTCCTCATTAATGACAGTCTTGTAGCGTCACTGGAAAGGCCTCTGGTGAACAAATTCCTCCCCCCTGGTGGATTATCTGTGTATTGCATGTATCTAATTATATACATCAGGTTTTTCAAGACAAAAAATATCACAATGATCAAGTAGAGGGCTTCAAAACTCATGTATCAAATATGATACATTTGGTGTCATAGGGTTCATTTGTTAT
Source organism: Sphaeramia orbicularis (assembly GCF_902148855.1). NCBI lineage: Eukaryota > Metazoa > Chordata > Actinopteri > Kurtiformes > Apogonidae > Sphaeramia > Sphaeramia orbicularis. Next base: position 13,066,930 of record NC_043969.1, on the reverse strand, counting down.
GTTTTACAACTAGTTACGTAACGACATTTGCACATGTAAGGTCAAGACTTCCGACAAACATTTCTCCGACTATGACGTAATTGTTCACCAGCAGCAGCGGTTGTAGTCCATACTGAAAATATGTCCAAACTTCGAGCCGATTACCTAAAATGTTCAGTTGTTGGTTGAACGGGACAGAGCAGCACGGTCAACAACCTGGAGGGGGCGGGGTCATGTGCATTTAAAGGGCCAGCACTCAAAATGACCTTTCTGGTGTCATTACTCAAAAATAGGGTTGAAGATGGACCTGTGGAGTTGAATTAATCAATTCAGACCCAAGCAGAGCATTTACAGTTTATGTAGACCACAGAGAAATGCATTATTCCATTTTTTTTAAAAAAAAAAAGCAAAATATCACTCCTTTAATCAATAAAAAGGAGGAACAAAACAATGCATTGATGGTTTGTGTGTTGATGCAACCAGTGACTATAATAGTTAAGATCTTATTTTTTCTTTTTTTTTTTTCTTTTTTAATGTTTATTCTGCAAGTGTTGACACCAGTCATTGTGTAATTGTAGCCGGCAGTCAGAGGTGAAAAAGTGCCAATTTAGAGCACCGGCTGCTGCTGCTTCTGCTGCTGCTGTATAATTAGACAGCAGAAATAAGTTGTAAATTATATTATTGACAGACAGAAAAATGATATCCCTTGCCAAGACATGGATCACAAACTTTTTTCTTTCAAACACACAGACACTGGATACACATTTCTGTCACGTTCTATTGTTTCCTCCCTATACATTAAAGTGTAATATTTCTTTCAACCACAGGTGAGAAGGGACAAGAACTAAGTAGGATAATGAATGACTGGATCTGTTAATAAGCTGAAGAGTCTTTGTTAAATTCAACAGTGTACATCGTAGCCGCTGTTTACCCATGAGGCGGATTTACTTTCTCTTTTTATTTTTTTCAGCCAATAAGAAAAGAAGCAAGAAGCTGTCACCCGTCCTCTCTTTCCTCATTATGTAGAATATAAATCTCACACAGTAATAATCCTATCGTATGTGGTTCTTGCTCCAAAAACATTTTTCAGCTCCACGTACAGCCACTGGAAATATTACCATCTTTCTGCCTTTAAAGCACTAAAGTCAAATTACTTCTTCTCTGTCTGTTTACCCTATTCTAAATTCTCATGTGGTTTATTTGCATTATTGGATGTTGCTATTGTTGCCAAAGTTAAGTATATGAGAAACACTGGGACATACATATATCATCGTCTCTGTGGGAGTCAGTCTGAGAGGAGGACATTTCATATAAAAGCTGAGTTCATGTTTGTAACTGTGATTATAACTTTAAAACAGAGACGTCAAAGTAATTTTCTGTCAGGGGTCACATTCAGCCCAATTTGATCTCAAGCTGGTCAGACCACTAAAATAATACAGCTAAAATTTGCTTAGAGGTCTTATTTCTGCACTGTAAGCCTGGAATTTGTATTTACTAAAATGCTTTAATTACAATGCACTTAAATGATTTAAGTTTTATGATGTTACTATAAAATGTTCAGTATATTCTACTAATTTGTAGACATAGTTGAAAGTATGAAAAAGTTTAAGTTGAATGGAATTAAATCACTAAGTTTTAGTCATGACCACACCTTTTTATTGTCGTATTGCATTGTGGGTATCGGGCATGGTGTTGAAAATGTGTTATTTTTCTGTGCAGGGGTTCAGCGGGGTTGTGGTGTTAGTGTTAATTTAGATTTAATGTGTGTATGGCAGTGTTTATTGGCCTTTTTGTGTTTGTTTTTGTATTTTTGTAGAGCTGCACCATGAGTCAGAGCCAGAGGAAGAACTATGGCTTTCCTGTTCATCTAAAACTGTTATTGTACAATAGAAGTTCTAATGTCTTGTCAAATTAAAATCTCATCCTGTACTGGTAAACAAGAATGTGCTATCTTCCATTCATGCTACAATATATTAAGTTGAATAATTTCATAACTATTATGGTCAGGAGTAGGATTTTGAGTTTGATTAATTAAAAAAAAAAATGTTGTTTAAACAATGATAAATTAATCTGGCTGCAACTGAGAAAATTAGTCAATGTAACATAAAATGCTGAGTTGAATGGTTGGATAATGGGGTTGATTTTACAATAGATTTAAAGTACAAATAACTTGTCTTTTAGTGTTTTCTACTTAATAGTTTAAGTTCAATACTTTTAGCGTTAAAGTTGAAACTACTTAAAACAAATTGATTAGTCGATCATTACTCAAATCATTTAAGTGCAATCACTTGCCTCAAATTTTTTGAGTAGACTCTACTTATCCGGGTTTACAGTGTGCCTTTGTGCATAAGAAATCAATATAAGTGAATCCCCAAAGGAACTTTGTGTTGGTAAATGCAAGTTATGCAAATTTACAGGATTTCAGTTCTGTTGCAACATGTTGATGGTCATATGAACTATGTTTTCAGCTCAAAAATGTCCAATTTCATCACAATTAATGCTATATTTTCATGTCACAAATGGCCAAGTTATATTTTATCTGAATTTACCTGAAAAACAAATATTCTATTCTTTTAGATTCCCCAATTTTTCTTACAAGATTCTATCCTACATATCATGTTTTATTTTTACAGGTTCAATATGGAGTATGGTGCTGATCCATCCTGCTTATGTTACGCCAATACATACATTAAGAATGTCACACGTTACTTTGATCTGATCTGCCTTGGCGGAGGTCTGCGCTCTATGAGTGCTTTTCTAGAAAAGAGAGCGCAGACTTCCTCTATCTGTCACGTGTGTACGCTGTGCATATCGTTCAAACACGCATCAGTGCATATGATCAAATCACGTCGACCCAAGCCCTCCTGAAGCCAATAGAAATTAACTGTAGGGTCCAAAATTTGCAAAAAAGTATCTCAAAATGTAAGTCTATGAGAGCGCCTGGGGCGATTTTCAATCTGACTGAAATCACCCCAAGGGGGCGGGGCTGCTGGTTGGAAAGTGACATTCAGGCTGTTGAATGTCATAGTGATATTCGAGCTGATGACTGGACAAAAATATTAAGACTTAGACCGGCAAAAGAAACTCTTTTTTTGATGTGGTTTAAGGAGGGTCCAGTATGGGCCAGCTACCCCTGTAATGAAATATAATTTTTTTTCACATTAAACCAAAAAGTAAATTTGCAGTTGTCATTATTTATAGGTTATTATGTTCTTGTTTTACTTGAGATCACATTGGTCTGTATGCGACCCCTGAACTAAAACAATTTTTGACACCTTTGACTGTTAATATCTTCAGTATAATTTTTTTTTTGTGGGCTGGACTGGAACCTTTGGTGGGCCAGTTTTGGCCTGTGGGTCACATGTTTGACACCCCAGCTTTAAAAGCATATGTATATTCTCTTAGCTGTAGGTTTAGGTTCATTTACAAGATATAATAGATAGTTTTTGGTTATTTTAACATGAAGATTTTGAACATAAACACTGGAACTGAAGCATTAACTATGTATAAATGTGTCTCAGATTGTCCTCTTGTTTCTTATAAATACATAAATCGGTCCGTAATGCTGCATAACTCCATTTTCCAGCTTTGTTGAAATCATTTGTTCTCACAGGCTGAACTGTGGTCATGTCTTTGTCAGAGGGTGGTGGAGAAACCTTCTGATGAGTGTTTGTCTCATGGCTACTGGTTGAAATGACTGTGAAGTGTCTTTGAATGTCACTTGGTGCATAATAAGCCTCTCATATTTAATACAAAACTCCAACTGGAACTTTTTTGGAGGGCATTTAAGTCATAAAAGCTTCAAGGAAAAAGAGACTTTACACAATAGAGATGTTTTCAACGATGTACTTCATGAATAGTATGATTCAGGGATTCTGTATAAATCTGTACAAACACCTTAAAGTGCATTATTTTTCAGCCAAAAGATAACATACACCTTTGACTGTTTATAACTATGCTTTGATAAAATGTTGAAGCTTCTAGTATTAGATTTTTTTCTTAAAGTAAGTTGTGTTTCACTCCTTGTCCATGTAAATCCAGATCAGTGTTTAGACCTTGACCAGGTCAAATGTACCCCTGTAGAAATGCATTTGTTTTGTTTGATTGTTGTTGTTGTTTTTTGCACTTTTAAGCCTAAGAATAAGAAACACATTTATGAACCAAACAAATATACATATATTTTCCTCTGTTCCTTGTTGTTAATGTCATTTCATACTGATTATACTGAAGGACATGCTGGTGTTGGATACACTGATTGTAAAACAAGAACTAAGTTACACACAGGTTATGTTATGGCTTGATGCATTCTTATGTGAAGTGAAATACTTTAAACAATGACATTTCTATAGTGCATGGGTCATTTTTCTCTTGTAGCTTCTAGTGTTAAAAGTAGTCATGGATGAGGGGAGATGTGAAGTCCTGGTTGTTGTTTTTTTGTAAAAAAGTGGTTTAATATCTGATATGTTGTGAGAAGTATCCACAACCATCAATTAATCTTGTTTCTTTTTTTTTTTATGCTTGAACATTATTACTGTTTCATCCCAAGCATGTCAATCATAACACCATCCACCAAAAGAAAAGCACATTTTCCAAAAGTCAAAACACTATTTTGCTGTTTCACATATAAATCCAGTCTGTTAGACTTTTGGATAAAAACAGAAACCTTTCATTTATCTCTGTCAATAACCTTGTGCTCAAAACCCAAAAGCAACTGCCACACAATTTTATTAACTGAAATCATCACAACCAAAACACAATCAACATAAAATTCTACATGTGGCGACACTAAGAGTCAAAATTGTTCACTCAGAAACCAGAACTAGATAGATAGATAGATAGATAGATAGATAGATAGATAGATAGATAGATCTGTACTATATGGTAGTGCATTGTAATATCTTATTACATAAAATATAATATCTTAACTTGTTAAAGAGTATATGTTGTTTTAATGTGAAAATCATCCCATTATTATGTGATGAGTATAATAGTATGAGATATGAGTAACACAAAGCCATTGTTTTTATTACAGAAAAGAGCAATTAGAATCGTGTACAATGTCATTTTCAGGGAACATATAAATGAGTTGTTTATTAAATCAGGCTTGTAACCCTTTCATGCATGAATTATTAGAACCGTAATCAAGATTTTTTTCCTGAGTGGTTTTATTCCTCTTGAAGCATGAAAAAAACAATGTGACTGATTTTTTTTTTATATATTAATTGGACTTGCAGAAATGTCTGCAAAGCTGGATACCATATGACACCACCAAGAAGATCACAGGTGTCAAACATAGGGCCCAGGGCTCATGAACGAGCCGGTATGTTAGTTCTTAAACGGTCCATTAATTGTCTCTGTCCAAAAGCCGATCCCATCTTCTCTTTCACGGCCGCATAATTTGACTTGACTGCATTGGGAAGGCTGTCCTATAGTAGAAAAGTAGACTTGCACAGGTGGGTGGGGAGTATTGTCACCAGCTCCAGCTGAACTGATCGGTGTCCGCTCCGACTGCCACTTCCAGCTGAGGAAACTCTGGCTGCCATCGCTGGCAAAGGGAGCAGGTAGATCCACAATCACTCTGTCTCTATAGGGTGATAGGCCAGAAGAAGCCCTCCTGGTAGGTTTAAAGGGGTCTTCATTACCGTACCACATGATGACAATATTTTTTTTCCATGCCGCTTAGCGCAACAGGCACACAGGCTAACTATACTGAGAAGCTACGCTAGCCGCGGTAATAACTATAAACAGCGGTCGGCAGAACAGAACCACTGCTGCCACCAATGGAACCGAGCGGTCTTTATGCCTAACTTATATTTGGTGGACAGGTGAACTAACGGTGAGTCACCTGACAGAGGTACCACTGTTGTATTCAGCGTAGTTGTGAACAGTGGTGCTCTTGGAATTTCCTTGTTGTGGGATCAGTAAAGTCTAATCTTATCTAATCTAATCTAATCTAATGTAAAGTCACACCATTATTAAGATATGTTACAAATTACATCAATCAGGACCTTGAGGAAGCAATCTTACACATCCCTGGTACAGCCAACGCAACCATATACAGGGTGGGGAAGCAAAATTTACAATGAACATTTAGTTGTTTTTTCTCAGCGGGCACTACATCAATTGTTTTGAAACCAAACATATATTGATGTCATAATCATACCTAACACTATTATCCATACCTTTTCAGAAACTTTTGCCCATATGAGTAATCAGGAAAGCAAACGTCAAAGAGTGTGTGATTTGCTGAATGCACTCGTCACACCAAAGGAGATTTCAAAAATAGTTGGAGTGTCCATAAAGACTGTTTATAATGGAAAGAAGAGAACGACTATGAGCAAAACTATTACGAGAAAGTCTGGAAGATACTATTAAAGAAGAATGGGAGAAGTTGTCACCCGAATATTTGAGGAACAATTGCGCAAGTTTCAGGAAGCGTGTGAAGGCAGTTATTGAGAAAGAAGGACACATAAAATAAAAACATTTTCTATTATGTACATTTTCTTGTGGCAAATAAATTCTCATGACTTTCAATAAACTAACTGGTCATACACTGTCTTTCAATCCCTGCCTCAAAATATTGTAAATTTTGCTTCCCCACCCTGTACAGGTAGGATGCTGTTATGTTATGACTTAAGAGGCAGACAGACCAGCGATCCTGTGAGCAGGTTCTGTTCACAGTGTTGTGTGAAAACTTTCTTTGGTAGATTACCATCAGTATTTTAATCTGTCAAACTGACGGACAGCCTTCAGGATTTTCCGTCATTTAAAAAAAAAAAATCCATCAATGACGGAATATTTTCGGTTAATGCGACCTCTGTATGGTAGATCTCAAGTACTTACCAGATATACTCAGTGCCAATGAAAACACAACACTTGAATGTGTTTTATTGTTCCTGTGCTGCATCAATATGTTTAAGTTTCACCTGTAGAAGATAATCCCAGACAATTTCTTAACAACCTGAGACGGGCTGAGCTATTGTCACGCTTGAATGAACTTGTCTGCATTCATAAGACTTGTTCTTCTTATTACCCAGCAATGAACTGCTCAACTTAAGGAACTGTGGTCAGTTAAGGAGTGGTCATGTTCTGTATATAAAGGCAAACTGAAAAGCACCAAAATCATTTGCAATAACTCAGCGATACCTAGACTGACATGTGACCACAGATGCCATGCTATGGGGCTCCTGGAGGCCGGAATCTCTGCTCGGCAGGTGGCACACTGTTTTGGATGCGATGTGTCCACCATAGTCAGGATGTAACAGAGACATGAAGAAACTGGCTCAACTGTAGACAGACCTTGTCCTGGACGAGCACTTGTGACCACGCCACAGCAGGACCGCTACATTGAGCTGCAGCACCTCCAGGACCGCTTTGTGACTTTTGGTTTTGGGGGTCCTTGAGTTTCTTTCTTTATCCTTATTTTTTGTCAACAAATCTGGATGTGATTTTTTTTATTTTTACCTTATAGAAATGGCCTATGATTAATTCCAAAGTGCTTATGGAATGAAAATCCTCATCGATTTAAAAAAATATAAGAATCTTCAAGTGTTGTGTTTTCATTGGCACTGAGTATATGAAGTGTGCACTACACAGACGAGCATTCTTAATTTCCTCCTCAGACCAGTTCTCATGTCTTAATGCCTGCAACCATAACTTTCGCTGATTTTTGTGGAAGCGATGTTTACCTGCAGGAATTCTATAGATTAAATCTTTCTGTGTGCTCTTTCTATTCTGACAACCCACGGCACAGCAAGATGATGACATTATTCACAATGGCACTCACTGCTTTGCAAGGAACTCGGTGTGCCTTCTGCCTCCAAGGTGCGCGTGCAGCATACGTCATACATCACATGAAACTGATCTACACATAACATTTATATTATGTAGACCACAGGTGTCAAACATGCGGCCCAGGGGCCAAATCCGGCCCACCAAAGGGTTTAGTCCGGCCCTTTAGATGAGTGTGTGAAATGCAAAAATTACACTAAGATATTAATCATTTTAGTTCAGTTTCTACATTCAGACCGATATGATCTAAAGTGGGTCGGATCAGTAAAATTCTATGGTAATCTATAAATACTCACAATTCCGAATTTTTCTCTTTGTAAATGTAAACATTTTCATGTATTTACACTAAAACAATGTATAATTTCACAAAAAACTGTGAATAAGCTGAACAAATATGAACCACCTGAAATTTCTTAAGAGAAGTAAGTGCAATTTTAACAATACTACGTCTGTAAATGATAAACTGAAGCGTAATATTGTTAAAACTGCGATTATTTATTCAGTTTGTTCATGTTATTCACATGGTTTTGAGGGATAGTTTGTAGATGTAAACATTTTCATAATGTAATCATACTTTTTTCACACTAAAATATAGAGGAAAGTTTGGAGTTAACATTATTTATATATTATTATTTTATTATTTTACTGGTCCGGCCCACTTCAGATTAAATTTAGCTAAATGTGGCCCCTGAACTAAAATGAGTTTGACACCCCTGATATAGACTATATAAAACTAACGTGTTGACCATGGTTTTGGGGATCCACAGGTTCTAGATGTGGTCGTTTTTCTGCTGTTGTGTATTAGTGCATGCTGTACCGCATTTGTCCAGCAGTCACCGCCAAAGCATTCTGGCCATAGCAACATGACTGTGAGGCTATTTTATTCCAGAATTACTAATATCTCCCAAAATATTGGTCCTATCAACTTGCTGTTTGCACTAGTCTGTTCCTTGAGCAAAAATACATAAGTATGACAAACTGCAGCCGTCAGCTCTTTATGAATTTTGTGTGAATCACCGGACACATAAACACACACACACACACACACATACACGCACGCACACAGAGGCCACTTGGCGTTTATAATATAGATGCTAATTATTGATTTTCCAGCCTCAGACCGTACAGTAAAGTTTTAAAGTCCCATTGCTACGTTGCTCTCTTTCATTGAATTGTAGTTGGACTTCAGGCTGATGGTACTGATGGTTCTGTGTTAACATGTGGCAGAAGGAGGTGGAGGTTCACAGCAGGTAACACCGTAACATGTTGAAGCGAACATCTGGGCACATACTGGATTTTATGAACTTACTGGGAAACATAAACTGGACAAGACACAGACTGTTTGTATTGTCTACCTCACAAAAGTGACATCCTTGGAATAGAATGAATCAGAGTAAGTACATCAGCTGTTTTCGTCCCGAGCTGCCGTCTACGACCATAAACACAGCTGAGCAGAAACAACTGAAAAGGTGCTGTTAACTTTACTGCCGGACTCCAAGTTTTAAGAGACTCGGTATGTGCCTGTGGCAGCCTTCACAGCCCAGGATATACGGCATGATTTAGTCTATGAGAACCCCAGGTTTCACCATCTGTGGAACCGCTGTGTCCACGATCCCATCATGAAGCCACTTTACAAACACAGCTAGTGCTAAACCTGCACGCCACAACTAAACCAAAGCACAGGTAACTGAATGGGGTTTGGACTGTTTATTTCAGAAGCCACATGGCCTTTCTTAGAGCTGGGATGTGTATTTTTGTTTCAGAACTGGACTCTGTATGGTCAGGATTGTCACACTCCAGTCACACTAATATGGATGTTTTACAAAATGGGTCTTTTTCTCTACATTTGGGTCTATCGTCCACATGTAAAGGACCAAAATTGTTATTTTACCCTTTCATGCACAGTGGTCACTACAGTGGACAGCTATTCTCCAGCTGTTCTCTTGTATACTCCTGGATTTTGTTGTTTTAGTTGTTGATCAACCAACACAGTTGATGCTCATGCATCATCCCATACACTGCAATTTGTACCATTACTGTAACTTTTCTGTTTTCGATGAACCTGATCTGCAGTAACATATTTCAGTGTGAATCAGTTGCTAATTGTTATTAGACTGTAATTATCAGTTTGTTTGTTTGTTTTTTTTAACATAAAGTAGTTGTTTTTTTTGTTGCATATTATTATAAATTAGTAATAACTAGTATAAGAGTTTGTAAAAATGTGAGAAAACATCAGATTAGTGTCATTAAAAATGGTTGTATTTCATAGTTTTCAAACAGCATGTCAGTAAATGCAATGTTTCTTTGCTTCAAAAACTAAACGCATGGTGTCCAGCTGAGGAGACATTTTTGTAAATCCATGAAAAATAGGTTCATAAAAAAAATTCCATCACATTGTTTTTTTCATGCCATTTTCATGCATAAAAACACTCAGGAAAAAAAAAAAAAATCTTGATTAAGGTTCTCATAATTCATGCATGAAAGGGTTGAACAATGCTTTGAAAGGTGTAGATTTCTAAAAACTCAAGTTTGTGTATGAGTGTGGACAAAGAAAACAGAGAGATTGGAAAACTATAGCATTACATGTTTATTATTGCATTGTGTAAAGAGCCTGCACCTGAAACGTAAAATATCAATAAGTATAAGTATTATCCAAACCAATCCAATCCAACTTTATTTGTTAAGCACTTTAAAACAAAAACAGTGGATCCAAGTGCTATACAGAAAAATAAATAAAAACCAAAATAACAGAGTAAAATACAAGAATAGACTAAAAGACATGGAACAACTGTAAAAATAAATTAATAAATAAAAATACAAAAGAATAGATAAAACCTAAATAAAAGAACGAAATACAATAATAGATTAAAACCATTAAAAGCTGTGCAATTAAAAACAATAGTGCTGTCAAAAGATTAACATTTTAATCAGATTAATCACAGGTTTGCTGTGGATTAAATTTGATTAATCACGATTAAATATCTTTAATTCTTAATCTATATTAATCACATTTCATTTTGCATGAACAAACAAACTCAAGAAAGAAGGGAATATAAATGCACTTAACATGTTTATTAAACGCCTTCAATAGTTTCAACAAAACAGCTTGAACCAACTGTTCCATCTTGTTTTTGTTTTTTTGTCCTCATATTTCCATCCAGAGGGCCAACACTCTGTTTAGCGTCTTCCATCTTTATGGGTTGGTTCTGCTGCCTGTCACTACTGGATCAGTTGCTCATTTGTTCATATACAACAGTTACTCTTCTTGGACAAACTGCCCCAAATACATTGGCAGAGACGTTCAGAGTCATTCTGTGCTGCAGATGGGTTAAATGCATTAACATTTTTTAATCAGATTAATCATGATGATGGATTAATCCATGCTAATTTTGACAGCCCTACTAAGTATGTAAGTCAGTGTATTGAGATCTGCACAGATATTTTTATTTTTTTTGGAGTCATGTACCAGTGTTGCACCAACATCGTCATAATAAACTGTAGCCTGTAAAGTTGGAATAATTTTGTTTTCAGACACATTCCTCTTTTTATTCCTATTTATACACATCAGTATCACCTTTGATCAGGTACAATGATTCCATACTGAGTCACTTTATCTATCAAGAATAAATTACATTATCCCAATCATTTCATGAGAAAAGATACAAATATTTTATTCGACCTTAATAAATAAAGACCCAGAGCTACTTTTGTGGCAGTTCCCATCTGATTTTTTCCTCTAAGTTTAAGCTTTCTGAAGTAATTTATCACCATTTATTGTAATATTATCCTGTGTTTTGCATTGTTTCAGTAAAAATCTGTTTTTTTTCCTATATTTAATTCACTGATCATGTAAATGTTCATAAAAGCTCAGATTAAAGCTGAGAGTTATTATACCAAAAACAGAAAACTCAAGAAAAAGTTACTTTTTCAGCAAAATCTATCATTAACTGAACATAACCCTAGTGTGTCTATCCACTGTCATTGATCCAACTCCATGGGTTTTACTGGCGAATCAATGTTGTAGAAGATGACGGTGTTTTCCACATTCACTATAGAGCAGGGGTGTCAAAGTTATTTTCTTCTGGGGGCCACATTCAGCACAATTTAATCTCCAGTGGGCCCGACCAGTAAAATTATAACAGTGAAAAAAGTAAAATTATATAATGATCAGATTTATATCTACAAAGCTTCCTTAAAAATCTGATAACATGAACAACTTGAATTGTCTTAAGAAAAACAAATGCAATTTTAACAATATTATGCCTGGGTTTATCAGTTTGTCTTTCACACAATTGCGTTACAATCACACAAAACATTTAGTAACAGGCAGAATATTGTTAAAATTGCATTTGTTTTTCCTAAGACATTTCCGTTTGTTCATATTTGTTCAGGTTATTCACATTTTTTTGTGAAAGTATAGTTTGGTAATTTAAACATTTTCATGTAATTTTACTTTTTTACAGCAAAAAAAGAGAAAATGTGGGGTTGTCATTATTTCTAGGTTATTATGATAACATTTTACTGGTTCTGATCCACTTGAAATCTAACTGGACTGTATGTGTCTGTATGTGGAACCTGAATTAAAATCATTTTGACACCACTGATTGTTAATATCTTCAGTGTAATTTTGCATTTCACAAATTCATCCCGCGGGCCAGATTTGGACCCTTTGGCGGGCCGGATTTGGCCCCCGGGCCGCATGTTTGATACCTGTGCTATAGAGCCTCTGAACGTCCAAATGGGTCATATCTGATGACCATGAAAAGATGATAAACTGCAATTTACATCAATTATTTACATGGATTGATAGAATTAGTGAATCAACAGGTATTAAACAGCTCAGATTGGTAGATTCTTCTGATCGTTGGTGGATGTTTGGGTCTTTGAAAGGTTAAACCAACATTTAAAGTAACTTCAGTTTATAACATATCTTGTTGTTACCTCTCACCTTCATGACAGATTAAACCCAGTGTGTCTGCTGTGTCCAGTATAACCATTTTCCTGAGTGTTTGTAGCAGTTTGTAGTCATTTTTTGTTGTCACATGGACAGCTCATACAATGGAGGTGGAAAATACTTGTTCTGAAAAAAAAAAGTATTTGTATCAGTGTGGACATGGCATCAGTGTGACCCAAAGCAGAGACAGGATTCTGAGACAGAAAATATTTATTTTTTGGAAATCTTCCATTTTTTTTCCCAGTGGCAAATACATGCTCCCTTCGACATTCTTTATCGTTTGCATATTTTTTAAGGTATCACGATTTCACTCAGATTTCAGTTCATTTTGCATCAGTACATGGAGGAATCCAAACATTAGAATTCATTATTCATTGCAGTTACAGGTTTTGGATTAATCTCACCAGTGTGTACTGACTGTTGTGTTTGTGTATATGAGGAGTTTTGTGGAAATTAATGTGTAGTCATGCATTTGTGTTTTGGGAAATGGAGAATACATTTCAGCAAATGTGTCTTTGCAAATAAGAATAAATAAATAAACTGTAATTCCCACTTTGACTTCACAAACTTTGAATCCTAAGAGCCCCCTTTTGGTACGGATGTCATTCACCAGTCCTGGTTGGGTTTGCAACTAAGGATAATGTTCATTTTTTGCTTATTTTTTCCACAAATATTTAGTTAATGTTTAGATTGTGTGTGGAATTTTCATTAACAATGTTTGTACTTAGCATGAAAGTTCGCAATCCGGTCTGGTCGGTGTAATTATTGGTGAAAATGTTTTGGTGGACAATTAGCATGAGCTTCGATCACTGTCCCCTAACTTGATCAGTTATTTGACGTTGCTAAACATTCACCTACCTTTTACAACATATTTCTTTACGGTAACACAGAGTGGATTTTTTAGCCATGGTTGGTGAGATTTGTGAAATGTTTGGTGATTTTAGAGATTTTTACCTTTAGGTGTTGGATGATTCATAATGACTGTCATTGATCCATGGTTCAGCTTCATGTCAGACTGTAGACCTGCTGAAAAGGGTCCTCACCTGTCACAACACCGTCAACTGTCACTTCTCAAACAAAATGATGATTTAGTTCATATTAGGTCTCATCAGATGGTGTTGCTATTTGCAAGTGTACACAGGAAAAATTACTAAGCATTTTTTCCAGAGTCAAAAGTATTTTCCAGAAAAAGAGTAAATTTGGCTCTATATTGAGTTTGGAGAGCTCTACCCAAAGAGTTATCTGAGTAGAGTAAAATTTTGTTCAATTTGAGCAAAGATTACTCAGGTAAATTTCCTGTGAATGGATAAAATGGTTATGATCATCACAGAGGAAGCAGCGTGAAGCAGTGGAGGGTTCCTGAGGTGACCTGTTCAGTGGGTAAAATAATAATAAATAAAAGTCAGATAGCTAACTTTACAGTGTTACACTGTATTGTTTAATTTGGTTTTCCTGTCCGACCACTAGATGGCAGCGCCAGACATGAATTGTATAAACTGTACAGTATTTTTGTATAGCTACTGTACATCTAGATAAATATCTTAAATACAATACATTTGGTTCCACAATAAAACACTTCCACATCAACAGATACATTGTCATTTACTAGTTTGTCCATGAAATCACTGTTAGCACAGTCCACTATTTATAGCCATCATAGAAATTATCAAATCAAATTAAATGAGACTATCATCAAAACTGTAATTAATCAAATCTTTCCAAAACATATTCAGTATATATTTGGCTGGGAATATGCGATCGATACAACTATTTACAACTCAACATTCAGAGAGTACAACATAAACACAGCTCACCATTTAATAACACACTCACTCATCACTTGTATTGAAATGTTGCTGGCTTCTCTTTCAATCAGACAGAGTGATCAATGTCCCTCTGATTGAAATCATTCGTGTTCCTGACAAGTTCTGTGTCCATGGAAAACATGGCCAATGCACTCAGACGTTCCTGTCCCACTGGATTTCTCAGGAACGTCTTGATTTTCTTTAAGGTGGAAAAACACCATCAGCGTCGATCTTGCGGTCTCCCAACGCATGCGTATGGTGCGCGTATCGTCCGAACATGCATCAGTGTGTATAATGAAATCACGTTGGCCCAAGCCCTCCTGGAGCCAATAGAAATGAACTGTCAGGTCCAAAATTTGAAAAAAAAATTTCAACATCTAAGTCTAGGAGAGTGCCTGGGGCGATTTTCAACCTGCCCCAAGGGAGTGGGGCTGCTGGTTGGAAAGTGACATTCAGGCTGTTGAATGGATATTAGACCAGCAAAAGAAACTCTTTTTTTCAATGTCGCTTAAGGAGGGCCCGTTGTGGACTGAACTTACATAGTGCATTTTCTACATCTTCATGGTGCCCAAAGCGCTTTACAGTTCCTCACATTCACCCATTCACGGCTGCTGCCACGCAAGGCACTGCCTGGCTCTACTGGGAGCAATTTAGGGTTCAAGTGTCTTGCCCAACGACACTTCGACACATGGACAGTCGGAGCCAGGATTCAAACTGCCAACCCTTTGGTCATTGGATGACCCGCTCTACCAACTGAGCCACAGCCGTCCCTGGTGTGAAGTCAATTTTTAGCAAGTGGAGGGGCTGGATGAACTCAGAATGACCTATAAAAGAATTATTAACTCGATAACCATCACAGCACAACCAAAAATTGTATTGGCACAGTCCAGTACAAACAAATAAGACTATATATCCAGAGGTTTCCGGTGGGTGGAAGGCCAACTTGACATAGACTCACAGAGGTTGTCGGACTGTAAAGCCAAACGTTTTTACAAAATAGTTGGTTATTCAGGGAAGTTTTCCACATCAGGTTCTGGTCTCAGCCTCCTTTCTACATCTAGAGTAACCTGGCCAACCATCCGTCTTTCTCAATGAGAAATCCGTCTGGAACCGTGGGGCTTGAATCCAAATATGAAGGCGGGACTAACAGGCGCCGAGTAAACCAATCACAGATAAGAGGGACGTGACGGTTTTGTCAAAGAAACTTAAGAATACAGGGTGTAATCTGTAATTCAGTCCTTATTTTTGAATCAAGTAAACAACCGACAACTGTTGTAGAGATTTGTGGACTGGAATTGACTTTGACTCGGGACAAAAAGAAGTCGGTACAAATATGACACATTGCGAAACACCCGCCCCCCCAGACTTGTGATTGGTTCTGTATAGAATAGATTTTGCATATTTCACAGTGACTGGCCCAATTCCAAACTGTTTTCTCAGTATTGACTACACTGGCCAGGCTACAGCTAAAGACCCCAAGACCATGACGTGGTTACACCTAAATAAATCTTGCATCTTACTCTGAAAATGATTGTTTGTATGTTCTCCTTGTGTCTGTGTGGGTTCTCTCTGTTATAGCCTGGCTCGCTGATCAAAACAAATACCATTAGTGCACCCAGAGTAAACTAAAAAGCAAAGTTTATTTAACCAAAGATGACTAATATCACAAATGTAACCCAAAGGATGTCATTTAGCAAATGAAAGTGGCACGGAGCCATGCTGCCCAAATAAACTAACAACATGCCAAACTAATATATAACTATAATTATACAATATATCAATGCTTTAAAGCAGGGATGTCAAACATATGGCCTGGGGGCCAACACCAGCCCGCCAAAGGATCCGTTCTGGCCCATGGGATGAATTTGTGAAATGCAAAAATGGCACTGAAGATATTAAGAATTGTTCTTGTTCAGGTTCCACATTCAGCCCAATTCAATCGCAAGTAGGTCGGATCGTAAAATACTATCATAACAACCTATAAATGCTCACCGTTCCCATCTACAAAGGCTACGCTCTGCCTCATGCCATTCTATTATTACACTAAAGTATTAGTGTATTAGTGTATCTAGTATTTACACTAAAGGGCCGGGTCAAGGGTGTCACAGATGGACAGCCCACTACTTTTTGATTCATAACTTTTGAACCAGACAAGTTTAAGACAAATATTACACATAATTGGAAAGGTCTAAATGCCATCTTAACCCCGTCATGCACAAATTATGAGAACCTTAATTCTTTAGGCATGAAAAAAACAATGCGATTGAAAATTTTCTTCTGAAAAATAAATTAAAATAAATAAATAAATAAATAAAAATATTTTTAAAAATTTTAAAAATACATTAAAAAATAATAATGAAAAAAAAAAAAAATTCCTATGGACCTATTTTTCATGAAGTTGCAAAAATGTCCACTCAGCTGGACACCATACATTTAATTTTTGATGCACAGAAACATGTATTTACTGATAAATTGTGTGAAAACAATGGGGAGGGCTTGTGATTCTGGGGGTTTATGCTCAGAAGAGATCTACATAATGTTATCAATTCATGTCAGAAAAGATATGTAGTGTCTTAAAACTTTAATAAAGATATGTGTGAAAAAGATAACCAAAACAACGAAAACAACAAAATCCTTGAATATAGAAGAGAAAAGCTGTAGAATAGCTGTCCACTTTAGTGACCAGTATGCATGAAAGGGTTAAACATACTGAAAGGGCTACATTTAGATTCAAATATTTTTAAATGAAAAATATTAATAACTACTGCATCACGGATGGACAAAAAGTTATCGTCTATTTTTTGCAAGAATTACAACGTTATCCAAAGTGCAGTTCCTCTGACATTTTCATCCTAAATGTATTCAGTGTATACCATAAACCTTCTATTTTACAAACTAATAATTGGTTAGAAGAAAAAAAAATTTGATCATACCTAAATAGTAAGAGTTTTGACAAATGGCAGCATCACAGATGGACAACAAAAGTAAATATAGAAATAAAAATAATACAAATAATATTTACATTATATTCAAATATATTTTGCATAGACATATGCATTTATTAATTTTAAACTATGTGTTTAGAATATGACTTAAATATTATAATAGTCAAATATCAATGTATTTGGAATAAATTTAGTTTATTTATGAGAGTTTATAAGATTAACCTAGAATGACGGCACAAAACTTTGTCACTTTCCAAACATTCACACTCATACAACTCCTCAAAATTTATTTCACAATTTTTTTCTCATTTCAAAATACATTTTCCTGAAAATATAAGTAACTACCTACCCAAAAATAAGTTTGGTGTAGATTATTGTAATTTATTCATTTATTTTTTTAACCAGATGTTAACCTTCCCTTGACTTCACCCTAAAACAAACTATAATTTCAAAACAAAATGTAAATAACCTGAACAAATATGAACCTGAAATGTCTGAGGAGAAACAAGTGTGATTTTAACAATATTCTGCTAAATGTTTTGTGTGTTTGTAGATCCTCTGTGTGTCTGTATGTTGTAAAGCGCATGTGTTAATGATGAACTAGCATAACATTATTAAAATTACACTTATTTTTCTTAATAAATTTCAGTTTGTTCATGTTATTCACATTGTTTTAAAGGATAGTTTAACCTTTTCATACTGTAATTTAACCTTTTTCACTCTAAAACATGGAGAAATGTTAGGGTTTGACATTATTTTTTGGTTTGTATGTTATTATTTTACTAGTCCGGCCCACTTCAGATCATTCTACTAAATGTTTTGTGTGTTTGTAGATCCTCTGTGTGTCTGTATGTTGTAAAGCGCATGTGTTAATGATGAACTAGCATAATATTATTAAAATTACACTTATTTTTCTTAATAAATTTCAGTTTGTTCATGTTATTCACATTGTTTTAAAGGATAGTTTAACCTTTTCATACTGTAATTTAACCTTTTTCACTCTAAAACATGGAGAAATGTTAGGGTTTGACATTATTTTTTGGTTTGTATGTTATTATTTTACTAGTCCGGCCCACTTCAGATCATTCTACTAAATGTTTTGTGTGTTTGTAGATCCTCTATGTGTCTGTATGTTGTAAAGCGCATGTGTTAATGATGAACTAGCATAATATTATTAAAATTACACTTATTTTTCTTAATAAATTTCAGTTTGTTCATGTTATTCACATTGTTTTAAAGGATAGTTTAACCTTTTCATACTGTAATTTAACCTTTTTCACTCTAAAACATGGAGAAATGTTAGGGTTTGACATTATTTTTTGGTTTGTATGTTATTATTTTACTAGTCCGGCCCACTTCAGATCATTCTACTAAATGTTTTGTGTGTTTGTAGATCCTCTATGTGTCTGTATGTTGTAAAGCGCATGTGTTAATGATGAACTAGCATAATATTATTAAAATTACACTTATTTTTCTTAATAAATTTCAGTTTGTTCATGTTATTCACATTGTTTTAAAGGATAGTTTAACCTTTTCATACTGTAATTTAACCTTTTTCACTCTAAAACATGGAGAAATGTTAGGGTTTGACATTATTTTTTGGTTTGTATGTTATTATTTTACTAGTCCGGCCCACTTCAGATCATTCTACTAAATGTTTTGTGTGTTTGTAGATCCTCTATGTGTCTGTATGTTGTAAAGCGCATGTGTTAATGATGAACTAGCATAATATTATTAAAATTACACTTATTTTTCTTAATAAATTTCAGTTTGTTCATGTTATTCACATTGTTTTAAAGGATAGTTTAACCTTTTCATACTGTAATTTAACCTTTTTCACTCTAAAACATGGAGAAATGTTAGGGTTTGACATTATTTTTTGGTTTGTATGTTATTATTTTACTAGTCCGGCCCACTTCAGATCATTCTACTAAATGTTTTGTGTGTTTGTAGATCCTCTATGTGTCTGTATGTTGTAAAGCGCATGTGTTAATGATGAACTAGCATAATATTATTAAAATTACACTTATTTTTCTTAATAAATTTCAGTTTGTTCATGTTATTCACATTGTTTTAAAGGATAGTTTAACCTTTTCATACTGTAATTTAACCTTTTTCACTCTAAAACATGGAGAAATGTTAGGGTTTGACATTATTTTTTGGTTTTTATGTTATTATTTTACTAGTCCGGCCCACTTCAGATCATTCTAGTAAATGTTTTGTGTGTTTGTAGATCCTCTATGTGTCTGTATGTTGTAAAGCGCATGTGTTAATGATGAACTAGCATAACATTATTAAAATTACACTTATTTTTCTTAATAAATTTCAGTTTGTTCATGTTATTCACATTGTTTTAAAGGATAGTTTAACCTTTTCATACTGTAATTTAACCTTTTTCACTCTAAAAACATGGAGAAATGTTAGGGTTTGACATTATTTTTTGGTTTGTATGTTATTATTTTACTAGTCCGGCCCACTTCAGATCATTCTACTAAATGTTTTGTGTGTTTGTAGATCCTCTATGTGTCTGTATGTTGTAAAGCGCATGTGTTAATGATGAACTAGCATAATATTATTAAAATTACACTTATTTTTCTTAATACATTTCAGTTTGTTCATGTTATTCACATTGTTTTAAAGGATAGTTTAACCTTTTCATACTGTAATTTAACCTTTTTCACTCTAAAACATGGAGAAATGTTAGGGGTTGACGTTATTTTTTGGTTTTTATGTTATTATTTTACTAGTCCGGCCCACTTCAGATCATTTTGGGCTGAATGTGACCACTGTAATAAAATAACTTTGCCACCCCAAGGGAGAGGAAGCCTCCGCCTGGCAGGACAGGGTGGGTTTTATTCGTCCGGGTGGAAGTGTTTAGCTACCGCTGTTCCCTCCAACTCCACCAAACCACGTACCAGGAACTGACTGGTTTCTTCCCGCAGTCCAGAGCCATGAACCTATACATTAAACTGGTCACATTAAAGTACCTGTGGGTGTAAATGTCAGAGTGAACTGTTCCTCGTCTCTATTTTCCAGCCTTGGGACAAACCGGTGATGTGTCCTGGTGTAACCCAGCCTTCACTCTATGTGAGCTGGGATCGGCTCCAGTCCCCCATGACCCTCCAGAGGATTAAGTTTATAGAAAATGAATGAATGTTTGGTCTACAAAATGTCAGAAAATGCTAAAAATATTGAAAAGCATTTTCCAGAGTCCAAGATGATGTCCTTAAATGTCATGGCTGGTCCACAACCCAAAGAAATGTATTCTACTGTCATAGAGGTGTAACCCTCTAATGCAGGGGTGTCAAACTCCAGTCCTCGAGGGCCGGTATCCTGCATGTTTTAGATATTTCCCTCTTCCATCACACCTGGCAGCCATTCCATCATTATCAGGCTTCTGCAGAGCATAATGATGAGCTGATCATTAATTGAACCAGGTGTGCTGGAAGAGGGAAATATCTAAAACATGCAGGATACCGGCCCTCGAGGACCGGAGTTTGACACCTGTGCTCTAATGCCACGTTTCCACTACGTGGCATCAGCTCGACTCGACTCCACTCGGCCTTTTTGCATTTCCATTACGAAAAAGGACCTGGAATCTGGTACCCGGTACTAGTTTTTTGGTATCGCCTCCGCCGAGGTTCCAACACTGGGGACCAGATATTAAACGTGACATGCACAGGGTGGTTGAAGCAAAATTTACAATGAACATTTAGTTGTTTTTTCTCAGCAGGCACTACGTCAATTGTTTTGAAACCAAACATATATTGATGTCATAATCATACCTAACACTATTATCCATACCTTTTCAGAAACTTTTGCCCATATGAGTAATCAGGAAAGCAAACGTCAAAGAGTGTGTGATTTGCTGAATGCACTCGTCACACCAAAGGAGATTTCAAAAATAGTCGGAGTGTCCATAAAGACTGTTTATAATGGAAAGAAGAGAATGACTATGAGCAAAACTATTACGAGAAAGTCTGGAAGATACTATTAAAGAAGAATGGGAGAAGTTGTCACCCGAATATTTGAGGAACAATTGCGCAAGTTTCAGGAAGCGTGTGAAGGCAGTTATTGAGAAAGAAGGAGGACACATAGAATAAAATCATTTTCTATTATGTACATTTTCTTGTGGCAAATAAATTCTCATGACTTTCAATAAACTAATTGGTCATACACTGTCTTTCAATCCCAACCTCAAAATATTGTACATTTTGCTTCCCCACCCTGTAAACACTGCAGACCACTGATTGGTCAGAGAGTCGTCTCTGTGACCCGCCGTTTTACAAAAAACAGATTCGGAAGTTGACAGTAAAAATAGCAGTAGGTTATTCCACATGATGACAGTCCAAAAAACTACACCATGGTTTGTCGAGGAGGTTCAGACGTAAAAATTCAGCATGAGCTTGACCAGACAACACGCAACGAGCGAGTTTATCAGCAACTCTCTGAGCAGACGACATGGAAGTAATGCACTGCATCGCTATGACGTCCAGGTACAAAGTCGGTAGTATCCTGTAATGGAAATGGTCTCCAGGGATAGTACCTGGTAGCTGAGTCGAGCCAGTTCCACATAGTGGAAACGCGGCATAAGACTCTGACAAAAATGTCCAATAATTCTTAAACCAACTTTCACACATATAGTTTAACCCTTTTAATGCCTAATGTATCATATTTGATACATGAGTTTTGAAGCCCTCTACACCAGGGGTGTCAAACTCATTTTAGTTCAGGGGCCACTTTCAGCCAAATTTCATCTCAAGTGGGCCGGACCAGTAAAATAATAACAGGGAAAAAAGTAAAATTATATTATGATCAGGTTTACATCTACAAAGTTCTGTAAAAAACTGAATAACATGAACAACTTGAATTGTCTTAAGAAAACAAAAGTGCAATTTTAACAATATCCTGCCTCAGTTTATCAGTTTATCATTTACACATGTGCGTTACAATCGCAAAAAAACATTTTGTAACAGACAGAATATTGGTAAAATTGCTTTTACTTTTCTGAAGATATTTCCATTTCTTCATATTTGTTCAGGTTATTCCCATTTTTTGTAAAAGTATAGTTTGGTAATGTAAACAATTTCATGTAATTTTACTTTTTTACACCAAAAAAAAAAAAGAGAATTTGGGGTTGTCATTATTTATGTTATTCCGATAATATTTTACTGGTTCTGACCCACTTGAAATCTAATTGGACTGTATGTGTCTGTATGTGGAACCTGAATTAAAATGATTTTGACACCACTGATTAGTTTTTCTTCACTTTTGTTTAGTTTGTGTCTTGTTTTGTTCAAGTTGATTTATTATTAATTCTTGTTGGGTTCTTTGTTTTTGCTCATTTTGTTGTTTATTTTATTCTTTTATTTTATGTAAATGCTTGGCTTATTTTTTTCCACATTATTATTTTGTAGTTTAATTAATATCTTCAGTGTAAGTTTTGCATTTCACAAATTTCATGCCGCGGGCCGGATTGGACCCCTTGGTGGGCCAGATTTGGTCCCCGGGCCACATGTTTGACACCTGTGCTCAACATGATCAGTGTGATATCTTTTATCTTGAAAAACCTGATGTACACAATTAGATACATGCAATACACAGAGAATCCACCAGGGAGGAGGGATTCATTCCCCAGAGGCCTTTCCAGTGACACTACAAGATTGTCATTAATGAGGAAGGAGGCAGAACTTTGGCAATTTTGAAAAGGAATTATCAATTTGTTAGACATGTTTGTGTTATATTATGTTTTTGTTTGTTCAAAAATAAGAATATTTGAGCATTGAGACCTGATGTATCAAATATGATACAAAACTGAAAATCATACATGGAAATTGATATTTGAAAATAAATAAATAAATAAATTTGGTCGTTCAGAAGGAATAATAAAGGCTTCAGTTTCAAAGAACTGGAATTTTCTGTCAGTGATTTAATGGTTCAGGCTTTACAGGATTAAAACAATAAACTAAAGTGACATTTTTCAGCTTTGAACTGATATAATGTAGTTCTTATTTGGACATGAAGAGGCTCCATAGTGAATGTGTTTAGACTCTAACATTAAACACCAGACTCAGCATAATGTCCTATTTTGAGCCAATAAATGACACTAAGTTGCTTTGGAAAAGTTAAATGAAGACAATCATTTATTTGGAAGTCTAAAACCTCTATTTTTTAACTTTCTAAATGAGTAAAAAAACAAACATAAAGGTTGTCTATAAGATGTAGGTTTTGTATGTTTTACAAAGTAAAAAATACATTAAAAAAATACACATTTTGACACTTATTTTTCATGAAAATTATGACTTAAACTGGATTAATTCAAAGTACTAAACATCAAAAGATGTTTGACTCCTGATTCTGATCGATAGAAAAACTAAAACTAAACTAGTACAGGTCAAGTACCATGAAAACACTAATGGATCCCCAAGGCTGAAAAAGACCTAAAAAAACGTATTCAATTATTAATTAATATTACATGTATGAGGCTGGAATCAGGGGCCAGATTTATTTATTTATTCATTTATTTATGTATTTATTTATTCTTAAAAATGTAATCAAAGCAATAGTTGACAAGTATTCAGTTAATTGATTAATCACTGCAGTTCTAATCATGGTGTAGAAAATCTGTCAAATGTGGAAAACCAATACGTTAAAAAAATTAAACTTTATTATATAAATTAAACATTGTGTTTTAGATAAGGTTTTTTTTTTTTTTTTTCACTCTTAACAGCTAAAGAGCAGCTCTGCATTTTCACTATATTTGTAATACTCCACCACAGAAAAGCACAGGTGCAATGGATGAAGTTAAAAAAAACAACTTTTTTCCACCGATGCTCTAAATGGTGCTGGTTTCAGGATGGATGATGCATAATTGTGGCCTCACAGGAAATGATTAACATTATAACAACATTTTTGATGTTTTTAAGTACACCAGATTTACTGACTTTAAACAGTCTCCAAATATGCCCTTCTCCAAAGCTGTTATTTAAATGAAAGCTTGGAAAAAGCATTAAAATGTGAATTTATTTGAGTGAAATTGCCTTTTCTGCTCTGGACCTGCTGACGTCTTATATTTTAGTTGCTCTCACTGGCCAAAAAAAATATGAACTGAAGTGAATCACAAAGCTGTGGAACTAATCCTTTACAAGAAACATTTATTTTATTTTATTTTATTTACAAATTTTATTTGACAGGGACAATGCAAATTCCATAGTATAACTTCTGCCTGTTACAAACAAGTTGTAGTAACTGATGATTCCCAGGAAGAGATTATAGCTACGGTTAGTTTCCATCTCCAGATCTAGTCAGGCTTTTAGCAGAGAAAAAAAAAAGTATATTTTTTATTTATTGATTGATTGATTTTTTTTTTTTTTATTATTTATTTTAAATTTATTTTTAATCTTTTTTTTTATTTATTTATTTATTTATTTATTTATTTAAACATCTGTGATTGTACATTGTGATTTTATGCAACCTTAAATGTTTTTTTTTTTTTTTTTATACTTCTCTCTCTTCCCTTCTTTTCTCTGCTAAAAGTCTGACTACGGACTACAGATGGAAACTAACCATAACTATAATCTCTTTATGTGAATCATCAATTACTACAGCTTTATTGTAACAGGTAGAAATTATACTATGTAATTTGTGTTGTACCCATCAAATAAACCTTTTTTAAATAAATAAATAAATACATTTCTTGTAAATGGTTGAGTTCCACAGCTTTGTGATTTAGTTCAAGAGAAGTAAAAAAAAAAAATTAAGGTTGCATAAAATAGCAAAGTACAATCACAGATGTGGGTGGGTGGGTGGATGAATGGATAGATAGATAGATAGATAGATAGATAGATAGATAGATAGATAGATAGATAGATAGATAGATAGATAGATAGATAGATAGATAGATAGATAGATAGATAGATAGATAGATAGATAGATAGATAGATAGATAGATAGATAGATAGATAGATAGACAGACAGACAGACAGACAGACAGACAGACAGACAGACAGACAGACAGACAGACAGACAGACAGACAGACAGATAGATAGATAGATAGATAGATAAAATGCACACACATACACATATAAAGATGAATACAGCATTTGTAAAGTCACATTAAAGTTACATAAAATTACAGTAAAATCAGAACTGTTAAAAATGCTCACTTCTCTGTTTTTACTTTAGCCTTTTTCCTGCATATTTTACCTGAAATGCTCTGTGTATTGCTGTAATGATAACTGTCAGAAAGAATGGCGATAATTTGTTTGATACATTTTCTAGTGTATCTGCAGAACTAAAACTGCACTACTGTATGTCCAACCTTTATTTTGCATTTCAGTTTATTCAACTCTGCTGAGCCGTCAAACTATCAACCGAGTTCACATTTTCCAGGTCAGCACGCATACGAAGGGCAGGAAGAAGCTGTGAGCGCAGATTTCAGTGCCAGTTTATTGGAAAGTTACTTACTCGGTAAATTTTAATTTGGCCAGTTCTGATATGTTTTTTTTTTTTTTTTTTTTTTTTTTTTTGTAAACAGGAATGGTTTTATTGTTTGGACCAAAAAATTCAATTCCAGTCTATTTGTGACAGCGTTTCTTATGCAACATTGATTTCCCAAGTGCAAGGCTAAATTAATAAGCATTCATTTTTCTTTATCTGTTGTTTTTCCATATGGCTGAACACTGAGACCCATATTCTCTATGGATTTTCTCCTTGTCTCCCTTATTAATAAACTGACAATACAGCTGTTCAGTCTCATACTGTGAAAAAAAAACCAACACTGTGCTGTAATAAAAAGGTACTGAGGCAGAAACTAATTATTTTATTTCTGTTAACTCACTTTTTCCTGCTTTTTGATATACTTCCCAAATTATTATCGAATCTATTTGTGTTTTGTTTTTGGTTTTTTTTCTGTCCTGCAAATTACTAAACTGACATTTCTTTTGCCAAAATGCAGAAGTATTGGAAACACATGCAGGTCGTTTCTAGTCCATTGTAATTATTTGCATACATCATTTGCATAATGTATGCATTTTTGCACAAAGTGGCCACATTTTCTCTTTGCCACTAATGTGATTATGAGTTGATTTGAAATGTATTATTCATAAAGTGTGGAACTGCCTTTGGTTCCACTCATAGAAACAGGATATACATAGAAATGAACATCAACAATAAAAAAAAGTGGAGACCTTGGGTTTCACTTACAGGCAAGTTAATCTAGTACAGTTATTTAACACTTTAATTGCACTGATATTTTTGCTTCTGTGCTCATGACTGTATCCCCTTCCCTACTTTTAACATGATAATGCAATGATTTGCATCTTCTTCATGTGTTTCTCCCATGGAGGGTGTGCACATACATCACTCCCTCCCCAGGCCACGCCCCTCTAAGTTAGACTGAGTGTCAAAAACCAACCTGCTCAACATGACAGAGTATAGCAGTAAACACAGTGAGACCGGGAAAAATGTTGAATATGAAATTAAATTAAGGACAATTGGACTGGACGTGGATCTGTACGAGCTACCAAAGAACAAGTGGTCCACAAACGTTGACATGTGGACAGAAATGGAGTATCCTGACATCCATGGTGTAGGGCACAGATGTCAAACATGCGGCCCGGGGGCCAAATCCGGCCCGCCAAAGGGTCCAATCCGGCCCGCGGCATGAAATTTGTGAAATGCAAAATTACACTGAAGATATTAAACTACAAAATAATAATGTGGAAAAAAAATAAGCCAAGCATTTACATAAAATAAAAGAATAAAATAAACAACAAAATGAGTAAAAACAGCTAAACTAATAGGTAAAAAAAAACAAGAAGAATTAATAATATATCAACTTGAACAAAATAAGACACAAATTAAACAAAAGTGAAGAAAAACTAAACTAAACTCAGTGGTGTCAAAATCATTTTAATTCAGGTTCCACACACACACACATACAGTCCAGTTAGATTTCAAGTGGGTCAGACCAGTAAAATATTATCGTAATAACCTATAAATAATGACAACCCCAAATTCTCTCTTTGTTTTTTTTGGTGTAAAAAAAGTAAAATTACATGACAATGTTTACATTACCAAACTATACTTTTACAAAAAATGGGAATAACCTGAACAAATATGAAGAAACCGAAATGTCTTCAGAAAAGTAAATGCAATTTTACCAATATTCTGCTTGTTACTAAATGTTTTTTGCGATTGTAATGCACATGTGTAAACGATAAACTGATAAACTGAGGCAGGATATTGTTAAAATTGCACTTTTTTTTTCTTAAGACAATTCAAGTTGTTCATGTTATTCAGTTTTTTACAGAACTTTGTAAATGTAAACCTGATCATAATATAATTTTACTTTTTTCCCTGTTATTATTTTACTGGTCCGGCCCACTTGAGATGAAATTTGGCTGAAAGTGGCCCCTGAACTAAAATGAGTTTGACACCCCTGGTGTAGGGGATCATCGCTATTTTTGCCTGAAACAAATATACATGGTTTCATCATCACTGACAACCAGGGTCCAAAACTAGGGCCCAGAACCAGCTGATCCAAAGTGCATTTACAGTAGACCATGTGCTGACCCCAGTGAATATATGCAGGATCTACTGGGACTGAGGAGATGTACTGAGTCTAGTTCAGATCAAGTACTTTATACAACACAGATACTACTGCTGTGGACCAGCAGGGTACGACTTTATTATTCTTGTAAATTAGGATATTTTTCCCACTGTTTTTAAATTATGACATTATTCTTGTAATATTATGGCTTTATTGTCGGAATATGACGACTTCAATCTCAGAAACGAATGACGTTTTTGTTAAATTATGAGTTTTTTTATGACTACGACTTTATTCTCATAACATTGTGATTCTTTTTGTATTCAACTTTATTATCATAAAATTGCAGGTTTTATATCGATATTTTATGACTTTATACTGGTAGTGACAAGTGTTTTTATTTTCTCATGTGGCCCTAATACTCCGTCGTAGCTTTATTCTCCAGTTCCCCCGCATTTGAAAAACTGGGTTAGCCTCAGTTTAACCCTTTCATGCATTAATTGTGAGAACCTTAGTCAAGATTTTTCTTCAGTGTTTTTATTCCTCCTTAGGCATGAAAAAAAACAATGCGATCAAGGTTTTTTTTTTCTGTGGATTTCAAAAATATCCATGCATTTAATTTTTGAAGTAAAGAAACGTGTTTAAAACCCAATATCAGAGAGGGATATGAAAACAGTGAAATAAAAACATGTTTAATGCTGCTAATCTGATGTCTTCTCACATTTTAACATATTCTAATGCTATTAATTCCTCACTTCATCGAGATAATATGCAAAAAAAAAAAACCTTCTTGTCTAACAAATAATTGATTTACACTCAAACATATTAGTGCAGATCAGGTTTATCAAGAACAGTAAAGTTACAGTAATGGTCTGAATATCAGGATATGAGATGATCTGTAAGTGTCCACTGTGTTGGCTGATATGGAACTAAAACAACTAAACCCGTGAATATACAAGAGAACAGCTGGAGAATAACTGTCTACTGGAGTGACTTATGCATGAAAAGGTTAAGTTAGTTTACTAATCATGTAGGAGCACAAGGTTCAGAATCACAAAATGAAGACAAAAACCATGAAATGATCTGATCATGAAACCAAGAGCTTTACTAAGAAGTATCGTTAGCCAAAAAAAAAAAAGTAATTTAAGGTATGATTTGACCCAAAAATACAGCTTAAACTAGAAAAGCACTTGGAGAGCGCAGACCTCCGCCAAGGTAGATCAGTGCCCCCCCCCCCCCCCCATTAATCACCGCCAAAATTTAATCATTTGTTCCTTGTGCCAGTGTCAACATTTCCTCAAATTTTCATCCAAATCCGTCCATAACTTTTTGAGTTATCTTGCACACAGACAGACAAACAAACAAGGTAATTAATGTTACCTGACACGAAACAGGATCCACAGATCTAGGTTTGGTTTCCTGGATTTGTGGATCCATCTACTTCTCTTTTCTTTGTCTTTCGGTGTCTGTAAAACGATAGCTCCGACTGCTTTTCAAACCTGTTCATACACTCAATCTCACAGCAGCTCTTCCCCATTTTTTATTAAATATTGTTCTTAAGTTTTGACAGTATTGAAGCCAACGCTGATACTCATCTCCCTCTTTCTGCCACTCAGTGGGCATAACCATGGTTACTTCCACTAGCGGTGAGGTCAAGTGCACACCCTCTATAGCACAGGTGTCAAACATGCAGCCCGGGGGCCAAAACTGGCCCACCAAAGGTTCCAATCTGGCCCTGTGGGATGAATGTGTGAAATGCAAAAATTACACTGAAGATATTAAGAGTCAATCCTTTTATTTTAGGGCCCATATAAAGACCTACTTTAGTCTCAAGTGAGTCAGATTAGTAAAATACTGTAATGGCACAATTACTTATAGCCATATATATTCATATACAGGGTGGGGAAGCAAAATTTACAATGAACATTAGTTGTTTTTTCTCAGCAGGCACTACGTCAATTGTTTTGAAACCAAACATATATTGATGTCATAATCATACCTAACAGTATTATCCATACCTTTTCAGAAACTTTTGCCCATATGAGTAATCAGGAAAGCAAACGTCAAAGAGTGTGTGATTTGCTGAATGCACTTGTCACACCAAAGGAGATTTCAAAAATAGTTGGAGTGTCCATAAAGACTGTTTATAATGGAAAGAAGAGAATGACTATGAGCAAAACTATTACGAGAAAGTCTGGAAGTGGAGGAAGCAACAAAAAACGTACCAAAGCTTTTATTAAAGCTCTCAAATCCAAAATCCTAAAGGATCCAACCAAATCCATGAGAAAAATGGCAATTGAACTTGAGGTAGACAACAAGACCGTTAGAAATGCAGTAAAATATGATTTGAAGATTTAAATTCTCATGACTTTCAATAAACTAATTGGTCATACACTGTCTTTCAATCCCTGCCTCAAAATATTGTAAATTTTGCTTCCCCACCCTGTATATTTTCATATATTTCATATATCATATAGGCTTCTAACTCTATTTCAGATATATTCATGTCACTGTGTATTATAGAGCAGTTTTGACCTCTTTTGTGTTGTGTCCAGAGTAGAAGGCCAAACCAGCATTTCTCACAGGGATCTTATCTCTAAGTTCCTGACACTAACCAAAACACTTTTGACACATCATAATTTTCTCATGGGAGACAGAAGACTACATTGTTATTTGTATTTTTGGGTTCAGACCGTCTCAGTCTTTTGTCTGAGTGATATCTCTTTCTATGGAGCTCCAAATAAAGTGATTTCTTTGACACTGAACGCTTGAACTTATAGTTTAGTTTAGTTTATTAGTTTGATCCCCATTAGCTGCTGCATACCCCAGCAGCTACTCTTCCTGGGGTCATCAACAACACAGAAACAAAGCACCAACAATTTCCCACAACTCACTCAACAAACAGGATGTACATACACTCAACACAACAACACAAAACCAAAAATCAGCAACAGCACACAATACAAAACAATTACAATAATAATATAAACAACAACAGAAAAATAAATAAATAAATAAATAAAGTAAAAAATAAAATAAGTAAATAATAATAATAATAATAAATAAAAACAACAAAAACAACAGCTCCACAACAAACAAAAAAACAAAACCGTCTAGATGATGTCATTATAGGATAAACAATAGCTCAGACAGTTATTCTTGGGTAAATATAAAAATTCTCAACCTTTTAGAAAAACTAACTGCTTGAATTTCTGAAATTAAAAATTGTGGCAATGTATTCCATGCCACCATTGCCCTGTATTGCACACTACCCTGTATTTGATTCGTCCTACAAGCAGGCAACAGGAAACGACTGTCCTCTGATTGACTTATCCTTCTTTACTGAAGACGAATTAGTAGAGTATTATTTTTCCATAACAATACTACCATAAAAACCTACAAATAATGACAATTCCAAATTTTTCCTCTGTTTAAGTGTAAAAAAGTGAAATTACATGAAAATGTGTACATTTACAAACCAGCCTTTTTAATAAAAAGAACATGAAAAACTAGAGATGTCCTAAGAGAAGTACATGAAATTTTGCCAATATTCTGCCAGTTATTCAAATATTTTATGTATTTGAAGTATTTGTGTAAGTGGAAGTTAGGGCATCGAACTCAAAAATAATATCATAATAACTTATAAATAATGACAACACCAATTTTTTCTCTTTGATTTACTGCACACAACATTAAATTATGAAAATATTTACATTAACAAACAATCCTTTAAAATGTGAATCACTTGAAACAAATATGAACACCTGAAATGTCTGAAGAAAATTAAGTGCAATTTTAAAAAACATTCTACCTGTTATTAAATGTTTTCAGTCTTTGTAGATCTGACCTATAATGCATATGTATAAATGATAAATGGAGGCATAATATTGATAAAACTGTACTTATATTTCTTAACAAATTCCATTTTTTTCAGGTTATTCACATCCTTTTGTTTGGATAGTTTTTAAATGTAAATATTGGCATAATTGAATGTTATTTTTTTGCACTAAAACAATTTGGAGTTGTCATTATTATTGGCTATCATGCTATTATAGCACTGGTCCGGCTCACTTCAGATCAAATTGGGCTGAATATGGCCCCCGGAAGAAAATGAGTTTGACATCCCTGCTCTATAACTTAGTTCCATGTCTGAGTTGTCTCTGTCCATGGTGCTGATTTTGAAGCTTGGTCATCCACAGTGTTCCTATTTAACTGACTTCACTAACTCATCAAATCTTTATTCTCCATTCCACACGCTGTGTTTCCTAGCTGCAGTCCACCTCTTTTAACTGTATTATAAAGCAATACTCCCCGCTGTTCCTGGCAAGACTGTACCTTCCCATCCTGCCCTCATTCACCAAGAATAAGACAAGAATAAAGGAAAAGCCTGTCAGTTATACACAGCTATTATTATTGCCTTCTTACACTGCTGGTTAAAAATACTGTGACTTCCACCAAAAGTCCAGTTCATCTCTATATATCTATGTTTTTATTACTTCCACCAAGGAGGTTATGTTTTCATCGGGGGGGTCTGTTTGTTTGTTTGTTTGTTTGTCTGTCGGTTACCAAGATAACTCAAAAAGTTATGGAAGGATTTGGATGAAATTTTCAGGAAATGTTGATACTGGCACAAGGAACAAAAGATTAAATTTGGTGGTGATCGGGGGGGACTGATCTGCCTCAGCAAAGGTCTGCGCTCTCCGAGTGCTTTTCTAGTTGATTAGTTAAACGTGGTCATCACCACACTGTTGAGATAAACTTATTTACTGTGTAATTACTAGAATGGAATACAATAGAATAAGATAGAATAAAATATAATACTAAAAAAACAAGTGGTGCAAGTCACAACAAACCCCACCCCTCACACGTATTGTAGCTTATTTTGGAATCGATCCAGCTGATGTCATCATGTCTGTGTGTGTGCTGATGTCAACAAATTTCGCCCCTTATAAATAAATGGGGAAAAAAAAAAAAAAAAAAAATTCATAAAAAAAATTTAACTAACTTTTCCCAAAATGTAATCACATCTATTCATGGTCACTGGCAATCTATAAACCCAATTTGGTGTGAATTCAACCAACAGTTTTGCTGTTAAACTGTTAACAAATAAACAAAGTGATGCCAGGCACAACAAACCCCGCCCCTCGCACATATTGTAGCTTAATTTGGCATCGATCCAGCTGATGTCATCGTGTCTATGCATGTGCTGATGTCAGCATATCAATTGCCTCTATATATGTGGCAAGTTTGAAGTAAATTGAAACAAAATTTGTGTTTTTTAGAGACTTGAATTTTGACTGTTATAAGTAAATGGGAGAAGAAAAAAGATTTTTAAAAAAAATTCATAAAAAGTGTGAACTTTGACCTACTTTTCCCAAAATGTAACCAAATCTATTACGGGTCACTGGCAATCTCTAAACCTAATTTGGTATGAATTCAACCAATAGTTTTGCTGCTAAAGTGTAAATAAACAAACAAACAAACAAACAAACAGAACCAACAACAAAACCCCTTGCCTGGGGGGGGGGGGGGGGGGGGGGGGGGGGGGGGTATACTACATATACTACACATCCAAATAAATATAGTACCATCTAGTAAAATACAAAATATAATGCAAAAACAACTATTTATATGAAAAAATAAGACTGTGAGTACAACTTGATTTACATATGATTTATATTTATTTATTATATATCTTTATATATATATATATATATATATATATATATATATATATATATATATATTAGACTACACCCACTTTTCAAACCACCGTAGAACACTTAAATAACTGTTACACTTAAATCACTGTTTCTCTTTATATCAATGCCCTGAAATGTGTAAATACAATCAGAAGTCTTAATTTACAGGATTGTACAGGAAGTCCTTTTAGAGTAGCTCTTTAGCAAGTGTCTTTTAGAGTATATATACTAACCTTATTGTCAACCTGGTACTAACCCACTATTGTGTTGTGTTTTGGTCTGTTTGATTTTTGTCTTCTTGTGCTGTATGTAAGCTGCTGAATAATTGAATTTCCCCCGGGTTCAATAAAATATTTATCTATCTATCTATCTATCTATCTATCTATCTATCTATCTATCTATCTATCTATCTATCTATCTATCTATCTATCTATCTATCTATCTATCTATCTAGTTTATTTGACAACAATGTTTTAACATTGAATTAAAGTGACAGAGGCTGAGATGGCGGTGATCAGTAA
The DNA here is from genome assembly GCF_902148855.1 of Sphaeramia orbicularis. Lineage (NCBI taxonomy): Eukaryota > Metazoa > Chordata > Actinopteri > Kurtiformes > Apogonidae > Sphaeramia > Sphaeramia orbicularis. Next base: position 13,032,680 of record NC_043969.1, on the reverse strand, counting down.
ACATCCAGGTGTGATTGTGAGACAGGAGTAGTTCAGGAACATCCGGATAACAGAGAATCAAAAGCACTAATGCAGAACCACATGAGCCTCTGAAAGAGTTGTGCTGGTTTTTACAATCTAATAACAAACACCTGCTGAAATCAGAATCTATTTACATATACACTATATTTAGAGCATTTTCACCACTTTTTCTTGCTGTTGTACAGTCTTTTATTTATTTATTTATTTATTTATTTATTTTCACACAGGGACCTGAAACCCTAAAGCATCTTAAAATTACCAAATTTCCTCGACAAAAAAAAACTACTTCTGCAGCCTGCGTTGTGTCAATGTGGTGTTCAAACCAACCAGTGAATTATCCATTCAGGCAGTGGTTTTTGGAGACAAAATTGCTACTTTCCTGTGGCTTTCAGTGTTTGTAAATGCAGCAATAAAACAGCTTCAGTGCAACCCGTCGGAAAATGAATGAGGCGTAGCTCAATATGCCTGAAGGACATCCATCTACCATCCAAACACTGAGTCCTCATGAGGGTCAAGGGGTGCCAGAACTGAAATCCGCTGATAGTGGTTGTAACTTTTTTTTTTTGTACGACAGAGTCATACTATAAAAAAATAAAATAAATAAATAAATAAAAATTCTACTCGTTGTAGTAGTTCAACTCTGCATCACCATGCAGTTGGAAAAGGCTAGCCAATTTTTTCAAGCAGTGAGTCGAGCTGTTTTCACCTCTTTTACATATTGTCAAATTTCATGTGCATTTTACAAGGCATTCGTGTGTTTCATCACATGGATGCATTATATCAATTCTTGTTTACAGCTCAAAAAAACATGTTTAGAGCTTTGTATCACTATTATTTCAAATGAATCTGCACTAATAAACAACAGTCCTGTAACATATATTATAAATGTTGGTGTTTTTGACAAATTCAATACGTGGCTACCGGGCCATTTCTTCAACTAGATGTATTTGTAAGCCTTGCAAACTTGAATTTAAAAAAAGTTTTTTAAAACTCACCTACTCAGTCCTTATAAGTTCAAATAGTTTTGTCTAGTTTAAGATCTGTAAGAGGACAAACTTAAATTACAAGAGAAATCGCTATTTTGTAATTTTTTTCTGAACTGTGTTGAACAAATGTTATTTCCACCAATTTCAATACACAACTGTTTGTATATGTTTTAAATAACTATTACCCTCTAGAATTGTCTGATACAATTTTTGTAACCATTTTTTATCAGTTTTTTTTTTTTCATTGTGTTTTTTTTTAATGTGTGGTGAGAACTTTTACAATATTTTAAAAAATGTTTGTGGTGGTGGAAATGACAAATGAATTGATGCGAATGAAGTGAAACAATATTTATTTGAAATATTTTTAAATACTGATAATGATAGTACCCTCAAGTATCTAGTTTAAGTTTAGGTTTCTGTATTTAGTTATTATTTTTTTATTACTATTATTTTTTTTTAGTTTAGCAGTTTATTGTTTATTACAGTTTATTGTATATTTATTCAGCTTTTGTTTTGTCCCTATAGGCCTGTGACCTTTCTGCGTTGTCTTATGTGCATCTTTAAAAAAAAAAAAACCATATTGATATATAAATATAACATATAATTATATTATTAATGTATAATTAATGTATTTTTTTTTTTTTTTTTACCTTTATTGAAGTGACACCAAGTGACAAAGATATTTATGTACAGTATTATGTAATATTTACATTACATCATCAAAATGTGGGGGAAGGGGGGTGGGGGGATGGAGTACATATGGCATGTAATATACAAAAGAAACAAAAGGTCAGTCAGTAATAAAAATCAGTGTCCTGTCCTGGTTGTGTAAACATTTTGTGTGTGGTGGAGTGTGTAAGATATGTATGTGGTGTGACGTGTGATGTGGGCTTCTGAAAATAAATAAATAAATAAATAAAAAAAAAAAAATAATAATAATAATATATTTCAATTTTAAACATGAATAAATTAAAAAAAAAAAAAAAAAAATCAGGGATATGACCAAAGACAATCATTAGGTAACTGAAACTAAATGAGAAGAAGAGGAAGGAAAAGAGAGAGAGAGAGAGAGAGAGAGAGAGAGAGAGAGAGAGAGAGAGAGAGAGAGAGAGAAAGGAGGAAAACAGGGAGGCAATAAAAATAAGTAAATAAATGAATGAAAATGTGTACTTAATGTTAATTTAATGTGTAATATTCAAAAGTATAACACATGTACTCACAGTCCATGTCACTTGGACCTTAAATGTAATTTCTGATACTTAATTCAGGTACATGAATAGTTTTCAAATGAATCATATTTTTAAACATTATTTTCATCGTTGAAGTTTAAAAGTCTGGGTGTGCGACAAGGAAAAAAGTGGGATTTTCACACTTCTAAGGATGTTGAAAAGCATGAAAAAATCATAATAGAAAGGTGGTAATTTTTTTCTAAGATGGTTTGAATGTAAGTTTGACAAGGAAAGTGGAATTTGTACAAAATGATGTGTATTTTTAAAAATATGACCAAAGAACATAAAAGTGCCTGTAGTCTAAAAATCACCCTCATGTGTTGGCTTTAGTGAGTGGGTCCACATTTAGACAGGAATCTATTATAAAGGAGCTGTGAGAACTGCATTTAATTCACTGGTTTTATTGTAAATTGTATAACGGCGTATACTGGAGTTCCACTGGGTCCTAATTCTGAAGTGCCTTTGGAGGTACTGAATATAACTATTAAGCAAATAGGGTTATACAAGTTTAAGATACCACTCCAGTACAAACCTTCAACTTCGGCCTTTTCGATAATGTGGATATTGTTCCTGTTTTCTGTTCAAGTGCTCCTCATCCACTGAGTGTCGTTCCAATCACAGATAGTTTCACCTACTCCATCTCTCTCTCCAAAACAAGGGTGTCAACTCATTCATCACCACTGTTTTGTGTTGTGTTTGACAGAGGATCTGTACAAGACTTAACAAATTTGAAACTATTTTTTCCCTCCTGTGAACAATAAAAAAAAAAATCACAGACTGATAAATCACACAGTTTAGAAGTTGTTTCAGCAATTTATAGTCTGTTATTTTATCATCTGCAACAACTTGGCTTTAACAGATGGGTGATTAATAAAAGACGCTGGCAGTGCATTTTGATACTTTGACACATTATTAAAGTCAAACCGGAGCGGAACGACCACTAAAATCTTTTTTCAGTTCAAGTGAATGTTGCCAATTTTCAGGCCATTATGTCCAACCATTTCTGAGATATTGCATCTTAAATGTAATAATGTTGGCCAACGGACAGAGCACCACATAGAGAGCCAATAAAAGACTCTTTTGGGTCTTTCTGCAACACAGTTTTTAGTGCTTTTTGTGAACTATTTTTGCCAAATGTCCATTATGATAATGCTTTGTGAGAATATTTTTGCACATTAAGGGCCAGGGGCTTGTTTCTGCACTAGTTTGTTAAATTGTCAAGCCCAGTGCAACGAAAAATGCTTCCATTTAACGCATACACAAAATGCGCTATCCCGTTTCTGGGCTAGTTGGTGAAAAGTGAGCGCTCGTCCAGTTCCGCACTACAGAGCTGATTAGAATGAGGATGTTTTCTTGTAGCTTTATTTCACTTCGTTTCTGTCATGTATTTCCTTGAAATATTATTTACATTTGAAAAAGAAGATTTTTAACACAAGTTTGACAATATATTTAATGATATCAGAATTTTCCCATGGACATTTTGCACTGAAAAACAAATTTACTGAGTAAGGATTGATCCGCTCACTGAATTTTATTCTCTATCGATTTATGGATAAATATACACTGTACAAAAATATAAACACACCACTTTTGTTTTTGCTCCCATTTTTCATGAGCTGAACTCAAAGATCTAAAACTTTTTCTGTGTACACACAAGGTTTATTTCTCTCAAATATTGTTCACAAATCTGTCTAAATTTGTGTTAGTGAACACTTCTTCCTTGCTGAGATAATCCATCCACCTCACAGGTGTGGCATATCAAGATGCTGATTAGACAGCAGGATTTTTGCACAGGTGTGCCTTAGGTGGCCCAATAAAAAGCCACTCCAAAATGTGCAGTTTTATCACACAGCACAATACCACAGATGTCACAAGTTTTGAGGGAATATGCAATGGTCATGCTGACTTCAGGAATCTCCACCAGAGCTTTTGCCTGTGAATTGAATGTTCATTTCTCTACCATAAACCATCTCCAAAGCTGTTTCAGAGAATTCATGAAGAAGACTGTGCGAGGAAAATGGTGGTCACACCAAATACTGACTGGTTTTCTGACCCCCCTGGACCACCCAATACAGTAAAAGTGCACATTTTAGAGTGGCCTTTTATTGTGGCCAGCCTAAGTCACACCTGTGCAATAATCCTGCTGTCTAATCAGCATTTGGATATGCCACACCTGTGAGGTGGATGGATTATCTCAGCAAAGGACAAAGGAGAAGTGTTCACTAACACAGATTTAGACAAATTTATGAACAATATTTGAGAGAAATAGGCCTTTTGTGTACATAGAAAAAGTTTTAGATCTTTGAGTTCAGCTCATGAAAAATGGGAGCAAAAACAAAAGTGGTGCGTTTATATTTTTTTTCAGTGTAGATTAGTTCAGGACAAAGTGTGTTTGGCTTTGAGAGATGAATGAATGAATGAATGAATGAATGAGAACCATATGGGGGCAGTGCCAGTGAACTGGTGCCACACACACCAACAGGTGTGTGTGTGTGTGCGCACGTGTTATGAGATATGAGTGCGTGGATGAGAGGAATGGAACAGAGTTCAGTTTTTCGATACAATCTGTTTGTCCTGTTGTTGCCGTGGTTACGGCCAACATACATTGGTCATACGTCTCAATTATTTTTTCTTCCATCATTCCAAAAATGTTCACACAAGGCTGCATCTTGTTTCATCGTTTTGATGTCTCCTTCTTCGGACAATGACCACTTCCATGTGTGCACAATTACGTATACAAACTGTTTGCACCTCCCTTTGAGACGTGATAAATATAGATGTAGTTTCCATGAGCTCGGGTTTGATAAATCACTTTGCGTGTGCTAAATTAATATATTTCCATTTGCTCCTCCCAGCACATGCACAATTACGTGTAAACGCCCCATTTTACATATTCATAAACATTAACTGCATGCAGATGCGCTATTTTGCACCTTTGAAAGATGCAACCCTTAGTGCACTGTTAGTAAATCAGTTTGTACATTTTTCATACACGCAAACCTTTTGCAGATCCGGGCCTAAGTATACAATGGGTACGGTTACATGATGTTTTTTAAATCCGATTTATTTTTCCAGAAGAAATTAATCCGGAACAAAACTACTTTCTCTTCTGTTTACATGGAAATGTTAAACCTGAATAAAGGTTTACGTGAGAAATGTTTATTCGGTTCTCGCAGCCCTTCTGTTAGCTTAGCTTAGCATGGTCACACGTAGCCAGTTTTTTAAAGGTGATCTGTCATCTTTTGTAAGTGATTTTGTGAAATCCGACTCTCCCTAATTATTTCTTTAGATCCGCGACTTACTGCACTCACACAATCTTGGGACTGTTGTGTTGACAGAAGTTGGAAAATCTTTTTGTTGGAAGGGATGCATGCGCTAAATTAGCTTTGCTTTACCGTTTTAGCTTTGCATTAGTTTTATTTCTCAAGATTTATTAGTGCAGTAAGTCACATCGCCGTGATTTGAGCCTCAGTTTGTGATCATATTGACCCCCGGACTAAAGGAATGATTAGGGAGAACTGAATTTCACAAATCACTCATAAAATACTACAAATACCTATAAAAGCCTGGCTGTCTGACCATAGCAATGAAGCCATTATGCTAAGCTAGGCTAAGCTAAGCTAACGGAAGGGCTGCAAGAACAAGGCAGTCAGTGTGCTGCAGTGCAAACGGTTTTGCCCACTTATCAAACTCATTAGTGCATGACAAATGAATGAATGAAAACAAGTGGTGAACTCTTCCTTCAGGGTTTTCCAGGCTGGTAGATCCCATCAGAATAGCCCACTGGGATGGTTTGGGTTGACTAGACTGCATTGCATATTCTTCTGCCAACGCAGAATGTGTGCGTTATCACAACAGGACAAGACAACGAGCATGTGCAGAACGGAAGGAATAAAGTCCAAACGGAATAAAGGGTTTACATGTCCCAGGAATAATTTAGCCTGGATTCAAAAGTGGATTAAACCAGTGACTTTAATCGGGTTTAAATTTAATCCCAATTTTTCTTTTTCAACTGGAATAAGGTGTTTACATGGACATCTGAAATAGGATCTAACATTTAATCAGTTTAAACCAGGAATAAAAGTTGTCATGTAAACACACGGAATATAAAGCTCATTATTCTTTTGGTAATCTCTAAGACCTGTGATGTAATGTTGCCAGGCAACCATCTGTTCATATAACCCAGTTGGACACGAGCCCTGAACCCCATGTCGTTCTCTGTCTTGTGCAGATTATAAGGGCAGGTTCAGTGTCTGTGAGTAAAGACCACCTGAGGGTTCAGAAGCCCATACATACTGTATATATATGATCATCCTGCTGCTGATTTCTTTTCTCTATTTTTATCCCCTGCTTCCCTTTTTTTGCTTCCTTTTTGCTACACTTTACTGTTTCCATAATGTACAGGGTGGGGAAGCAAAATTTACAATGAACATTTAGTTGTTTTTTCTCAGCAGGCACAACGTCAATTGTTTTGAAACCAAACATTTATTGATGTCATAATCATACCTAACACTATTATCCATACCTTTTCAGAAACTTTTGCCCATATGAGTAATCAGGAAAGCAAACGTCAAAGAGTGTGTGATTTGCTGAATGCACTCGTCACACCAAAGGAGATTTCAAAAATAGTTGGAGTGTCCATAAAGACTGTTTAGAATGGAAAGAAGAGAATGACTATGAGCAAAACTATTACGAGAAAGTCTGGAAGTGGAGGAAGCAACAAAAAACGTACCAAAGCTTTTATTAAAGCTCTCAAATCCAAAATCCTAAAGGATCCAAGCAAATCCATGAGAAAAATGGCAATTGAACTTGAGGTAGACAACAAGACCGTTAGAAATGCAGTAAAATAAGATTTTAAGTTAAAATCTTACACAAGAACACCAAAACACTTGTTGACAACAGCAACAAATCCAACTTTAACAATTTTTGGGAATCATGTTTATGGCCACCTTCTAGCCCAGATCTAAACCCTCTGGATTCTGCTATTTGGGGCGTTTTAGAACATGCTACCAAAAGAACATCACACAGCAATGTCGACTTTCTTAAAGATACTGTTAAAGAAGAATGGGAGAAGTTCTCACCCGAATATTTGAGGAACACTTGCGCAAGTTTCAGGAAGCGTGTGAAGGCAGTTATTGAGAAAGAAGGAGGACACATAGAATAAAAACATTTTCGATTATGTCAATTTTCTTGTGGCAAATAAATTCTCATGACTTTCAATAAACTAATTGGTCATACACTGTGTTTCAATCCCTGCCTCAAAATATTGTAAATTTTGCTTCCCCACCCTGTATATATTCAATATGTATTCATTACATGTATATATTATCTTTTCTTGCAATAAAAAGACAAAAAATCTAACTCGCATTTTGTTTGTTATATAGCGAGTTCAGCATTTCTGAGGTCAATGAGTAGAAAGATGCATATAAATACCTGATTGTCTGATTAAAGGAGACTTTAAAGGAGACTAAAAATACCAAGTGAGCAGATCACATTTCATGTAGATACATCCAGGATAATTGTGGTATGTAGTGATTACTCAGGATAGGGAATATCTCCGGGAGTCTTGAGGGGTGGGAAAGCTATTAGTGTGGTGTCTTCTCTAATATCCTCTGCCATCCTTCCTATAAAGTTCCTCACCTCTGGATTTCCCCACTGGCGCGGTAGGATTAAAAGGAGTTGGGTTCTTTTGGGGATGAATGAGCTGCGAGTCCCAGCCTGTTAGTGAGAAGTTCGACCAATTTGATCTGAAGTTTTACATCATGCTGGTCTTTGCCCCTCGAGTGCCGACCCTGTTCTATTTTCTGTGCGTTCAGTGACTAGTATCGGCATTATTTTTATTTGTTCGCATGGTGATAAAACTGAAATAGAAGGCTGGTTTTCAATCTCTGTCTTCTTTGTTTTATTACAACTTGATTTTCCCAGAACACCTATATCTATTTACACACATCTTGTTTAGATCGAGTGTAAAACCCCCTAGAAACCTTTAAAAAACGAGAAAAGCACTCAGAGCGCAGACCTCCGCCAAGGCAGATCAGTGCCTGCCCCCCCCCGATCACTACCAAAATTTAATAATTTGTTCCTTGTGCCAGTATCAATATTTCCTGAAATTTTCATCCAAATCTGTCCATAACTTTTTGAAAGATCCGGATCAGTCTTTGCCATTTGATAGAACACCCCATTGTAAATCCCTGAGTCAAACTGCATGAGATTTGCACAGTTCCCCCATATTGTGATTTCCACCATAAATATTAGTCCCATATTTATTTGACCTATATTTTAAGATTCCTTGACCATGAAAACATACCATTAGCAACTGGATTCATAATTATATCCTTATTAGTTCAGTAGTTATTCACGAAAATCACATTTCTCGTAATGGCGGTTTTCTTCTGGATCTAGCTCCTTAAGTATTAAAGCTACATGAAATCCCGTGGCATACTCCCGATGTGGAACTGACTGAGCTACACGAGGGCGCTTGTCAGAAATTTCTACCTTTAATATTAAAGGTACAGTAGGCCAAAAAGTAAGGGCACCCCCATTTTTTATATAAATTGAGATAAAAGCCGCCTTCTGGATCAGATCCGGATCAGCCTTTGAAATGTGATAGAGGACCCCATTGTCAATTCCTGAGTTAAATTTCATGAGTTTTGGTCAATAATTAAGTGAGATATTGGGAAACGAAAATTTTGGCCCCATTTACCACAATGTTAACGAAAATTTCAAAGTGATCCAGAATCCAGGATTTCCTCCGAATCACCCCCAAAAGTTAATAATTTCTTCCTTATCCCATTTCCAACGAACCCTGAAAATTTCATCAAAATCTGTCCATAACTTTTTGAGTTATGTTGCACACTAACGGACAGACAAACAGACAAACAAACAAACCCTGGCAAAAACATAACCTCCTTGGCGGAGGTAATTAATTCATTCTGCTTTGAGTGTTTCTAATTACATCCCCTATACGTACATACTCCCAGGTCTGTGAAAAGTAGCTAACGGAGACAGAGCTGTTTAAGTGGAATTCAGATACAAATGAAGTCTTCACAAGCATTTTCCTGTCATAATGAATTATTTATTTCACAATATTTTGGTAAATTACTCGTTTCCGTATGCTGTTATTTTCCACGAGCTCATTTTAGTCAGTCCACTAAAATCTCTTGTCAGTCGGTCTCATCAAATAAATGTTTTGCTGCATATTTAAACAAGATGCTTAAAATTCATGATGATAATAAAAGTAGTAATAATGTGATGATGATGATTCAAAAGAGCAAACATTTTAATTCATTTTCTTTCTTTTTTTTTTTTTCTTTTCTCTTATTTCCTCTAGGTAAGATGACCTTTTCTGTCCCTCGCTGTGTACATAGGTGTGGTATGTTTGTGGAAAGATGGATCCTTGGCTTATATTGTTCTTCAGAGGAGAAGGAGCACACATCAGTAAGTTGAGGAATACCCTGATGATGCTGATGGTTGGCATTTTGAGGTGTTTTTTATGTTAAACATGTTTCTATGGATCAGTAGATGGACTGTTGAAGAATGAAACTCCACATGAAATGGCTAGCTGAGTGCCGTTTGCTTTTGCATGTTTACATATTTCTTGCAAAAAAAACACCACACTGTTCGACCCCACATTTTGAACATCCACTGGGCTCTAGCTCCAAAAGTGACACCTATACCTATAGCAGGGCTGGGCGTATCGATCTAAATATCGATAGTATCGACACCAAGGTGAGCATCGGTATCGGATCGATACAAGTGTGATGAGATCGATACTTTTGGTGCAGTTTGTCTTCTGTACTTCTTAATAATGACTCCCATCCTTTACGAGGTGAATTTCAGCTCCTTTCCTCTGGACGGAGGTTCTTAGTTCCAAGGTGCAGGACACAGCGTTATAAAAACAGCTTTGTTCCTGTCGCCGTCACTGAGCTCAATAAGAAATAGTGACATTGCACTTTACTAACTTATTTTAGTTATTTATCCCATTTCTTTGCTCAATTTATTATTATTGTGACTTCAGATTTTTAAATTTTTAAATTTTATGCTCTTATCCTGGTTTTTATCCCGGATTGTTCTTATCTTTTCTGGTTTTTATTGTGTTTTATTGCATCTAGTTTTTATTTATTGGATTTTATTTATTTATTTTCTTCTTTTTCTTTTTTTCTCTATTTTTATTTCGAACATGCAAAGAAAATAAAACAAAACAAAGCAAATTAAGAAACAAAATAACATTTAAAGCTGTACCGTATGATGTGGCATTTTTACACTTTTCTTTTGTCATCTTAAAATGCTCCTAATAAGTGTGTGTCAAACTAAAATGTAAAAGAAATCCACCAGGTATTGAAACTCAAAAATGTTTAATTCTCATATATTTCTGATAAAAGTCTGACCAATCATTTTAGTCGGTCCGAATAAAATAATTGGCCGAACCTGACTGAGCCTCCTGTCAATCATCCATTATCGGCCGTCCAGCATCCGATCCATTATCTCCGTCTCACATCCGATATGTGTCCCTCTGAATCCACGGACCTGTTTTAGCACACGCGGTGACAGGTCTTTTAAAGCTGTGGCACCACGTCTATGGAATGACCTGCCTCTACACCTACGGTCCATGGACTCTGTAGAGAGCTTTAAGAAACACCTCAAAACCCTCCTGTTCAAAAAGGCTTTTTAGTCTCCCACCTGACCCAGGACCACCACAGACTGATTACACTCTATATATTCATCATAACGTACTCCATGTGTCACCCCCCCCCAGTCTCTCTATATCTCTATCGCTCTCTTTTCTCCTCCTTTACTCTCTCTCTCTCTTTAACCCCAACTGGTCAAGGCAGACAGCCATCCTTCAGGAGTCTGGGTCTGCTCGAGGTTTCTGCTGTTAAAGGGAAGTTTTTCCTCGCCACTGTCACCAATCACAAGTGTTTGCTCCTGAAGGATTCTGTTGGGTCTCTGTAAACTTAATTTGATTCTGATTTGAATTGATAAAGCACTTTGTGACTCTGTCTGTGAAAAGTGCTCTATAAATAAAATTTACTTTACTTTACTTACTTACTCTGAATCTGATGCTTCACTGGTGCTGCTCCTCCTGTCACTGACCACAGTCTACTGTCTAGGATGTGTTTGGATAGAACTGACATGCACATGTGGAAGGGGGAAAAACGATTTATGAACAGAAACAACAACGGGGCACGAACGGGAGTCTGATGAAGGATGGAGAGATAAAAGTCCGGAAGTCAGCTGTACTGGACTGAACAGGTCTGCATAAAGCTCAATTCTATGACGGGGGACTCATACAGGTACATGTACATGGTGTCACACATGTAAGATGATGTAGGATGATAATTGTATGGACTATGAAACTTCAAATGTCCACGGAAAATTTGCGGAGGCCGTACGTTCACAGTGTGCGCGCCCATCCTCTGGGCACTGCAGTGAAGACACTGACCCAGTACTGCACAGACCAGGTCTACTGATGGAACAGGAGCCGCGGGCCCGCAGCAGGTGGATGATGCATCTGATTACTGAGGGAGGGGTCCGCGGACACGCCAAAACGGACCGGACCTCCACCTCTGCTTCCTCCTCTGTTTCCATTGCGCATCAGGTGAGAGGAGGAGCCTCAGAGGCAGAGGGAAGGGGGCGGGGCTTTGAAGGGAGGCGGGTTGTTCATGTTCAAACTTTTACTAAGTGCTGTGAGAAATACCACATCGGTAGGTATAGCTTTAAATGTACAGATCTATCTTCAAGCACATACAAGTCTGAATTTTGCATGATCGAAAAGGAGTAGGAAGAAGTATAAACTTATTTAATCCTACCCCTCAGTGCTTTTACACCTCTATCGTTAACTTTATACAGCAATCAGCCTATACTATTTCCCTAATGTTAGCATCGTACCACAACAATCCATAATGCAGTAACTGAATTATCCACAACAGTATGTTCATGTCAGTACAGTCACACAAACAGACTCAACAAATCAAACATTTTCTTCAATAATTACAGCAGATTTATCAGTATAACATCATTCATAAACAAACAAGTCTCACTGTCATTATTAAATACTGTACCTCTCAAGAATCAATTCTTTCTATCTTTTTTTAAACTGAATTATGTTTGATATTGTTTTATCTCCACACACAATTTGCCACAGTTTTACTCCACAGTGGTGATACAGAAACTTTTTAATGTAGTGCGTACTTTATGAATCTTTAAATTTAATTTTCCCTGTAAATCATAGCCCCCTTCTCTTTCACAAAACATTTCTTGAATATTGCCCGGTAGTAAATTGTTCTTTGCTTTATATACTATTTGAATAGTTTGGAATTCCACAAGGTCAATGAGTTTTAAAATTTTAGATTGTAAAAATAGTGGATTTGTGTGCTCCCAAAAACCAACATTGTGAACAATTTCTATTGCTCTTTTTTGCAATATAAAAATCCTATGTAATGAACTTATCCATGCTGCTATACTGATGAATGGTGGAATACTGAGCACTTTTTGTCTTTTTGTCCTGTCTGTAAGCGTGATCAAGTACCTGTCTTACATGTTCAACGTATGTATTGTTGTCATACCAAAGCAATCGCCTAGACTGCAGAACAAATCTACCTACGGGTACAAATAAAGTCACCTTGACCTTGATACATTCAGCAAATGTCTTGAATTTCCTCAGAGTTCATGCAGTGCAGCTTCTCTCCTAGTCTGTCTCTCTACCACCCCCACCCCCCACCCCCTGCTCTGCCAGAGAGTCAGAGCACTGACTGAGAGCAGCCTGTGATGGCAGAGAGAAAGAGAAGCGCTGTGTGGAGCTTATTCACTGCAGATGACACGGAAACTGCTACATGTGATGTGTGCGATAAAGTCATTTGTCACTATAGTAACACCGCAAATTTGCACAAACATATTAAAGCCTTTCACCCTCGGAAGAACTCTGAGCTGCAAAACAAAGTTTAGGAAGGAGGAGGAGGAGGTGGGGAGATCCCCAAACCCAAACAAGACCCCCGACACAGAGACAGAGGTTTTCAGCCAAAAAAAATCAGGATTATCCAGGTAATCTCCAGTATTTAGTGTTTTTCATGGTGTAATTGGTGATCAGAGAGGCAGTTAAAGCAGACTGATTAACCTGTTAAACCCTGACCATATTTTCAGGGGAAAAACGCCTAAAAAGACATACCCAAAGTAAATGAAGAATTACTTCACAATAATAAGGTTCATATGGATGTTCTTGGCGTCTATGGACATTTAGAGACCTCACAAAATCTATTCCCATTGTCTAATATATTGTATCTGAGTAAACTGTAACAAACTAAAAGAGAAATTAGATTTTTTTTTTTTTTCCTCGTCTGTTTTTTTTCGGCTGGATTGACGATGATATGCATAAATTAATTGTTTGTGTCGGAGATTTTTTAATAGCGTATATTTCACCCCACAAAGATTAAAAATCATGTTTGAACATTAAAGTTTGCACTAAAATACACTTTTGATGTAGTTTTATTAACATTAGGGTCTAAACTTTGAGCAAAAGTTGAAAAAAAAAAACAGCCATTGTCCTGATTTATTATATTTTTATAGTAGATCAATATTAATATAATTTTTTAGGCGGGCCGATAGGGCTAAAGTTATACTCTTATCATATATTCAACCAGTTGGGGAAAAAAGTATCAGTATCAGCAATACTAACCCTGTATTTACTTGGTATCAGGTCGCTACCAAAATTCCCAGTATGGCCCATTCTTAACCTATAGACATCCGTGTGAAAATGGCTTATATTGCAGCTGGAATAAACATGATTACAGAAACAAAAAAAAAAAAAAAGATAACAGAAAAAGAAAAGATATATAAATGGTAACTTTATTATAGATATTTTTTTTTAATATAACTCACCTATTCAGATTACATGAAGACTAAATGGTTATGGGTAACACTGGTCAACAACAAATTTATTGTTGAAGTTTTTTGAGCTGATTTAGGATAATTTTGGTGTGCTGAATCCAAAAATCACATTAATTTTGCTCAATCAGGTCAACTTTCTGAACTATGCTACATATTGGCTTTTTAACATTTTTGCTTACATTTATGGGCATTTTCACATCATATGATACAAAATTCTTTCATATTTCTTGCAATAAACGAGTTCTGAAGATTTTACTTTTGCCAATTTATGATTAATGTTTTTTTTTTAATATAACAGGTGAATGAAATGGCTTCGACTAGAAGATCTTGCAAAAATAAGCCTGACGTATTCTGCTACATCTGCGGTGAATACACCATTGTACCTAACAGGAATCAAGTCACAAGTTTCATAAAGTGTGCTTATCAATCTTATTTTGGTATTAAACTTGGTGACCAAGATAAAGTTTTACAAAAATGTAATCAATTTTGTGAGAAAATCAAATTTTTCAAAATCAAATTAGCAAAAAAAACCTGACCTGATTGAGAAAAACAGATGTCATTTTTGGATTTAGCGGTGCAAAATGGTCCTAATTCAGTTGAAAAAACCTAGACAACTTGCAAAAAATATTTTTTTGTAACCCAGTGTAATAAATGGAGTTTCCGCTTTTGCATTCATAGATTTTGTTTCGTAAATACAACTTTGGTAGCTCTACTTTAGTTCAGTTAAGGGAGTTACACTAACAACATCAACAAACAATTCTGAATTCATGAAGTTTATCAATCATACAATACAATAATTGAAGTAACTTAGCTGCATTAGCTGATGTTAGCATCATTTCATATTGGATTTCATGGTATGTCAGCTAGCCTGCTAATTAGCCCAGGAAGGTAATGTGCGTGCTTAAATACATTTCATAACTTTCATATAACTGTACAACTGTATGTGTTAACATGTATGAAGTAGTTGAAATTCCATGAAGATGTTAATATACACTTAGTCAATATTCTCTCAGTTTTTTTTTTTTTTTTAGTCATTTCACCCTTTTAGTCCAAGTAATAACATTTGTTTCCATAAAACCAATACATCAGTCATCTCAAGGTTTTTAAAATGCCAGAACAAACACCACATGAGGTTCATTCTCTATTTATATACAGTTTTTTGGTGACAATTAATCCATAACTTAGAACTCATGAGTTCTCTGCAGAGATTATAAATATTTTAGAAGCGGTTTCATTCTTCTTGTGATGTTCTTACAAATTTTGATATGGTTTTATTTTTTATTTATTCCTATTGGTGCTATATACTGTCCCGTGCTTCAGGATATCATAGTTTGGTTAGTGTTATTTACTGTAGTAAATGTCTGCAGTGTTATTATTGTCGTCATATGTCTGCACTGTGATGTCATTTTGTTTTGCACTGTGTTTTTTTATGGCGTTGAGCCTCCTTGCACTATTTACCCACAATAAAGTATATTTTATCTTATTTCACACCGACATCTAAGCTGAAAAAATGACAAATTCTGAGAAAAACAAACAAAATTGTGTGATAAATTGTCATAGTCGGATCATAAAGTAGTCTGTAGGGGCCATGGTGTCAAATGTATTGTGTAAAAAAGCTCAAGAGATCAGATTTGGTTCCATGGGGACCTTCCTTTAAGGGTCTGATCAGACATTCTGTGACTGTGTGTATGACCTTCCCAGCCATGAATAAGACTCTGAAAACACTTTTATATGACAGTGGTTAGAGTTTGATGATAGGTGTAGTGATCTTTTCGTCTCCTGGGGGTGACCCTGAATATAAAGAAATCCATCTGTTTGTGACAGAACGACCGTTTCTGTAGTCTGCAGTGGTTTTCTTCTTGGTCAGTTTCCTGATGTGTTGTGCTTCATTAGCGTCTACAATCTGTATTATCCATCTGTTTACAAAAGAAAAGAAAGAAACGTTTTGGTTTAATAGTCTGATTTAGACCAGCTCTAAATGTAAAGTGTCATGAGATGAATTTGTTATGATGTAGCGCTATATGAATACAATCGGATTCATTAACCCTTTCATGCATGAATTATGAGAATGTTAATCAAGATTTTTTTTTCTTTATTCATCTTTAGGCATTTAAAAAACAATGAGATTATTATTATTTTTCTTTTATGAAGCTATTTTTCATGGAGTTGCAAAAATGCGCGTTTAATTTTTAAAGCAATAACACGTGTATTTACTCATATACTGTATGAAAACTATAAAATAAAAAACATTTAATGCTGCTAATTTGTTGTTTTCTCACATTTTAACATACACTACAAACAAAAAAATGATGGAAATTTAAAATTTTTAGGGATATTTTTTTCAGTTGGGAACACTTTTTTGTGTGAATTGAAACACTTTTTTTTAATGACCAGACAGTTTTATTTACAAATGACAAAAAAAAGAAAAAAAAAAAAAAAAGAAATATCCTTAACGCTTTATTTGTAGTGAATTCCAATACTAGTCATTTCATGGAGATAATATGCCAAAAAAAAAAAAAATGTTGTTACACTTTCATGCATGAACGTTCGTAGTTCATGCATGAAAGTGTTAACATTTTTTTTTTTAGTCAAGCTGTTTTTCCCACAGTGTTTTATTCCTCTTGAGGCATAAAAAAAAAAAAAAACAAACAAATGCAATTGAAATTTATTGTATGAACCTATTTTTCATGGACTTACAAAAATGTCCACTCAGCTGGACAGCATACGTTTAACTTCTGAAGCAACGAAATATCAGAAAATAATATAGTGTTTGAAAACTATGAAATAAAAACATTTAATGCTGCTAATTTGATGTTTTCTCACATTTTAACATACACTACAAACAAAAAGTTATGCATATTTAACATTTTTGGGGCTATTTTTCTCAGTTGGGAACACTTTTTACTTTTTTTTGTGTGAATTGAAACACTTTTTTTTTTTTAATGACCAGACAGAGTTTTATTTACAAATGGCAAAAATGACACACACACACACACACACACACACACAAAAGAAATATCCTTAACTTTTTATTTGTAGTGAACTCCAATAATAGTCATTTCATGGGGATAATAAGCCAAAAAATAAATAAATAAATAAATTGTTGTTAACCCTTTCATGCATGAACTACGAGAACCTTAGTCAAGCTATTTTTCCCACAGTGTTTTATTCCTCTTGAGGCATAAAAAAAACAAAACAAATGCAATTGAAATTTATTGTATGAACCTATTTTTCATGGACTTACAAAAATGTCCACTCAGCTGGACAGCATACGTTTAACTTCTGAAGCAACGAAATATCAGAAAATAATATAGTGTTTGAAAACTATGAAATAAAAACATTTAATGCTGCTAATTTGATGTTTTCTCACATTTTAACATACACTACAAACAAAAAGTTATGCATATTTAAAATTTTTGGGGCTTTTTTTTCAGTTGGGAACACTTTTTACTTTTTTTTGTGTGAATTGAAACACTTTTTTTTTTTTTTTTAATGACCAGACAGAGTTTTATTTACAAATGGCAAAAATGAAAAAAAAAAAGCAAGAGAAAAAAAAAAAATATCCTTAACGTTTTGTTTGTAGTGAACTCCAATACTAGTCATTTCACGGAGATAATATGCCAAAAAAAAAATAAATAAATAAAAAAATTGTTGTTAACCCTTTCATGCATGAACTACGAGAACCTTAGTCAAGCTATTTTTCCCACAGTGTTTTTGTCCTCTTGAGGCATAAAAAAAACAAACAAATGCAATTGAAATTTATTGTATGAACCTATTTTTCATGGACTTACAAAAATGTCCACTCAGCTGGACAGCATACGTTTAACTTCTGAAGCAACGAAATATCAGAAAATAATATACTGTTTGAAAACTATGAAATAAAAAACAATTTTAATGTTGATAATCTCACGTTTTCTCACATTTTAGCATATTCTAATGTTATTTTTACTCACTTTATGGAGATAATCTGCAAAAGAAATAAAATACCTTTTGTTAAAACAAAACAAAACAACTGTTAATTACACTCTAATAACAATTATCAATTGATTTACACTAAAATATGTCACTGCAAATCAAGTTAATCAAAAACAGCAAAGTTACAGTAACGGTATGAATTGCAGTTAAAATAGAGCCAGTGATGCATGGCGTCCAATTTAGTGGTCGTGGGATTACTTTCAAATTTCTTCCAATATAAAATAAATATATGGAATTTTGAACAGTGATATTAATCCTTGATGCTAGCATATTTTTTCTTCCCTGAGGGGTATCCTGCTATAGATGGATTTACAATATATTCCTTGAATGTTCAGCATTTTTTTTACTTCTTGATGGCCATCTTTGTTATAAGTTAAAAAAAAACAAAAAAAAACGCACTTCGCAGTGTATGATAATGCACAAGCATCCACTGTGTTGGCTGATATGAAACTAAAATAACAAAATCCATGAATATAAAAGAAAAAAGCTGTAGAATAACTGTCCACTGTAGTGACCACTATGCATGAAAGGGTTAAAGACTCAAACATCCACTGGTGACCAAAATCATTCACTGATATGAAATATTAAATACGTGTTGATAGACTAATCCTATCAATACATGTAAATAATTGATGTAAAATGCAGTTCGTCATCTTTTCATGGTCATCAGATATGACTCATTTGGACGTTCAGAGGCTTCGTAGTTACCACGGAAACACTGTCATTCTACAACATTGACTCACCAGTAAAACCCATGGAGTTGGATCAATGACAGAGCATGGAGACACTTATTTTGTGTCCGTTTAACAACATATTTTGCAGAAAAAACAACATTTTGTTTGATTTTCCCTGTTTTGGATACAATAACCCTCAACTTTAATCTGAACTTCAATGAACATCTACATGATCAGTGAATTAAATATAGGAAAATAGTACTTAGTAATAGACTTTCACTTAAAAATACTAAATACAGAGAATAATAAATGATGATTAACCACTTGGGAAAGGTTAAAAATAGAGAAAAATTAATTTGGGAATCGACATAAAAATAGCACTGGGTCTGTATGGGTTAATAAATTTAATTGAGCTCTAGCGATGGCAGGTCATGAAAGCTGTTGGTGACAACATGCTTGTACTTGTAAGTCATAATTATTGATTTGTTTCATTGTTTTGGTTAACCCATAAAGACCCAATGCTACTTTTGTCAAGATAACTCAAAAAGTTATGGACAGATTTTGAGAAAATTTTCAGGAAATGTTGGTACTGGCAAAAGGAACAAATGAATAAATGTTGTTGGTGGTGATGGGGGGGGGGGGGCTGATCTGCCTTGACAGAGGTCTGTGCTCTGTTTTTTTTTTTTTTTTTTTAACTGAGTGCTTCTTCTAATCTCTATTTAACCTTTCCCAAGTGATTTATCACCATTTATTTAATATATCCTCTGAATTGAGCTTTTTTTCCCAATAAAAATCATCTATTTTCCTGTTTAATTTACTAATCATGAAGGTGTTCATAAAAGCCCAGAGTAAAGTCAAAGTTATTACCTTAAAACTGAAGAAAAAATTGACTTTTTCAGTAAAATATAGCATTAACTGAACATAAAGTGCTACTTTTTGTCACTTCCCAAGTGAATTTTCTCTATATATATGTCAAGGCCCAAAACGGAATCTGGCCCCATTCAGAATCGGGCCGGCCCAGAATGGAATTCTATTCTAGGCCGGCCTAGAATGGAATCCTGCTGCTATAATGTTATTTTTATACCATGTTTAATGCAAATGATCTAAATTATTACAAAAATCAATACATGGAATTTGCAAATGTGTGGGAAAAAAAAAAATGAAACAAACAACAGTTTAATTGTAAACTATAATACACTTGATTTACAAATAGAACCTAGTGGTACCCCCCCCCAATACATGGTACAGTGAAATCGACTGAAATTGACAATAGTTACTCAAGGTATGTAAGACTGAAAATGTAAAATTATGACAAATTATGGAATTATGGATCATTTGCATTAAACATGGTATAAAAATAACATTATAGCAGCAAGATTCCATTCTAGGCCAGCCTAGAATAGAATTCCATTCTGGGCTGGCCCGATTCTGAATCGGGCCAGATTCCGTTTTGGGCCTCGACATATACCTTTCTTAAGTGATTTATCCCCATTTATTATAATATTATCCTCTGTATTTTGTCTTTTTCAGTGAAAATCAAGTATTTTTTTGTATTTAATTCACTGATCATGTAGATGTTTATAAAAGCTCAGATTACAGTTGAGGGTTAATATGTCTTAAACAGAGAAAACTGATGAAATATTTAGTTTTTCCGCAAATAACTGAACGTAAACCCAGTGTTTCCATCCGCTGTCACTGATCCAACTCTATGAATTTTACTGGTGAATCAATGTTGTCGAAGATGATGGTGTTTGCATGGTATCTGATGACCATGAAAAGATGAAAAACTGCATTTTACACCAGTTATTTACATGGATTGATAGGATTAGTGGATCAACAGGTATTAAACAGTTACATCAGTAGATGGTTTGGGTCAATTGTGGAAGTTTGGGTCTTTATGGGTTCATGTAGAGTTGATTATGGAGAAAGTCCAATAGAAGACCATCCTTACAGGTGTAAACTTCATTGTACTTGAGTCATTTTCAGTGGGTGTGGGTGTGATTCTGTTCCTCATCATAACATTTTGCATTTCGGTGAAAGCCAGAACTCTTGTTTAGTACTTGTTTTGAGGTGGGCGGGCCTTAACCCTTTCATGCATAGGCCACTCCAGTGGACAGTTCTTCTCCAGCTGTTCTCTTGTACATTAATGGGTTTTGTCATTTTAGTTCCACATCAGCCAACACAGTGGACACTGATGCATCATCCCATACACTGTAATTCAGATCATTACTGTAACTTTGCTGTTCTTGATAAACCTGATCTGCACTAACATGTTTGAGTGTAAATCAATTGTTATTTGTAAGACAAGGTTTTTTTTTTTGCATATTATCTCCATGAAGTGAGTAATTACTAGCATTAGAATATGTTAAAATGTGAGAAGACATCAGATTAGCAGCATTTAAAATGTTTTTATTTCATTGTTTTCATATCACTTTCTGATATTGGGTTTTAAACACGTTTCTTTACTTCAAAAATTAAATGCATGGATATTTTTGTAACTCCATAGAAAAAAAAAAAAAAAAAAAAAACTCGATTGCATTGTTTTTTTCATGCTTAAGGAGGAATAAAAACACTGAAGAAAACAATCTTGACTAAGGTTCTCACAATTCATGCATGAAAGGGTTAATGTGCCTCCTCACAGACTGGTTCTTACTGGTCTTACTGGTAGATGCAAAGGAAAGGAGCTGATACTAGTGAAAGCACTGCTGTTCTTTTCTTTCTTTGACTGTGAATGCTGGAGTCAAACACCAGAATATTACATTATCTGAGTCTGCAGGTTGTTCCGGTTGTCTTGATTCAAATATAATCTGAATCCCAATCATGAAAAGTATTTGAAATGGTGGACTAATAAAGTCTCCTCATATCTCCTCCTTACTTCCTATGTATTTCCTCATCTCTTCTAAATTTCTTTCTTTTCCCACTATTTGTAATCCGTTCTCCAAATTCATCTACAAAGCAGATTTAATTTGTTTACCCATCATTTTAATAGGATCACTGAACACACTTTAATCTGACGTTAATTAGCTCCTAATTGGCCCGCTGATAGACTGTGTCAAAACATTATGGGGGAGGCTTTGGGTGGTAGAGTCTCCAGTGGCATTAAATGCATCTCAGATTTTCAGCACAGGCTTATGATTCACAAAGTCCCTAGAAACTAAAATATTATAGTATTTGACAAAAATCTGAGTCCTTTTCTCTTGTTTTCCCTCCTGCTCTGTGTTGTATAACTCTACAAAACAATGTGACATTATGTACATGGTTGTGATCATTGCTCAGGACAGATCTACTGTTTACATCATCAACAAACAATGCAGCACACTGATGGAAAATGATGAACATCAAACATTCACAGACTGTTAGTCCAGAGTGGAAGACAACGAGGACCAAGTGGCATTTGCTTTATTTTCCTGTTTGTTACAGTAATATTTACTTTTCCAAGGTACAGTAAAGTGCATTGCTTTTGGCACAACAAAAGGTAGCAGAGCTGGTTCCATGTGGTCCAGATACAGTCATCACTTTGGCACATGTTAATCCTGTGGTCAGAAGATGAGGAGGAGGATGTGAGGAGGACTGACACTGACATCTGTCTCTGAAGAAACTGAGTTAGCTTACTCTGTTAGCCTCTTAGACTGCTAGCTGATACCTGATGCACTTCAAGAGCTTTCTGGATAAAATTTCAAAGTGGCTATGTCCACAGTACTATGGGACTAATGCTGCGTTTCCACTACATGGTATCGGCTCGACTCGACTCAGCTCGGCCTTTTTGCATTTCCATTATGAAAAACAATCTGGTACCTGGTACTAGTTTTTTGGTATCACCTCTGCCGAGGTTCCAAGCGATACTAAACCGTGATGTATAAACACTGCAGACCACTGATTGGTCAGACAGTTTTCTCTGTGACCCGCCATTTTACAAAAAACAGATGTGGAAGTTGAGAGTAAATATAGCGGTAGGTTAATCTACATGATAACAGCCCAAAACTACACCATGGTCGGTCGAGGAGATTCAGTCTTTGGTGGCCGATGTAAAAATTCAGACGAGACAACATGCAATGAGCGAGTTTTCAGCAACTCTCGGAACAGACGGCACGGAAATAACGCGCCGCATCGCTATGACGACCAGGTATTGTAAAGTCAGTGGTATCCTGTAATGGAAACGGTCTCCAGAAATACTGAGTCGAGCCAAGTCGAGCTGGTTCCATGTAGTGGAAGCGCGGTCTATTACCACAGAGCCAATCAGTGCTCTTGTTCTACCATGCGTAGACTGGTACCTGTCACCCTGCTGCCACAGTACTGTGGCAATAAGCACTGCATATGCCAAATGTTACAGGAAAAGGCTAGGGTACCAGTTACTGGATGTTTTGTAGATTCTAAAAGTTTTGCAGCCATACACGTATCATTTCATGAAATATCTGCGTCCAGGTGGAAACGGGAAAACTGGGTTAAAACAGTGTAATACCTATGCCACACCTATATGTGGCACTGTGCACAAACACAGACAAGGCCATAGTTTGTCAGTTGTAGTAGTTTGTAGGTTGTAGTACTGCTAATAAACTTAGCAGCACAAACACAACTCTAATCCACCATTGTGGATCCATACGGCAATGTGAGGGCGGCCAAAACTTTTTAGAACTGTCATAATTTCATTGTGTGTACAGGGCAAATACGCCCTCACTGCAGTACTGTGGCAACAAAATCTTGTTAATGCTTATTGTCACAGTACAAATGCTAACATTTCATTGGCTCTGCGGCAATAGACAAACTGATATTTCGTGCCACCGTACTGTGGCAGTAGCCATTGCCATAAAATTTAGGGTTGGAATGATCTCATGTTCTTTGATCATGATCAAGCTTTATTTATCGTGATCTACTTTTCAGAGGGATCTTTCATTAAAGTAATTAGGTCAAATCACATCAAAATCAAATCAAAACAAATTTTATTTATAAAGTGCCAAATCATAACAAAAGTTATCTCATGACGCTTTACATATCGAGTTGGTCGAAACCAGACTGTACGCCAATTTACAGAAACCCAACAGAATAGGTAACAGCAAGAAGAAGTAAGAAACCTTTCCTACTGAGCAATTGTCCTCTCATTGTGTTATTATGGTATTTATTTATTTATTTATTTTTGCTTGACAGAATGTTGCACATAGGTATAGCATGAACATCTTATATCATGAACGTTACTTGCACAGGTTTCTATGTTCGCCAATATATATCAGGAGGTTTATAGTGATACTTTGGTGTCTGTCTGGAGTAAAGTATTCAGATTTTGTTTGTGTAATTACCTTAAGTCAGTCATCTCTGGGTCTGGCTTCTGAATGTCAACATTCAGTGAGTGTCATCCACACAGTATTTATAGTTCTGCTTGAGTGTTAGACATTTGTTTTTATTCATTATAAAGGTTTGGTGGGACACACTGAAGATGAATGTACAGGGAAATGTGGATTTTTTTCATTTTTCACGTAGATGTTGTCCATATTATAATAACGTCAGTCAAAAATTATGCCAAAATGCAGTGGTTCTAGTCAGATCAAAAAAAAAAAAAGCCATCACGTACAGTCCAAGCATCCAGAAACCAGAAGAAAGAAGAACAGGTTATAGTTTGACCTATGTTTTATAAAAGGTGAGAAAACTGTGATTCAGATTCAGATCATGATTTTCTTGCAAAAGCTTCTCATATCATTTTTTGCCCTGATGGTCGAACCATAGTAAAAGTCACGTTGCAGAATATATTTTCCAGACCTTCAAGGACATAAATTATATTTATACTGCTCTAATAGATAAAGAGTTGAAATATAAGATACAGCGCTTTAGAAGAGGACGTGACTATGGGATGTGAGGATGACTGCAGGCATTGTATTAGGTAATCAGTCTATATGATAAGCTTAGGTTACTGTGCCACATTTAATGTCATGCCACTTTGTCTTCCCAAAGAGTCCTTTAGATGAGCCTCAGTGAATGCCTCATTTGGTTTTGTGGTCCTTTAAGCTTTTGGATTAAGAGTTAATTAGAGGGCAAATGAAGTGTGTCAGAAAGATTAGAAGAGCCCCTTCCTCCAGGTATTAACACCTCCACCTCACACAGGCATTCATCCCTCAAGTTTGTTGATAAGAATTCAATTGAATCATTTTACCTGAAACATAATAAAGAATATGGTTATGTTATTTTGTATTCTTATTTGGAAATCTCTTAACTTTAATTACCACCAGTATTATTTTAGATGAGGGTCTGGTGATATTATTCTTTAACCCTTTATAGGGCACTCATTGAAATACTCTGAAATCCAAAACATTATCCTTAGTGTGTAATTGGAGGACATAACAAGACTGTATGACTTTTGGGAAATTTTTCAAATTCTTTTTATTGTCTTGTAGAAAATCAAGGTCAATGAAGTTATCATATTTGGTTCCTTACCTATAAGTGCTATGATGATTGGCGATGTGGAGGAGGAAACACACCAGGAGGCTGGGGTGATCTTCACCGCAGTAGGATTTATTTACAGTGTTTGCCCAGGCCCATCGCCGATTGAGCTGTGTTAGTGAAAAAAAAACTAACAACAACAACAAAAAAAACTAAACTAACTGATGAAAAACAGCTTGACAAAACATAAGGAAAATCAGTCTTCAAAAACAGAAAATAAAGCTCAGCCCATGGCTAAGGGCACCTAGCTTCAGTGGCCTGCTTCACTCAAGCAGAGCCACACTTCTGCCTCGAGGACCATCTACTCCAGGCTTTTTCTACCCGTTGCCCCTCCCACATGAACAAACCAACCATAAATGTTCAATTTACCTTTCAATTAGCATTTACTGGAATAATACTGATATCTTTACCTAAACCTCGTTTCAGTACTTTTATTTACTACTCCCCCAAAAAGTCTCTAACAGTTTAAACCTAGTTTAGGGCATTTTTAGGGTAAACTTCTAGCCAACTCACAAAACTCCTCTCTGATAGCTGCCACCCTTGGTAAGTTCCTGATGCCTTCTACTATAAAAGGTTTGGGAACCTTCCTCTTCCTGTTTATCTGTCAGGCCTGGAATCTGGTGATGAGATGGAGTGAGCATCAAACAGTTAGGTAACAAAAGGAACAAAAGAAACAGACTAAGCTATGCAAAATGTGTTTTGATCTGTGGGCCCATTATGTGACTATCTCTAAGGATGCAAAAATGATAAATATGACATGAAAATATGATTAATAGAAACAAACAAATCTAGACCAGCTAAGCTAGTAGGCCCAAACCCATGCTCCCCCTGTCACTCCAACCCAGAGCCAGGCCCAGAGCCTGAGAACAAAGGACATGGGTTCAGCCCACTCACAGGGCAAGGGTTGCCACCATGACAAGTGCCAAAAAAAAAAAAAAAATCCAATAAGTGAAAGTTAAATGTGAAAGGAACATCCCTTTTAGAACATTAGACCAGCATCAGTGCTGATCCAGACCCTTGTCCACATCCACATTCTCCCTTTAACATCATTCCTTACATTAGTACCATTACTTCATGGTGCCTAACAAAGCAGGTCCACTCACTGTTCATGCAGAGGTGGACCTTACAGACCCTGTAGCCTGATCACTGTAACTGTTGCTGTCATTGTCTTATGTATGTAGAAATTACCAAAAATAGTCTCTTGCCTGATAAAGCTGTATTTATGGTTGCGTGTAGCTCTGCGTCACGTAGGTATGTCGTATCTGACGATAGTGTTATGTGCTCTCGCACTCAAGCGGCGTCATTTTGAGAAAGTGTTGTAGTTTCCCCTCTAAATTGGAAGGTGGCTGTAGTGCTGGTATCAGCTGGTTCTAAAGATGAAACTCCACTGGGTGGAGTTGTTTCCATGGTTTCGATATCTTCCGGCAGCCATTTCCTGTTTTGGAACAATAATAGCGGCCGACATGGAGCAGTGTCTTCACGAGCTCGTAGAAGTCAATGAAGATATTATTGTTCTTTTAAAATTATGACAGTGTAAGCTGGGGCAAAGATAAGGAGGGGTAAACATGACAAATTCATGGGGCCCAGCATTTGTGGGGGTTCCATAGAGAAGAGGAAGGGGTCCAGTGGATACAGGTTAGAAGTTGTGAAAACTTTGTTTAAGATCCACTGCATGAGACAGGAATAGAAGTCAGGAATCGGACGTTGAAAGTATGTTCAGTTTCATTTTCATGCTAGCATAAATGATGTTATGTATGCCCCCCCTGAGGATGAAATTGATTGAGCAGAAGTAAGGATGTAAAAACCAGAGGGAGGGAGGGTTTGCCCCCCCCACCCAAAAAAAATAAATAAAAAAATTGCACCCTACACGTAGCTATAATCTGGAAGAGGTGCACGTCAAGACTGTGCTGGCCAATGCGGGGAGGCCCAAAGTGACGGCGTAGGCAGTGGCGCGTGACGTCCATATGACCCTAAATCCAGTTTAAAGGGTTAAGTGCCGTACTTTCCGGACTATAAGCCACTACTTTTTTCTCGTTTTGAACCCTGTGGCTTATACAGCGATGCAGCTCGCGTATACATTGACACAGGCTAATGGCCACCAGGGGGCGCTGTAGCAGGAAGCGCAAAAGTGAAACAGACAGGTGGAAGAGGTGATGAAGAGGAGAAGTTTTAATCTTAACTTTTAACAACCATTTTGCGTGTCATGCACAAACCCTCATCATGGAAAACACACAAAGAAATGCATATTTTGCAGCTTTTAAGTTAAAAGCAATCAATGCGCCTGTTTAAGAAGGAAATAGAACTGTAGCACGGAAGTGCCATTGAGCAACAATGGAGGAGAGACGTAGAAGGTGTGTGACGGAGAATTTGAGGCTGTTCAACTCCAACACTGAAGAAGACGACTGCAGAGGTTTAATGAGCAGAAGGAAGATGAAGATAGAGATCAATGACTTTTCTGGGTTTTTGAACCAGCCTGTTCCTGCTGTTTTACTGCCGTGTTACAGGCACTGTTTGGAAAAAAGCAGTTAAGGTATGGAAATAAATATTTAAATAATCTTTCTGTTTACGATCTTTCTGTGTAAATATCTCATGTCACAACGTGGACACCTGCAGCTTATAGTCAGGTGCGACTTAAAGTCAGCCTTGGCTTATATTCTGGTACACCTTATAGCCCAGAAAGTATAGTAATACAGGGTGACACAAAAAAACGGGAACTTTTTAACAATCCAATAAAACCAAGAGTGATGGAAGAAAAATATTTTATTCATAGTAATTGAAACCTTAAAACATGCCATTTAAGAAACAATGATGGAATTTTCATTTTTTAAAAATTACTTCCTGTAGATGGCGTCCTCCTGTACGAATGCATTCTTAAAATCTGCTGTTGAGATTTCTCATTGACCGCTGCAACATCTCAGCTGGGATACTGTGAATTTCATCCTGAATTCTCCGTTTTAACTCATCCAGAGTTCTTGGTCGAGTCGTGTACACTTTACTCTTGAGATAGCCCCACAAGAAAAAATCACAAACAGACAAATCTGGCGATCTAGGGGGCCAGGGAACGTTACCGAATCTTGAGATCACGGTTACCGAACAATTCTCGCACAGCCGCCAATGGTTACTAAAATGGGGGTGTGTTACTTGCTCAAGGTCACTGTCTCGCAGTGCTGCCACTTGCTCATGTCTGCCAAAACGCACTTCAAAAATTCCCGTTTTTTTGGGTCACCCTGTACATGGGTGAAATTTAAAGTGTAGGTAGGACCTGGAGAAATTCTGCAGTCAGATTTGTGTTTACTTTTGAGAGAACATTTGACTACTAATCTGCAGATATTCGCTGGTATCTCCAGGGTTAATTTGGGTTAGTATTATGCAGAAGAAAAAAAATACAGAAAGTGATAAAGTTCAGTTTCCTGAAGACAAAGTGTAGAAGGCCCGGATAACACCACTTGGCAGAGATTTATCTGTGCACTTCAGAGGGTCAAACTCAGAATTGATTTTCTTGTGTCCAATTTCCCAGAGGAACAACTGTCCAAAACACTAAATCATTTCCTAAAGCACACTTTGGACAGATCCCTACAGGGAACATGTATACAACAAAGGTGTTACATTATATACACCTGTCAACCTTCCTGCCCACTTCACCTCTACTTCTTACT
Organism: Sphaeramia orbicularis; assembly: GCF_902148855.1. Classification (NCBI taxonomy): domain Eukaryota; kingdom Metazoa; phylum Chordata; class Actinopteri; order Kurtiformes; family Apogonidae; genus Sphaeramia; species Sphaeramia orbicularis. Next base: position 13,003,830 of record NC_043969.1, on the reverse strand, counting down.
TTTACATAAATAAAAGTCTTCGTGTAGCTCTTCCCGATAGCTCGCAATGTATTGTTTCAATGCAGGTTATATTCACTTTAAAAGTATGTGATGGAATTTAAAGAATATTTTTACCACAGAGAGGAAAGGCATTGACATAAGGGTGGTCTGAGAGAGATGAACCCATTTTGTGGAGGAGATATTCATATAGTCGAGGAGCCGGGTGGGTGTCAGTGCTTCATCCCAGCTGCCATAAATGGTTTCATTAACTTGAATGAAAATTAATTAGGAATATAAATTATTTTTCATATTATAGTCTGGTCATGACCACTGTTACTTTCAGGGAAAGATTAGCCACTTGATAATTTTAAAGATCTGGCCCCTTTTAATCAGTGGTATCTTCAGGGCTTTGATTCCACTGATCATGAATAGTGTGTGTGTATATGTGTGTATATGTGTGTGGGTGTGTGTAGCCTTGTACAACCTAAGCCCCCGACAAACCACAGCCACTAAAACTCTCCATCATTATCATCAATACTGCAGATTCTCTCACAAGGTGAAATCATCTCATCTATATTCCAGGTCTGTTGCTTTCAGCTATGCGGGGTGATGGTGTTTTTTTTTTTTTTTTTTTTTTTTCTCATTCCGCATGTTATTCAAGCTGTTTTTTTTTTTTGAAGATGACGTCTAAAATGGAAAGCCATCTCTTTTAGTTAGTATATTCAAAAACATTTGTCACGCTTTCATCTCCTAAAGTTTAACATTTGAATTCTGATACTGGATCTTTTTGCTCTTAAATGCCAACCCTTTAAGCTACAGCTATCAGTCTAAGCTCCGAGACCTGCATTCATTTTTTTCGGGTTTGTGTGGACAAGTGGCATCAGATGTGACAAATGCAGCGTGACTCTTGCTGCAGGGGCTCAGGCTGAACAAAACTGTCTTGCAGGGACATTGTAGCTGTAAAATTGTAGAGGAGGAAGCAGAGTCTAGAGAAATTGTACAGAGTAGTGGTTGAATTGGTTAAAGAACAGGTCCCAGGATTGTCGACAAAACCTACATAAAAAGACTAATATAGCAATGAATTTGTCCTACTGGCAGTATTGTTTAGTGCCTCTGGACCAGTGGTTCCCAACCTTTTTTGGCTCGTGACCCCATTTTAACATCACAAATTTCTGAAGACCCCAGACTTTTTTTGTTTTTTTTTTCAGGTTTTTTAAGACAAAAAAAAATCACACTTATCATGTAGAGGCCTTCAAAAGTCATGTATCAAATATGATACGTTTGGCATTATAGGGTTAACCAGGTTCTGAATAGTTCCTCCTCCATTCACTACAGCTGAAACTTGCATTTTCCCATTTTTCCGACATTTGCTAATATTCCGTCCGCTCTTTCGCCACAGCATGAGCATGCTCACAGCACGTTGCATTCCAAACATCCGGTGTTGTGACTTCATGCATTGGCCATAAACAATAGCCAATTAAAGGGTTCTGCCTGTTAATAATCACACTATACTTCCCATCAAAATTATTAAATGTTTATATAATCAAAATAAATCATGAATTACAATGCTTTTTTTCCCATTTGCCTCTGGACATTGAATTTAATGCTTTTTAATGCCATTTTAAGGCCTTCATTTTCACAAAATCTATTTAATGGTACACAGAAACCCTGTAAGAGAGCAATAGGAGGATTCTGTGTCTTGCTCAAAGGCACATCAGCCAACATTTTGCATCCTCGTCACACCGTCCCTGAGTGAGATTGAACCACCCACCTCTTGGTAAACAGCCAAGCTCGCTGGCCAATTGCACCACAGACAGTGGGCTCTGTGATGGACAGTTACAAGATCTGATGCTCCGTAGGGGAACAGGTCAATCTAAAGGTGTGAAGGGTTGTTCATCTGTATATGTCAGACCTGTGATGAACTGATGACATGTCCAGGATGTATCCCACCTTCACTCACAGTCATTATATGGTCCAGACACTCTGCAACCCTCCAGCAGATGAAATAACTATAAATGAAGTACTACCTTCAGATTGTGACCACACAATAAAAGGCGCTGGTGTGAGGTTGGAACATTAGTGTTTTGACATGTGAACGCAAGTGGTTTGTAGCGCACGTAGACTCAAGGATCTCAGGAAGAGACTGTCGCTCCAAAATTTTCCATATTTGTTCCAACGGAAGTGTGCCTTTGCCAAAATTAGGAAACGTCTATGTGATGCAAAGTACAAAGTCGGTGTCTCTTTATCTGCTCAGATGCCCAATAAAATCTGAAGGGCTAGGGTAAAAACCAGTGGCGGCTGCTCATCCTTTCAGACAGGGGAAGCTCATTGTCAGCTTACATAAAAAAAAATAAATAAATAAGAAAATTGTCAAGTTATTTAAACATAAATTCGGCCCTCCGTTCCTTTTTAAGAAAATGGTCAATGACCTTATCGTACCAAGTAGGCGTCTTTTCCAAGGACGGACCAGTGTCCTCTGAATGTCCAGCAGAGCTGGGCTGCTTAGATTGCCTTGGCCCCATTGTGTTGTGGGTGTAAGACTTCAGCCTTTTAAAACTAGAGAAGCTCCTTTCACTCCGACCTAACCGCCAGTTTGATTGATTTAACTATCTACAAAACGATATTAAACTCCAACAAGAAATGATTAAATTATGGAACTGAAACCAGAAAACGCTGAAATTATGTTAATTGTAACAAGGAAGTCCAATGAGTGTGTTTATTTACAGTGCAAGAAATGAACGAGTAATTTCCTAGTGGTTTCTCTCTTGATTTCACAGCAGAATGCATGACGGTCATAAACTGAACTGTGTCAGTGAAGGAGTAGATCCAAACTAGCTGTCAATCAAACAGGGTTCAGCCTTTTGACTGATCCTCAATCAGCACGTGGGATTCTGGCATCCAGCCCGGCCGAGCTCCGCCCACAGCTCATTCACCCCCAGAGACGCCGGTGTCCGGGGGCGGGACAACATCGTGGCGTTTATCCAATTACCATCCAGTTTTGAGGCAATGAAAAAAACTGTTCCACTCAGTCCCATTGAAGCCCAGAGACGCCCGCCGTCTACGGACAAATGCACTGAGCAGAGATGGAGGAGAGGAAAACAGCGCAACGGGAATGTATGAGAAGTGAAACACATCGTGTCCGTTGATTTGTGAATAAAGCTGATCTGAACGAAATCATCTTTGAGATGAACGTGTTCTAACACATTTGTAGTCAATAAAATGTCAACACAACCGTACATATTTAACCATTTAATTTTGTGAATTTTAGGGGAAGCCGGGCTTCCCTTGCAGTCTATAGAAATCGCCACTGGTAAAAACCAAACTGCGGGAGATGGGGGTTCACTACATGGTAAAAAGGACTTACCACTTGAAGTCGGTGTCGGGGGAGCACAACAGGAGAATGAAGAAAAATTCACCAAAAAGCAAGGATGAGATTTAAAAGTAAAGTAATAGCTTTTGTTTATTGCATCAGGCAAAAGTTAAAAAAGAATCCAGCATCAACACACATTTCATTACAGGAGAAAAAGCGAAAAAAGCAAAAAAGCCCGCCCGCGTTGCATACACTTAAGAGTTTCCTTTTTTATTTTTTTATAGTATTTAGTGACTGTTGGGGACTCCCATTATTCAATGATGTTATTCATCATAGGCTATTATTGGTTAATGGTAGTTACTGGGCAGAACATGTCAGTCACTCCATAAGCTAATTCTAAGAAAAGCACATGCTTTTGCATGTGCACCGCTTTGCTTAACACCTGCATTGTTAGGCTAGCATGTCTTGACCACCAAATTCCCCTAGTTCATATTTCAGTTTTTTCTGCTGTGATTTTAGATCTGGATTTATTGATGTTGATGTTTTTCCATCACTAACCTCAATGACATTAACCCTTTCATGCATAGTGGTCACTACAGTGGACAGTTATTCAAAACTGTTGTATATTTATGGGTTTTGATGTTTTAGTTCCATATCAGCCAACCAGTGGACACTTATGCATCATCCCTAACACTGCAAATTCATACATTACTGTAACTTTGCCTGTTCTTGATAAACCTGCACTAACATGTTTAAGTGTAAATCAGTTGTTAATTGTTGGACTTTTTTTTTGCATATTTATCTCCATGAAGTGAGTAATTACTAGCATTAGAATATGTTAAAATGTGAGAGAAACACATCAGATTAGCAGCATTAAAAATGTTTTTATTTCACTGTTTTCATATCACTTTCTGATATTGCGATTTTAAACACGTTTGTTTACTTCACAAATATAATGCACGGACATTTTTCCTAACGCAATGAAAAAAAAAAAACAAAAAAAAAACTCGATTGCATTGTTTTTTTTCATGCCCAAGGAGGAATAAAACATCAAGAAAAAAATCTTGACTAAGGTACTCATAACACTGGTCAACAACAAATTTATGTTTTATGTTTTTTTGAGCTGATTTAGGATAATTTTGGTGTGCTGAATCCAAAAATCACATTCATTTTGCCTCAATCAGGTCAACTTTCTGAACTATGCTACATATTGGCTTTTTAACATTTTTGCTTACATTTATGTGCATTTTCACATCATGATACAAAATCTTTCATATTTCTTGCAATAAACGAGTTCTGAAGATTTTACTTTTGCCAATTTCTGATTGTTTTTTTTAATATAAAGGTGAATGAAATGGCTTCAACTAGGAGATCTTGTAAAATAAGCCTGACGTATTCTGCTACATCTGCGGTGAATACACCATTGTACCTAACAGGAATCCTGTTAGAAAATGATTTTTTTTCTCTTAAAACCTATTTTGGGTGAGAACTATATAAAAATCAACTGATAATAGTCACAAAAATGTAATCAATTTTGGGAGAAGATCAAATTTTTCAAAATCAAATTAGCAAAAAAAAAAAAAAACTGACCTGATTGAGAAAAACAGATGTCATTTTTGGATTTAGCGGTTGCAAATGGTCCCTAATTCAGTTGAAAAACCTAGACAACTTGCAAAAACATTTTTTTTTTGTAACCAGTGTAATTCATGCATGAAAGGGTTAAACATCAAATAACAACAGCAATCAACTCAGCGGATCGTGATATGCTTATACGCGTTCTGGGAGGAATTCTCTTATCGCATTAATGTTTTCCGTGCTGCAGGTGGTGGCCACATTGAACACTTGCAAGACAGGAAATAAAAGTTGATTGTGAGTAGAATACTTGTGACTTGGCTGGAGTGTTCTATTGCTTTTCCTTATTAAAATATTGTGTAATGAAATCGATTCATTCTTTTGGAATAACCCTGTATTACGGCTATGTGTGGTATTTTGTCTGCAAATTGTGTCCATTTGTGTCACGGAATTACTGGAAATGTGCTTACAGTGTTTTGGCAAATGTATAGCATTTAAAATAAACAGAGGAACAGAAAAGTGCCGCTGGATGAGGTTTCAAACTGACAAAAAAAAAAAAAAAAGCTTTAAAGGGAGTTATTTCCCCCTAAAATGTGAAAAAATGGAAAAAAAAACAAAACAAAAAACAAAGCGTTGATTCGGTTTCCCGTAGCAGTTCAGCATGTTTTCCAGCTATCTTTGCTGTCACGTCTCAGTTGGAATAGGTTACATTTCTGTTCGTGAAGGTAATGCAGTGGGTGGACAGTATGTAGGAACAGGGTGGCAGGTATATACTGTAGCTGTCTGGAATCGATTCCCTGCATCATACTGAAAAGATTCTTTAGGATGTTGTAATTCTGGGTGATGTTTTTTCTATCTCAGAGTAAAGTCTGGGTTTGCTGTTTCTCATCTAAACTGATGGAGGAAGAGGAGAACAGGAGGAGGCTCAACATGGCACATATGAAACAATAACAGTCATTTTGTCGCTCTGACAGTGTACAAAGTCTTATATGGCAGCGGCTAAATACCAAGGATTTTGTATGACATAAATGAATTTCTAATCATCTCCATAATTTACTTGTGCCATAATTTTCCCATAATAAAACAAAGACACAGTGGTTAAACCTCAGTTTGAATAGAATGAGAAAACACCCGCTGATTTACATAGTTCCACTACTTTATGATGGATTCTTCTTTGTTTTCTTAGTATTTTAACTCAAAAAGACCAGTGTTACATTTCTGTGTCAATTCCAAAATAGTTTGTTCTCTATATTTAACCTTTCTTAAGTCATTTATTACCATTTATTGTAATGTTATCCTGTTTATTTACATTTTTTTTCAATGTAAATAATCTATTTTCCTCTATTTTTTCACTGATTATGTAGATGTTTATTAACCCCTTTGTAGATTATGTAAATAATAATGTAAATAATGGGTGTAAAATACAGTTTGTCATCTTTTCGTGGTCATCAGATATGACCCATTTGGACGTTCAGAGAATCAGTAGTTACCATGGAAACACCATCATCTTCTACTACAGTGATTCATCTGTAAAACCCATGAACTTTGATCAATGACAGTGGATGGAGACACTTGTTTTATGTTCAGTTAATGATAGATTAGAGTGAAACAGACACATTCTCTTCAGTTTTCCCTTTTTTTTTTGCTATAATAACCTTTGAATTTACTCTGAGCTTTAATGAACGTCTACATAATCCAGTGAAAAAATACAGGAAAATAGAGGATTTACATTGAAAAAATGGTTAAATCAACAAGATAATATTACAATAAATGGTAACAAATTACTTAAGAAAAGTTAAATATAGAAAGCAAAATATTTTGGAACTGACACAAATGTAACACTGGGTCTTTTTGGGTTAAAATAACTAAGAAAACAAAGAAGAATCCATCATAAAGTAGTGGAACCATGGAAATCAGTGGACTCCGTAGATACCACGGAAACACCGTCATCTTCCACAACATTAATTCACCAGTAAAACCCATGGATTTGGATCGATGACAGTGGATGGAAACACATATTGACTTAAAAGTCACTTTTTCTTCAGTTTTCTCTGTTTCTGATATAACAACCTTTGAATTTACTTTGAGCTTAATGAAAATCTACATAATCAGTGAATAATATAGCAAAATATGTGATTTACACTGAAAAAACTCAAACTAAAAAGGATAATATTTCAATAAATGGTGATATAAAACACTTAAGATAGATTAACTTAAGAGAAAAAATCATTTCTGAAATGAGACAAAAGTAGTTCTGGGTCTTATGGGTTAAATAAGAAGTTGTAAACAATATATAATCCTGTCTTAGATTATGATTTAATAATGTGCCACTAAAAATTAAGATTATTGGAAACCACTGGTTTGCAAAACATGGCGCCAGTTATTTAGGGAGTTTATTTAAGACATAAAAAACTAAAAGCATCTACCGATCTAAACTATCGATCCACTAATCTATCAATCCCTGTAAATAATTGGTGTAAAATACAGTTTGTCATCTTTTCATGGTCATCAGATATGACCCATTTGGACGTTCAGAGAATCAGTAGTACCATGGAAACACCATCATCTTCTACTACAGTGATTCATCAGTAAAACCCATGGAGTGGATCAATGACAGTGAATGAAGACACTTGTTTTATGTTCAGTTAATGATAGATTAGAGTGAAACAGACACGTTTTCTTCAGTTTTCTCTGTTTTTTCGATAATAACCTTTGAATTTATTCTGAGCTTTAATAAACATCTACATAATCAGTGAAAAAATATAGGAAAATAGAGGATTTACTTTGAAAAAAACTGTTAAATCAACGGGATAATATTCCAATAAATGGTAATAAATTACTTAAGAAAGATTAAATATAGAGAACAAAATATTTTTGGAACTGACACAAATGTAACACTGGGTCTTTCTCTGTTTCTGATATAATAACCTTTGAATTTACTTTGAGCTTTAATGAAAATCTACATAATCAGTGAATTAAATATAGGAAAATACATGATTTACACTGAAAAAACTCAAAATAAAAAGGATAATATTTCAATAAATGGTGATAAAACACTTAAGATAGATTAACTCAAGAGAAAAAATCATTTCTGAAATGAGACAAAAGTAGTTCTGGGTCTTTATGGGTTAAATAAGAAGTTGTAAACAATATATAATCCAGTCTTAGATTATGATTTAATAATGTGCCACTAAAAATTAAGATTATTGGAAACCACTGGTTGCAAAACATGGCGCCAGTTTCTTTAGGGAGTTTATTTAAGACATAAAAAACTAAAAGCATCTACCGATCTAAACTATCGATCCACTAATCCTATCAATCCATGTAAATAATTGGTGTAAAATACAGTTTGTCATCTTTTCGTGGTCATCAGATATGACCCATTTGGACGTTCAGAGAATCAGTAGTTACCATGGAAACACCATCATCTTCTACTACAGTGATTCATCAGCAAAACCCATGAACTTTGATCAATGACAGTGGATGGAGACACTTGTTTTATGTTCAGTTAATGATAGATTAGAGTGAAACAGACACATTCTCTTCAGTTTCCCTTTTTTTTGCTATAATAACCTTTGAATTTACTCTGAGCTTTAATGAACGTCTACATAATCAGTGAAAAAATACAGGAAAATAGAGGATTTACATTGAAAAAATGGTTAAATCAACAAGATAATATTACAATAAATGGTAACAAATTACTTAAGAAAAGTTAAATATAGAAAACAAAATATTTTGGAACTGACACAAATGTAACACTGGGTCTTTTTGGGTTAAAATAACTAAGAAAACAAAGAAGAATCCATCATAAAGTAGTGGAACCATGGAAATCAGTGGACTCCGTAGATACCACGGAAACACCGTCATCTTCCACACATTAATTCACCAGTAAAACCCATGGATTTGGATCGATGACAGTGGATGGAAACACATATTTGACTTAAAAAGTCACTTTTTCTTCAGTTTTCTCTGTTTCTGATATAATAACCTTTGAATTTACTTTGAGCTTTAATGAAAATCTACATAATCAGTGAATTAAATATAGGAAAATACATGATTTACACTGAAAAAACTCAAAATAAAAAGGATAATATTTCAATAAATGGTGATAAAACAGTTAAGATAGATTAACTTAAGAGAAAAATCATTTCTGAAATGAGACAAAAGTAGTTCTGGGTCTTTATGGGTTAAATAAGAAGTTGTAAACAATATATAATCCTGTCTTAAATTCTGATTAATAATGTGCCACTAAAAATTAAGATTATTGGAAACCACTGGTTGCAAAACATGGCGCCAGTTTATTTAGGGAGTTTATTTAACCCAAAAGACCCAAAAGCATCTACCGATCTAAACTATCGATCCACTAATCCTATCAATACATGTAAATAATGGGTGTAAAATATAGTTTGTCATCTTTTCATGGTCATCAGATATGACCATGTGGACGTTCAGAGGCTCTGTAGTTACCGTGGAACACCATCATCTTCTACTACAGTGATTCATCAGTAAAACCCATGAACTTTGATCAATGACAGTGAATGGAGACACTTGTTTTATGTTCAGTTAATGATAGATTAGAGTGAAACAGACACGTTTTCTTCAGTTTTCTCTGTTTTTTTCGATAATAACCTTTGAATTTATTCTGAGCTTTAATAAACATGTACATAATCAGTGAAAAAATATAGGAAAATAGAGGATTTACTTGAAAAAAACTGTTAATCAACGGGATAATATTCCAATAAATGGTAATAAATTACTTAAGAAAGATTAAATATAGAGAACAAAATATTTTTGGAACTGACACAAATGTAACACTGGGTCTTTCTCTGTTTCTGATATAACAACCTTTGAATTTACTTTGAGCTTTAATGAAAATCTACATAATCAGTGAATTAAATATAGTAAAATATGTGATTTACACTGAAAAAACTCAAAATAAAAAGGATAATATTTCAATAAATGGTGATAAAACACTTAAGATAGATTAACTTAAGAGAAAAAATCATTTCTGAAATGAGACAAAAGTAGTTCTGGGTCTTATGGGTTAAATAAGAAGTTGTAAACAATATATATCCTGTCTAAATTCTGATTTAATAATGTGCCACTAAAATTAAGATTATTGGAAACCACTGGTTGCAAAACATGGCGCCAGTTTATTTAGGGAGTTTATTTAACCCAAAAAGACCCAAAAGCATCTACCGATCTAAACTATCGATCCACTAATCCTATCAATACATGTAAATAATTGGTGTAAAATACAGTTTGTCATCTTTTCATGGTCATCAGATATGACCCATGTGGACGTTCAGAGGCTCCGTAGTTACCATGGAAACACCATCATCTTCCACAACATTGATTCATTAGTAAAACCCATGAACTTTGATCAATGACAGTGAATGAAGACACTTGTTTTATGTTCAGTTAATGATAGATTAGAGTGAAACAGACACGTTTTCTTCAGTTTTCTCTGTTTTTTCGATAATAACCTTTGAATTTATTCTGAGCTTTAATAAACATGTACATAATCAGTGAAAAAATATAGGAAAATAGAGGATTTAGTTTGAAAAAAACTGTTAAATCAACGGGATAATATTCCAATAAATGGTAATAAATTACTTAAGAAGATTAAATATAGAGAACAAATATTTTTGGAACTGACACAAATGTAACACTGGGTCTTTCTCTGTTTCTGATATAATAACCTTTGAATTTACTTTGAGCTTAATGAAATCTACATAATCAGTGAATTAAATATAGTAAAATATGTGATTTACACTGAAAAACTCAAAATAAAAAGGATAATATTTCAATAAATGGTGATAAAACACTTAAGATAGATTAACTTAAGAGAAAAATCATTTCTGAAATGAGACAAAAGTAGTTCTGGGTCTTTATGGGTTAAATAAGAAGTTGTAAACAATATATAATCCTGTCTTAAATTCTGATTTAATAATGTGCCACTAAAAATTAAGATTATTGGAAACCACTGGTTGCAAAACATGGCGCCAGTTTATTTAGGGAGTTTATTTAACCCAAAAAGACCCAAAAGCATCTACCGATCTAAACTATCGATCCACTAATCCTATCAATACATGTAAATAATGGGTGTAAAATACAGTTTGTCATCTTTCATGGTCATCAGATATGACCCATGTGGACGTTCAGAGGCTCCGTAGTTACCGTGGAAACACCATCATCTTCTACTACAGTGATTCATCAGTAAAACCCATGAACTTTGATCAATGACAGTGAATGGAGACACTTGTTTTATGTTCAGTTAATGATAGATTAGAGTGAAACAGACACGTTTGCTTCAGTTTTCTCTGTTTTTTCGATAATAACCTTTGAATTTACTCTGAGCTTTAATGAACGTCTACATAATCAGTGAAAAAATATAGGAAAATAGAGGATTTACATTGAAAAAATGGTTAAATCAACAAGATAATATTACAATAAATGGTAACAAATGACTTAAGAAAGGTTAAATATAGAGAGTAAAATATTTGGAACTGACACAAATGTAACACTGGGTCTTTTAGGTTAAAATAACTAAGAAAACAAAGAAGAATCCATCATAAAGTATTAGAACCATGTAAATCAGTGGACTCCGTAGATACCATGGAAACACCATCATCTTCCACAACATTGATTTATTAGTAAAACCCATGAACTTTGACCAATAACAGTGAATGGAGATGCTTCTTTCATGTTCAGTTAATGATAGATTTTCCTGAAAAAAGTCACTTTTTCTTCCATTTTTTCTGTTTTTATTGAATAACCTTTGAATTTGCTCTTAAACTTTAATGAACATCTACATAATCAGTGAATTAAACATAGAAAAATAGATGATTTTTACTGTAAAAAAAAATGCTAAATTCAGAGTATAATATTAAAATAAATGGTGATAAATCAATTAGGAAAGGTTAAATACTGAGAAAAATTGATTTGGGAATTGCCACAAAAGTCACACTGGATCCTTATTAGTTAAATATATATAATAAAAACACATACATATATAGAACAACTCAAAGTATAGAAAAAATTAATCTTCTTTTCTTCGAGTACACTGCCCCAGTATGTATACTTCCCATTTCTTTCTGCCTCAGTCTCACTCTGCTGTGGCTTCTTAAATAAAGCTTGATAAGGAGGTGCAGTTATTTATATGGTAATTCACCAAAGAAACACACCACGCGTATTTGGAATTCAGTAGAATGAAAATTAGATTTGTGTATTTGTGCTGTGGCTTGTTTGCATGCTTGTGTGTGCACTGTGTGCCCTAAATTCACATTATTCTGATACCTTCTGTACTTGTATTATAGTTGATTTCATAGGTCTGTGTTATAATGACTTGTCGTGGAAGAAAAAATGGATTTTCTGGATATGTGTACTGTATCTCCCGAGTCATGAATGGGGAATTTTTCTTGTTTTATTTCAGTACTTTTCCCCTTTTTTTAGGCCTAATATGTGTCATTTAATGTAAGTACCGCAGCCTTAGACCCTGTTAGGTTTAACTGGGATATAAAAACAAAAGTGCTGATTGCTGTTCGTCTTATACTTAGTTAGCTAGTGTTGTGGGACGAGGAAACAAAGTTAACAAAGACTGCTGAGGTTGCAGCAATTACATGTGTCCACTGTGACACCTATGCACTACCTGCAAAAACCTCTGTCTTCATGGAATATGCTGAGGATGTAAATCCAATAGTATTATGTACATATATTATATTAAGTGTTATTGTATTTACTCATTTTAGTTCAGGGGCCACATTCAGCTAAATTTGATCTGAAGTGGGCCGGACCAGTAAAATAATAACATAATAATATATAAATAATGTCAACTCCAAAGTTTTCTCTATGTTTTAGAGTGAAAAAAGTAAAATTACATAATGAAAATGTTTACATCTACAAACTAACCTTTCAAGTAATGTGACTAACATGAACAAACTGAAAAAAAAAATTGTAATTTTAACACTATTATGATTTAGTTGATCATTTCCACATGCACATTATAACTTCCAGATCACAGTTGATCTACAGATACACAAAATATTTAGTAACAGGTGGAATATTACACTGGGTTACAAAAAAAATAAATGTTTTTTGCAAGTTTTCTAGGTTTTTTCAACTGAATTAGGACCATTTTGCACCGCTTAATCCAAAAAATGACATCTGTTTTTCTCAATCAGGTCAGGTTTTTTTTTGCTAATCTGATTTTGAAAAATTTGATCTTCTCACAAAATTGATTACATTATGTGTCTTTATCAGTTGATTTTTTTTATATAGTTCTCACCCAAAATAGGTTTAAAGAGAAAAAAAATCATTTTCTAACAGGATGTATTTATTATTTATTATGTATTCACCGCAGATGTAGCAGAATACGTCAGGCTTATTTTTGCAAGATCTTCTAGTCGAAGTCATTTCATTCACCTGTAATATTAAAAAAAACATTAATCTTAAATTGGCAAAAGTAAAATCTTTAGAACTCGTTTATTGCAAGAAATATGAAAGAATTTTGTATCATATGATGTGAAAATGCCCATAAATGTAAGCAAAAATGTTAAAAAGCCAATATGTAGCATAGTTCAGAAAGTTGACCTGATTGAGCAAAATTAATGTGATTTTTGGATTCAGCACACCAAAATTCTCCTAAATCAGCTCAAAAAACTTCAACAATAAATTTGTGGTTGACCAGTGTTATTAACGTTGCATTCCTCTTAAGATACTTCAGGTTCTTCATATGTGTTCAAGTTATTCCGATTTGTTTTGCAAAATTATACTTTGTTTTCGTCTAAATACATGAAAATATTTACATTTACAAAGAGAAAAATTTGGAGTTGTGAGTATTTATAGGTTATTATTAGACTGAATTGGTCTGAATGTGGAACCTGAACTAAAATGATTGTTAATATCTTAGTGTAATTTTTGCATTTCACAAATTCATCCCAAGGGCCGGACTGGACCCTTCGGTGGACCAGATTTGGCCCCTGGGCAGCATGTTTGACACCTGTGGTCTAAATAAATAAAATAAACATCCATGTTTGTCAGCCACTTAAACATATCCATTGAAATTGGTTTAGGTGGACTGAATATAAACCAGTTATCATAGCAGTAACCATTGTCTTCAGCAGGACCTTCAGTCTTTTTATTATCTTTTACTGGACCCCCCCCATTTAAACATGTCAAATGTTGAAAATAATATTATTGCTCCAAATACAAACCATGGTCTCCTGCATCGTAGCGCTACTTTCTATCCGTCCGCCATTCACCATTTATATTGAGGGTCTAAATCAGGGGTGTCAAACTCTTTTTAGTTCAGGGGCCACATTCAGCTAAATTTGATTTGAAGTGGGTCGGACCAGTAAAATAATAACATAATAATATATAAATAATGTCAACTCCAAACTTTTCTCTATGTTTTAGAGTGAAAAAAGTAAAATTATATTATGAAAATATTTGCATCTACAAACTATCTTTTCAAACCATGTGAATAACATGAACAAACTGAAAAAAAATGTGTAATTTTAACAATATTATGTTTCACTATCAAATCATTTACACATGTACATTATAACTTACAGATCACAGTGGATCCACAAATACACAAAACATTTAGTAACAGGTGGAATATTATTAAAATTGCACTTACTTCTCTTAAGACATTTCAGGTTGTTCATATTTGTTCAGGTTATTCAGATATTTTTGCAATATTATATTTTGTTTTAGTGTAAATAGATGAAAATATTTACATTTACAAAGAGAAAAAGTTGGAGTATTTATAGGTTATTATGACCCACTTGAGATTGAATTGGTCTGAATGTGTAAACCTGAACTAAAATGATTATTAATATCTTAGTGTAATTTTTGCATTTCACAAATTCATCCCAGGGCCGGACTGGACCCTTTGGCGGGCCGGACTTGGGCCCCGGGCCGCATGTTTGACACCTGTGTTTTAAATTATTTGGAATGCAATGGAATTCAATGCCATAATTCAGTCCAACCTCATTAAAGTGAACTCTTTGTGTTGGGTCCAAAAGTGGTCACATTAATGAGGTTCAGTTGTTTTAATTTCATTAGTGTGTGAGAATAAAAAATACAGTTTTGTGTGATTTCAAGCATTTCTAATGTTAATTTTGCTTCATTTCACCCTCTTAAATTACCACCGGGGCTCCGACCCTGGACCCTACCCTTCTCCTGCACCCCCCTTCCCATTTTTTCTGGATAATCCACTGTATTTTTATATTGTGTTTTTCCACCTCAGTTTTAAATTCATGTCCAGAATATCCAGACTTTAATCATTAGGCTGTAAACCAGAAGGCTGAAGCATAATCAGTTTGATTTGACCTCCCCACATTGTAATATAAATGGATGCTCCAAAACAATGTCATTTATTAGTTCTTTCTTGCTTGAACTAAGCAATTTTTAAAAAAGAAGAAAAATATATATAATGCACAGCCCGATGTATCCACTATTCCTGCATCTTAATCTGTCCATGCTGTTCCCTCTGGCAGTTATGGTCTAAAACAGGGGTGTCAAACTCATTTTAGTTCAGGGGCCATATTTAGCCCAATTTGATCTCAATCAGGCCAGACCAGTAAAATAATGACATAATACCCTATAAATAATGACAAATCCAAGTTTTTCTTTTTGTTTTAGTACAAAAAAACCCCAATTAAATAATGAAAAAATTTACATTTTACAAAAAAGATGTGAATAACCTGAAAGAACAGACATTTCATTTGAAAAATTAATGCAATTTTAACAATATTATGCCTCGACATATTATTTATACATGTACATTTACACACAATATTACATAAACATTTGGTAACAGGCAGAAAATTGTTAAAATTTTGGAGTTTGGAACTAAAATTTGAACAATTTCAACAATATTACATCTCTTATTATTATTAACACAACTACAGATCACAGTGGATCTATAAATGTACAAAACATTTATTAACAGGCAGAATATTGTTAAAATTGCACATTTCGGGTTGTTCATCTTTGTTTCTATTTATGTATTTATTTGCATTTTATTGTGAAAGAATAGTTTTGTAAATGTTAATATTTTCACAGTGTAATTGTGTTTTTTTCACTACATTTTTTCCACATAATTTTTCACCAAGAAAATATATCGTTGTCATTATTTATGGGTTATTGTGTTGTTATTTTTGCTGGAGATCACATTGGTCTGTATGTGGAACCTAAACCAAAATGATCTGGACAACCTGGACTGTTCAGGTTCATTTTTGCACTTTCATCCTGCGGGCCAGATTGGATCGTTTGGCGGGCCAGATTTGGCCCCCGGGCCGCATGTTTGAGACCTGTGATCTAAAATATCTAAAATCAAATCGATTCATCCTTGAATCCACATGCACATTTATAGCAAACAACAATATAACAAGAACATCCCTTTGTCAAAAAGCTCTACAGACATTTCTGCTCTTTACTGGGCAGTGGGAGGAAGCAGAGGGGAGTCAACATTCTACATAAAATGGAGATGTGAAGCAGAGTGGCAGATACAAATTACAGATGTGAAGAGAATCCTATAGGAAGAACACCTAAAATGAAGAGTAGGAAACTTGGTACAAAACTGCACTGTTGGGAGGCCGACCATTCACAAGTTTCCTGAAACGGTACAAAAATAAGATTAGATTGGTAAAATGTTAAAGTTAATATTAAAATAACCCATGGATATGAAATTTAAAATACCTGCTTGGTGATGTATGTTGGGAACATTGTTGATGTCTAGATGAAAGAAGAATTGTAACTAGAAACTGGTTTAATGTGAACGCCCCAAAAACCAGATCAGTGGCAGGAAATTGTTGGAGATACTTTTGTCATTGAGAAGTTGACTTATACGTTGACAGCCAAAGAGAACATTTACAACAAAAAACTGTGAAAAGTGGAATATATACTGTATATGACAAGTGCCACTGAGGCTGCTTTACTAGACAGATAGACTGTGTTACACCATTATGTACTACATGGAGTCCAGATAAGTGGTTATGGTCTGAGTTTTGTTGTTGTTGTTCTTGTTTGTTCAAGATTCTTTTGTTCAGAAACATCTCTTTGTCCTAAGACTAGCAAAATATTTTCATTTTTCCTTGAGTTCTGGATGGATGGAGTGAGTGAGTGAGTGAGTGAGTGAGTGAGTGAGTGAGTGACTGACTGACTGACTTCTGGATGAATAGATAGAAATGGATGGATGGATGGATGGATGGATGGATGGAATGAGTGACTTCTGGATGAATAGATAGAATAATGGATGGATGGATGGATGGATGGATGGAGTGAGTAAGTTCTGGATGCATAGAGTAATGGATGGATGGAGTGAGTGAGTAAGTTCTGGATGAATAGATTGAGTTATGGATGGATGGGTGGATGGATGGATGGATGGATGGATGGAATGAGCGACTTCTGGATGAATAGATAGAGGAAGTTCTGGATGAATAGATAGAGTTATGGATGGATGGATGGATGGATGGAATGAGCGACTTCTGGATGAATAGATAGAGGAAGTTCTGGATGAATAGATAGAGTTATGGATGGATGGATGGAGTTCTGTATGAATATAGTGATGGATGGATGGAATTAGCGACTTCTGGATGAATAGCTAGAGGAAGTTCTGGATGAATAGATAGAGTTATGGATGGATGGATGGATGGAATGAGCGACTTCTGGATGAATAGATGGAGGAAGTTCTGGATGAATAGATGGAGTTATGGATGGATGGATGGATGGATGGCTTGTTGTTGCCATGCACTGTGGTCTTACATAACTTGGTTCCCCTAACCTGGCACTAACCCACTGTTCCAGTCATTCCCTGAAGCTCCCTTTAGGATATTTTAGTCAAGCACTCAGTACAAGAACAATGTTTCCTTTTCCAGATACTAATCAAATTCAGCAGCGTTAGTCACAAAAACTTTGTTCTGTCTCTAACTTTCTCAAAGGAGCAGAATCTATTTTCCTTATCAGTCAGACAATAAGTCGGGAGACAGAAAAGAATTGAATGAATGGAAGAATACATACATAAAAGATGAGGAAGGTGTTAAAATGGATTTTAGCAAGGGGCTTTTATTTGATAAAAGCGAGGCATCTGGAGACTAAATGGCCCCCCTGAATAAACAGCGTTGTGGAAATGCAGTTTAAGACCTGATAAACAGACTAAAAGAGGAATGGGTAGTGAAAGAGGGGAAAGGCAGATGGAAATAAAATAAAAGAATTATGACGAAAGGTATGAGCAATATACACACACAAACAGAACAACGCTTAAAAAGGTGTTGAACAAGACAAGGTCAGCGCTTGGATTATGTACAGTACATATCACAGCCGTTTGACACCGACTCTGAGTTTGCATTTTGAATTGTTGAAGAAATAAAAAAAAAAAAACTCCTGATAGTGTGGAAAAAATTGGAGTTTTTCGTGTTTCTATTTACACCATGAATCATATCCGTCTTTGCAGATATATTATTTAAAACTTTTCCTACTCCTACTAACCACACAACTTTTTAAAATGAAACAGCTATAGGCAGTGCGTTTGCCAGAGGCCTTTTCTACCATAACTCAGAAACAGGAAATGATAGGGAAAAAAAACGAAAAAATACGCCATTGACTACTTTTTAACGCTTTATAACGTGGTACTAGTCGTTTTTCTCGATCTGCAAAACTGAAAAAGTTATGGGTGACAACTCTATATCTTGAAAATCATGACCTTGCGTTTGATGTTTCTAGGTCATCCAAGGTCAACAAAATCGGTACCAAATGAAAGGTCTTGTCCGACTTCCTGTAAGTCAATAGTACAAAGTTAGTCGATACCCGTCTTAGGTCGTTTCTCAATACACGTTCTTGTCTGTTCTTCTGTTCTTCCGAAACGTCATCAGTTGCGGCCCGAGTACTGTTCCATTTGAAAGTTCGCATGGATTATGTACAATACATATCACAGCTGTTGGACATCGACTCTGAGTTTGCATTTTGAGTTGTTGAAGAAAAAAAAAACCTCCTGATAGTGTGGAAAAAGTTGGAGTTTTTTTGTGTTTCGATTTACACCATGAATCATTTCCCCTGTCTTTGCAGATATATTATTTAAAACTTTTCCTACTCCTAACCACACAACAAAATAATACACCATCTACCACTTTTTCACACTTTATAACGTGGTACTAGTCATTTTTCTCGATCTGCAAAACTGAAAAAGTTATGGGTGACAACTGTGTATCTTGAAAATCCTGACCTTGCATTTGACGTTTCTAGATCATCCAAGGTCAACAAAATTGGTACCAAATGAAAGGTCTTGTCCGACTTCCTGTAAGTCAATAGTACAAAGTTAGTCGATATCCGTCTTAGGTCGTTTCTCAATACACGTTCTTGTCTGTTCTTCTGTTTTTGCGAAAGACTTTAAGACTTTTAAGACTTCTCCTACTCCTAACCACACAACTTCTTAAAATGAAACAGCTATAGGCAGTGCGTTTGCCGGAGGCCTTTTTCTACCATAACTCAGAAACAGGAAATGATATGGAAAAAAAACGAAAAAAATACGCCATTGACTACTTTTTCACGCTTTATAACGTGGTACTAGTCGTTTTTCTCGATCTGCAAAACTGAAAAAGTTATGGGTGACAACTGTGTATCTTGAAAATCCTGACCTTGCATTTGACGTTTCTAGATCATCCAAGGTCAACAAAATTGGTACCAAATGAAAGGTCTTGTCCGACTTCCTGTAAGTCAATAGTACAAAGTTAGTCGATATCCGTCTTAGGTCGTTTCTCAATACACGTTCTTGTCTGTTCTTCCGAAACGTCATCAGTTGCGGCCCGCGTACTGTTCCATTTGAAAGTTTGCATAATCCAAGAATGCATGGAATACCTGGATGTTGTAGTACAAAGTTAGTCAATATCCGTCTTAGGTCGTTTCTCAATACACGTTCTTGTCTGTTCTTCTGTTTTTGCGAAAGACTTTAAGACTTTTAAGACTTCTCCTACTCCTAACCACACAACTTCTTAAAATGAAACAGCTATAGGCAGTGCGTTTGCCGGAGGCCTTTTCTACCATAACTCAGAAACAGGAAATGATATGGAAAAAAAACGAAAAAATACGCCATTGACTACTTTTTCACGCTTTATAACGTGGTACTAGTCGTTTTTCTCGATCTGCAAAACTGAAAAAGTTATGGGTGACAACTGTGTATCTTGAAAATCCTGACCTTGCGTTTGACGTTTCTAGATCATCCAAGGTCAACAAAATTGGTACCAAATGAAAGGTCTTGTCCGACTTCCTGTAAGTCAATAGTACAAAGTTAGTCGATATCCGTCTTAGGTCGTTTCTCAATACACGTTCTTGTCTGTTCTTCCGAAACGTCATCAGTTGCGGCCCGAGTACTGTTCCATTTGAAAGTTTGCATAATCCAAGAACGCATGGAATACCTGGATGTTGTAGTACAAAGTTAGTCAATATCCGTCTTAGGTCGTTTCTCAATACACGTTCTTGTCTGTTCTTCTGTTTTTGCGAAAGACTTTAAGACTTTTAAGACTTCTCCTACTCCTAACCACACAACTTCTTAAAATGAAACAGCTATAGGCAGTGCGTTTGCCGGAGGCCTTTTCCACCATAACTCAGAAACAGGAAATGATAGGGAAAAAAAACGAAAAAATATGCCATTGACTACTTTTTCATGCTTTATAACGTGGTACTAGTCGTTTTTCTCGATCTGCAAAACTGAAAAGTTATGGGTGACAACTGTGTATCTTGAAAATCCTGACCTTGCGTTTGACGTTTCTAGATCATCCAAGGTCAACAAAATTGGTACCAAATGAAAGGTCTTGTCCGACTTCCTGTAAGTCAATAGTACAAAGTTAGTCGATATCCGTCTTAGGTCGTTTCTCAATACACGTTCTTGTCTGTTCTTCCGAAACGTCATCAGTTGTGGCCCGCGTACTGTTCCATTTGAAAGTTTGCATAATCCAAGAATGCATGGAATACCTGGATGTTGTAGTACAAAGTTAGTCAATATCCGTCTTAGGTCGTTTCTCAATACACGTTCTTGTCTGTTCTTCTGTTTTTGCGAAGACTTTAAGACTTTTAAGACTTCTCCTACTCCTAACCACACAACTTCTTAAAATGAAACAGCTATAGGCAGTGCGTTTGCCGGAGGCCTTTTCCACCATAACTCAGAAACAGGAAATGATATGGAAAAAAAACGAAAAAATATGCCATTGACTACTTTTTCATGCTTTATAACGTGGTACTAGTCGTTTTTCTCGATCTGCAAAACTGAAAAAGTTATGGGTGACAACTGTGTATCTTGAAAATCCTGACCTTGCATTTGACGTTTCTAGATCATCCAAGGTCAACAAAATTGGTACCAAATGAAAGGTCTTGTCCGACTTCCTGTAAGTCAATAGTACAAAGTTAGTCGATATCCGTCTTAGGTCGTTTCTCAATACACGTTCTTGTCTGTTCTTCCGAAACGTCATCAGTTGCGGCCCGAGTACTGTTCCATTTGAAAGTTTGCATAATCCAAGAACGCATGGAATACCTGGATGTTGTAGTACAAAGTTAGTCAATATCCGTCTTAGGTCGTTTCTCAATACACGTTCTTGTCTGTTCTTCTGTTTTTGCGAAAGACTTTAAGACTTTTAAGACTTCTCCTACTCCTAACCACACAACTTCTTAAAATGAAACAGCTATAGGCAGTGCGTTTGCCGGAGGCCTTTTCTACCATAACTCAGAAACAGGAAATGATATGGAAAAAAAACGAAAAAATACGCCATTGACTACTTTTTCACGCTTTATAACGTGGTACTAGTCGTTTTTCTCGATCTGCAAAACTGAAAAAGTTATGGGTGACAACTGTGTATCTTGAAAATCATGACCTTGCGTTTGATGTTTCTAGGTCATCCAAGGTCAACAAAATTGGAACCAAATGAAAGGTCTTGTCTGACTTCCTGTAAGTCAATAGTACAAAGTTAGTCGATATCCGTCTTAGGTCGTTTCTCAATACACGTTCTCGTCTGTTCTTCTGTTTTTGCGAAACGTCATCAGTTGCAGCCCAAGTACTGTTCCATTTGAAAGTTTGCATAATCCAAGAACGCATGGAATACCTGGATGTTGTTCTTGTTTGCTAGCTTGGTGACTCATGTAGACTTGGCAAGCAAAATATCCCAAGATGCTCTTTGTGCTACTCTCAAATGCTACAGTGGCTTCTGTGAAAACTTAATTCAGAAATGTTTTAGACTAGATGACTGTAACGAGATGATATGATGTAATGCTAGAAGAAGAGCAAGAAGAAAAAAGTTGTTGGACAAGACAAGGTCAGCGCTTGGATTATGTACAATACATATCACAGCCGTTTGACACTGACTCTGAGTTTGCATTTTGAGTTGTTGAAGAAAAAAAAAAACAACTCCTGATATTGTGGAAAAATTGGAGTTTTTTGTGTTTCTATTTACACCATGAATCATTTCCCCTGTCTTTCCAGATATATTATTTAAAACTTTTCCTACTCCTACTAACCATACAACTTTTTAAAATGAAACAGCTATAGGTGGTACGTTTGCTGGAGGCCTTTTCTACCATAACTTGGAAACAGGAAATGATACGGAAAAAATACATCGTTGACTACTTTTTCACGCTTTATAACATGGTACTAGTCGTTTTTCTCGATCTGCAAAACTGAAAAAAGTTATGGGTGAAAATTGTGTATCTTGAAAATCCTGACCTTGCGTTTGACATTTCTAGGTCATCCAAGGTCAACAAAATTGCTACCAAATGAAAGTTCTTGTCTGACTTCCTGTAAGTCGATAGTACAAAGTTAGTCGATATCCGTCTTAGTTTGTTTCTCAATACACGTTCTTGTCTGTTCTTCTGTTCTTGCAAAACATCATCAGTCCCAACTACTGTTCCATTTGAAAGTTTGCATAATCCAAGAACGCATGGAATACCTGGATGTTGTTCTCGTTTGCTAGCTTAAACCAAGGATGCACTGGTTGGTGACTCATGTAGACTTGGCAGGCAAAATATCCCAAGATGCTCCTTGTGCTACTCTCAAATGCTACAGCGGCTTCTGTGAAAACTTAATTCAGAAATGTTTTAGACTAGATGACTGTAACGAGATGATATGATATAATGTTAGAAGATGAGCAAGAGGCAGAATACTGAGAAATAGGTCTTCATTATCATGAAATGGGATTCAATGAAATGTATTACAGCTTTGAAAATTATACAAAATGTATAAATGACATGTTAATACTAGTACAAATGTATTGAAATCAAATCGTGTGATATTGTGGTGATTTGAGGGAAATATGTTAGGGAGCAGATGGTGGAAATACAGCAGAGACAGGGAGGAAAGTTCACAAGTACCAGCCGTTCCAATTACAAAGAGACTCGTGTTCTTAGGAAGTCGGTTCTCTGGGACCGTTCTTACCAAGACCATACTCTGCGTTGATATAGAAGCAGCCTTAGTTTTCAATAAAGAAGCCATTTTCTGAATATGCAAATTAGGCCCCAACTTTGGCCTATGTCTCAGCTGTACTTTGGCCTACTATTGACAACAACAAATCAAGTCGACAAGAGACCACGGCAAATCATTCGACATCACTAATGCTTGAAATGTTACCATTGGAGTGCATACAGACATACAAACTGACCAATATGCTTGCAATAATGCTGTAGTAACACGCAAATACTGTAGAAGAAGATCAGCTTGGTAAAAAACATTGGTCCCGAATTGGTTAAACTCATGACAAAGGAGGCAGAGTTGTGATTATGAAGGAAAATACGTAGTTAATTCATTAGCAAAGTTAGCTTGATTAGCTCAACATTTACAGTCTAAGACACAGGTGTCAAACATGCGGCCCGGGGGCCAAATTTGGCCCACCAAAGAGTTCAATCCGACCCCTGGGATGAATTTGTAAAATACAAAAATTACACTGATGATATTAACAATCAAGGATGTTAAAATCATTTTAGGTCATTTCCGTCTAAAGTGGATCAGACCTGTAAAATACTATCATAATAACCTATAAATAATTAAAACTGTAAATTTGTCTGTTTTTGTGTAAAGAAAGTAAAATTACACAAAAATGTTTACATTTACATTCTAGCCTTTAACAAAAAATGTGAACATCTGAAATGTCTTAAGGGAAGTATGTGGAATTTTAATAATATTTATCCTGTTATTTAATATTTTGTGTATTTGTAGATCCATTGTGATCTCTAAGTTGTGATTCACATGTATAAATGATGAACTAAGGCGTAATGTTTTTAACATTGCACTTATTTTACTAAAGAATTTTCAGGTTGTTCATATTTGTTCATGTTATGTTCAAGTACAAAAAGCACTTTGAAAAAGTAATTTATTGAAAACAACAAGTAAACTGAAATAGGCTGTTTATCAGCTAATCAAAAGTTTAAGACCATCGCTCAAAAAATTACAAAAAACTCTCCAAACCAGAACAAAAAAATTTCTCAGTAGGACTCAGTAAAGAGTAGCTCCACCGTTCTTGTTAATCACTTCAAAAATTCGTTTGGGCATGCTTGATGCGAGTGTTTCCAGGAGGCTGGAACAGCCTATTTCAGTTTACTTGTTGTTTTCAATAAATTACTTTTTCAAAGTGCTTTTTGTCTCACTCCCCCTTCTTGCTTTTGTATATTGTAGCTCTACTTAAAACCTCATTAAGATCCAAATGTGCAAAAGGTAAATCCTAGCTATTTTTCAACTGGTCTTAAGATTTTGATCAGGTCTGTATTATAGTATGTTAAAATGTGAGAAAACATCAGATTAGCAGCATTAAAAATGTTTTTATTTCATAGTTTTCACACAGTATGTTTCTTCAAAAATGAAATGCATGGTGTCCAGCTGAGTGGACATTTTTGTAACTTCTTGAAAAATTGGTTCATAGAAAAACTTCAATCACATTTTTTTTTTTTTTTCCAAAAGAAGAATAAATACACTCAG
Organism: Sphaeramia orbicularis; assembly: GCF_902148855.1. Lineage (NCBI taxonomy): Eukaryota > Metazoa > Chordata > Actinopteri > Kurtiformes > Apogonidae > Sphaeramia > Sphaeramia orbicularis. The sequence goes on along the minus strand of NC_043969.1, from coordinate 12,979,015 downwards.
AAAAAAAACCTTGATTAAGGTTGTCATAATTCATGCATGAAAGGGTTAAAACAGTTCACATTTTCACCTGCATTGTTCTTCGTTCTCAGATGATTATTAAATAGAACCATTAGCATAACGTTACCACTTCACCAGGAAGTCAGATAAGAAACTACACTTTCACATAAAGTCATGAAGCTTCATACCAGAAAACCTAAATGAAACTCACTCATCCGTTTTAAATGTAGTTCCTTGTTTTTCAGCTACACAAAAGCAAAGAGAAAACATACATTTTGTCTGGATCTGAGTGTGTGGCTCAACATTTGTAGGAATAAATACCTTTGCAAAGCCAGCGCCAAACATTAAACATGAAACACTGTCAGATGTTCAGAGGATCTTCAGCTGAGTAACACTCACATTTCTGTGTATTTTTCATGGTTCTGTAGCAGACGCAGACAGTGTTCCTTCTGTATCGCTGATATTAAACAATCATAAGTTTGCTTGAGAGCATAAATATTTAACTGTGTTTTGATATATTAAAAAAAAAAAAAAAAGTCATGTGGTCTGATGAGCGTAGACTGACCCTGTTCCAGAGTGACGGGTGAATCCGAGTGAGAAGAGAAGTGGATGAAGTGATTACCCATCATGCCTTGTGTCTGCAAAACAAGTCTGAAAATGAGCTCATCTGAATAAACTGAATGAACATCAGTGCATTGTTTGTTTTTTCTTGATGACACAAACGTATTCCAAGAGGACAACACCAGAACTCATCAGGATCAAATAGTGAAAGAGTGGTTCAGGGAGCATGAGACATTATTGTGACACATGGACTGGCCTCCTTCAAACACTGCTCCAACTGTCCCATCACTAATACAAGATCTTAGTGAAAAATGAATGTAACTGTCAGTGGAAATAACAGTCGTGACATTGTGTGGGTTAGTCAAAATGATGCCAATGTGCTGTGATCACAGCTACAGGTGGCTCAACTAAATATTAGAGTATTTATTATTATTACCCCCGTTTGTTTGTTTGTTAACACTCTAGCAGCAAAACTATTGGTTGAATTCATAACAAATTGGGTTAATAGATTGCCAGTGACCCAGAATAGATCTGATGACATTTTGGGAAAAGTAGGTCAAAGTTAAAATTTTTTATGAATTTTTCAAATCTTTTTTTTTTTTTTCCCATTTACATATAATGGGCAAAATTTCAAGTGTTTGTAGCAGCAAAACTATTGATTGAATTCATACCAAATTGGGTTTATAGGTTGCCAGTGAGCCAGAGTACATGTGCTTACATTTTAAGAAAAGTAGGTCAAAGTTCACATTTTTTATGAATTTTTCAAAAAAACATTTTTTTTCCCATTTGCTTACAATGCATAAAATTCAAGTGTCGGCAGGAGCAAAACTATTGGTTGAATTCATACCAAATTGGTTTTATGAATTGCCATTGACCCAGAGTAGATGTGATTACATTTTGGGAAAAGTAGGTCAAAGTTCACATTTTTTATGAATTTTTCAAATCTTTTTTTTTTTCCCCATTTACTTATAATGGGCAAAATTCTGAGTGTCTGTAGCAGCAAAACTATTGGTTGAATTCATACCAAATTGGGTTATAGATTGCCATTGACCCAGAGTAGATGTGGTAACATTTTGGGAAAAGTAGGTCAAAGTTCAACTTTTTTATGAATTTTTCAAATCTTTTTTTTTCTCCCTTTAGCTTACAATGGGCAAAATTTCAAATGTCTGTAGCAGCAAAACTATTGCTTGAATTCATACCAAATTTGGTTTATACATTGCCGATTAGTCAGAATAGATGTGATTACATTTTGGGAAAAGTAGGTCAAAGTTCAAATTTTTATGAATTTTTACTTTTTTTTTTCGCCATTTACTTATAAAGGACAAAATTCTCAGTGTCTGTAGCAGCAAAACTATTCTTTGAATTCATACCAAATTGGTTTTATGAATTGCCATTGACCCAGATTAGATGTGATTACATTTTGGGAAAAGTAGGTCAAAGTTAAATTTTTTTATGAATTTTTTCAAATCTTCTTTTTTCTCCCTTTAGCTTACAATGGGCAAAATTTCAAATGTCTGTAGCAGCAAAACCATTGGTTGAATTCATGCCAAATTTGGTTTATAGATTGCCAGTGACCCAGATTAGATGTGATTACATTTTGGGAAAAGTAGGTCAAAGTTCAAATTTTTTATGAATTTTTAAAATCTTTTTTTTCCCCATTTACTTACAATGGACAAAATTCTGAGTGTTTTGTAGCAGCAAAACTATTGGTTGAATTCATACCAAATTTGGTTTATAGATTGCCAGTGACCCAGAATAGATGCAATTACATTTTGGCAAAGATAAGTCAAAGTTCACATTTTTTATGAATTTTTAAAATCTTTTTTTCCTCCCATTTACTTATAATTGGCGAAATTTCAAATGTCGATAAAAACATTAATTTTGTTTCAATTTACTTCAAACTCGCCACATATATAGAGGCAATTGATATGCTGACATCAAACAGTTGACAACAAAATGTTGGTTGTTGTTGGTTGTATTAACGAACACAAGTGGCTGAACGGGACAGAGCAGCACAGTCAACATCCTGGAGGGGGTGGGGCATGGAGTGGCTCATTTGCATTTAAAGGACCAGCGCTCAAAACCACCTTTCTGGTGTCATTACTCAGAAATAGAGTTGAAGATGGACCTGTGGAGTTGAATTAATGAAGATTTCAGACCCAAGCATAGCATTTACAGTTTATGTAGACCACAGGGAAATGTTTTAAAATGCATAATATCACTCCTTTAAGTGATTTATCACCAATTATTCTAATAATATGGTTAGTATTTAGCATTCTTAAGTGAAAATCAGTTATTTTTCTACATTTAACTTACTGATCATGATTGATGTCCATTAAAGCTCAAATTCAAGTTGAGGGTTATTATACCAAAAACATGGAAGAAGTGACTTTTTCAGTAAAATACATGTCTCCATCTACTCTCATTGATCAAACTCTATGGGTTTTACTCGTGAATCGATGTTTTAGAAAATGACTATGTTTCCATTTTCACTATGGAGCCTCTGAACGTCCAAATGGGTCATATCTGATGACGATGAAAAGACGACAAACTGTATTTTGCACCAATTATTTACATGGATTGACATTGTATTAACATTGTATTCACTTTTTATACCAGTAAATTATTTTGGTTACCAGTGAGTGTTTATGGGTTAAATCTTTAATCTTTTAGAACCTCATGTGCGCATCCCTTTCCATACATCCACCCCCCCACCCCACCCCACCCCCTCCTCTGTGCCTCCTCCAGACGTTGTTGACGTGAAACTCTTTCCTAATCTTTGATAGTTTGTAGTGTGAGCCTGAAGGTAGAACATTGAACTCACTGTCTGAGATCCCAGATACAGGTCAGTCAAAAAACACCCCCGTCGACAGGTCAGACGGGCAGACAGGTGGGTATGTGTGTCAGTGATTGAAAGTAAGCATGGTGTTGATAAAATACACAAACATGCACTGGAGAGAAGAACTGCACCAGAGGGAGGACAGGGAATGCTTTTTAATGGGGGAGCAGCAGCAGACCCATGATCCTGCAGGTCCACAGGTGAAATCTGCCTGTAGATACAAAGAACCACAGAGCACATGAACCAGACGGCTGTCACAGATGTATGATCCATGCAGTAGAACCATGTTCCCTCAGACACTGCGTTGTCTGTTTTTGTCTTAGTTTGTGACCTTGGTGCATCATTGCAACTAATCCCATCTCTCCTCAAATTTGACCCATTTAGAATTGTCCTGATGATGTGGAACTTCTGGTTCCTGTTCTTGTGTTTTTGTACATGTGTGTTTCTGGTATGATGATTTCATGAACTTGTTACCTCCGCCAAGGAGCTTATGTTTTTGCCAGGGTTTGTTTGTTTGTCTGTTTGTTTGTTTGTCTGTCCGTTAGTGTGCAACATAACTCAAAAAGTTATGGACAGATTTGGATGAAATTTTCAGGGTTTGTTGGAAATGGGATAAAGAAGAAATGATTAAATTTTGGTGGTGATCGGGGGTGGGGGGGCCCACGGGGGGGGGCCACTGATCAGCATTGGCGGAGGTCTGCGCTCTCCGAGTGCTTCTAGTTTGTTTGTTTGTCTGTCCGTTAGTGTGCGACATAACTCAAAAAGTTATGGACAGATTTGGATGAAATGTTCAGGTTTTGTTGGAAATGGCATAAGGAAGAAATGATTAAATTTTGGTGGTGATCGGGGGTGGGGGGGCCCACGGGAAGGGCCACTGATCAGCCTTGGTGGAGGTCTGCGCTCTCCAAGTGCTTCTAGTTTTTATTTCTATGGTCTATGCCAGGGGTGGGCAATGAAGTTTCCTATGGGGCCACATGAGAAACTTTGACAGTTGTTAAGGGCCGGATCAGCTCTCCTTAATATATCTCTTTATATATATATATACTTTACTATAATACAAAAACAGTAAATGGGTCAAGTCACGTGCCTACTGACTTTGAATCAAAAAATTAGATTTGAGATAATGATATCAAATTTTTTGTAGTTCAATAGTATAACATCTTAAGTTTCTAAATCCATTAAAATTTTTGCCAAAAAAGGATTTTCGAGAAAATTACGGAACTTTTTATACAAACTAAATTCAGTCCCTCGGAAAGTTCTCTACGAATGAATAATAACAAAACTTATCACTGCTATAATTTGAAATCTTAATCATATATTTCTGTTTTCAAGATGTTTTTTATGACCTTTTACACACCCTTTTATCATTATAAAAATCATTTTGTCTGAAAAATTGGTGTGAATTGCTTTTTTAAGCATTTTAATATCAGACAGTGCCGGTTATACAGGGTGAGTCAGAAAAAACGCTCTTTCCATTTAAAGAAATTGTACTGCTAAAACGGAAACACTGATTTTCCTTTTGACCATACAGTCATATTGATGTGGTTATTGAGCATGTCTGGTGATGTAGTCATAGATTTATTGCATTGCATAAGAGAGAGAAGGTCCATTGTTTATTGGGCACTGAAATACCTGCCAACACAATGTATGCCACAGTGAACAAACTTGAAATTGACAACAATTACAGGAGTCGGGGCTTTGCTTTCACACTCAGGACATAGGCCTACATGACAGTGCCCAGGGAGTTTTCATCATGGCAAGACCACAGCGATTGCAGGTATTATTTCCTCATCGAGTTGTCTGTTTGGGTCAGGAGAGAGAGTGGCCACCTAGATCCCCGGACTTGACCCCCCTTGATTTTTTCTTGTGGGGGTATCTTAAAAACCGTGTGTATCAGACTGTTCCACAAACTCTTCAGGAACTCCGAAATCGCATCACGGCTGAAATCCAAGCCCTACGACGAACACGAATGGCGAGAAGAGCTGTGTTAGAGATGCGACAACGAGCACAGATTTGCATCAATCTGAACGGTAGCCAGGTTGAAGGTCGTGCCGGACGACTTCGTTGAGACAAAACATTTTGATGGCGAGTAAACATGCTGTAATGGTTGACAATTTCAATTTCATTCACGGTGGCATAAACTGTGTTGGCAGATATTTCGGTGCACAATAAACAATGGACATTCCCTCTGTTATGCTATGCCATAAATCAATGATTCAATCGCCAGACATGCTCAATAACCACATCAATATGACTGTATAATCAAAAGAAAAATAAGCATTTCCATTTCAGTGGTACAATTTCTTTAAATGAAAAGAGCAGTTTTTCTGACTCACCCTGTATAGGGAATTTCACTTTTCTCAAAAAACATGTTTTTTTTTTTAATTACTCATTAATCAAATGAGCTAAACCAATGGAAATTTCTGAAAGAAAGCATTTAACCCTCTGCTTAAGCATGGCTTCATTGGAATTTAAGATTATTTTGTCATTAATCTAAAAAAAATGTTTTGTTTTTTTTTCCCCTACATAACCAAAAATAGGTCTCGACATGAAATAGCTAGCTTGTGAAGGATTTTTTTCTTTCACTTTCTACAGATTTAAGTTTTCAAATCAATAATTATGATATTCTGTTGTCTTCATATGGATTTGGTATACATGAATATTACATTTTCATTCTCATTCTCTCTCATATTACATTCAGATCTGTCTTGGCGGAGGTCTGCGCTCTCTGAGTGCTTTTCTTGTAGTAGATGGTTTTGGTCACTGGTGGAGGTTTGGGTCTTTATGGGTTAAGTGTATTTTATTTGCATGTACGTGGTTTTTGTGTGATTATGTTTCCTTCTGGTCCACTGCTCAAATGCAGCTCCATCATTTCTTGACAGCATTTATTTCTTGGTCCTTGTGTTGATTTTCCCTGCATTGTTAAGTCGCTTTTAGTGAGAGACAGAAACTTTCCTGACCATGACCTGTGTGCAGACCTACTCCAAATAAAACCACTCACAAAGTTTAGACCGGTTCAGCTTGTTGCACCTCCTTTTAGTCCATCCACCTTCTCGTAGCTGTGATTTAATGGAGCCATGTAACCATTCAGCGATTTAACTCACACACAACCCAACATGTCCTGTTATAAACTGTAAAACTGTGGCCGGCTTTGATGTTGTACATTCAACTCGTGTTTAATGTTCTGATTAATACTCTGAGGAAACGGTTGCTTATGTTTGAAATGTATTATTATTGAAAGCGTGTCCTGTCAGTGAATAGTTTATCATAACACTGAATAAAAGTGTGTAAATCTATCTGCATGTGAGTGTTGTCTATGAATGGAGTGTTTTGTTAGACGAGCTTGTGTGTGACATGTAAGTTACACTGTTTCCTACAGCGTTACATTTGCTCTGTTTACACTGTTACATATGCAGTTATGGAAAAAAAAAAAATTATTAGACCACCCATGTTTTCTTCAGTTTCTTGTTCATTTTAATGCCTGGTACAACTAAAGATACATTTGTTTGGACACATAATAAGATGACAACAAAAATAGCTCAACAGAGTTTAATTTCAGAGCTGATATCTAACCATTTTTCATGTTTTGTTGATAATAACCAAAATCACTTAAGTTCTCACATCAGTGTTTTTCAACCTTGGGGTCGGGAATTCAAATGGGGTCACCGGAAATTTCTAGTAACTGACAAAAAAAATTATAAATTACTAATATTTTTTTTTTTAATGATTCAATATATATTATAATTAAAACACCACACATTGTAATAAAAATCAAGTTCAAATTAAAGGCAGGATATAATATCTGAGAGGGCATATCTTGATTGATCTGATCATGTGACCACGTGCGTTATTACAATTCCATGTGCCCAAACACAGTCTCAGTCAGAAAACAGAGAACCGAGAGATTTCTTTGCCCACCTGGCCCCACTAAGACATCTTCAAGAGAAAAATGTGTCTGTTTTGACTGTCTGGGGTCACCAGAAATTTGTGATAATAACGCTTTCACGCATGAATTATGAGAACTTTAATTAAGTTTTTTTTTTTTTCTGAGTGTTTTTATTCCTCTTAAAGCATGAAAAAAATGCAACTGATTTTTCATGACCCTATTTTTCATGGAGTTACAAAAATATCCTCTCAGCTGGACACCATGCATTTGATTTTAGAAGCAAAGAAACATGTATTTACTGATATACTGAGAAAACTATGAAATAAAAACATTTTTAAAGCTGCTAATCTGATGTTTTCTCACATTTTAACATACCTGCAAGAAGATAATATGCAAAAAAAAAAACAAAAAAAAAAACAATTATTTTAAAAACAAACAAGCAACACAAAACTTAATTACAGTCTAATAACAGTTAACAATTTTTTACACTCAGACATGTTAGTGCAGATCAGGTTTATCTAGAACAGCAAAGTTACAGTAATGGTATGAATTACAGTGTATGGGATGATGCATAAGTGTCCACTGTGTTGGCCGATATGGAACTAAAACAACAAAATCCATGAATATATAAGAGAACAGCTGGAGAATAACTGTCCACGAAAGGGTTGAAATGGGGTCACAGGCCAAAAAAGGTTGGAAACCACTGAATTACATCAATATCTATGGTATTGTACTGACAAAAACAGTGCTTTTAGGAATTCCATGTTTTCTTTTCTGTCTGTTTTAGTCACATGGTACACACAGGAATTAGTATTTGATTACTTTTGATGGTTTGATCATTTTTTTTTGTGTTTTGTGTTTTCTGTATGTTTACATAAAACAGATTTCCTTTTCTTATTTGTCAGTCCGATGGAAAAAGAGTTGATACTTTTACCTTCCTGTAGCTTTCCTCAGAAGAGTCACTTGTTCCTGTGACGTGTCATTGTCAGTTATTTTATCCCGGTTTGCCAGGCAGTTTGTCTACTGCCTGGCATCCCACAGAGGACCGCGTCCCAGGTATGGATCAGGTGTAGGATCCCTCATCCTTGTTCATGGTCCTCGGGGCCTGTTTTCTGATCTCTATGGCCTCCCTGATCCATCGGTGGTATTTGTTGGTTTCAGAGCGGATGACCGTGGCTTCTTCCCGGTCCATAATATGGTTTTGTCTTTCGCAGTGATCCGTTATAGCTGATTTCATGTTGTTGTTCTGCTTTTTCTTTGGTTTTGTGGGTGTGTCTTGCTGCTGCTATGTATTCACATTGCTTACACTGTTACATTTTCACATTTTTATACTAATTTATATTCTTATATTGCACCCTTTCATACTGTATATCTCTAATTTGCACTTATTTCGACTGCACACTACTTTATATCTTATATTTCCTAATATACAGGGTGGGGAAGCAAAATTTACAATATTTTGAGGCAGGGATTGAAAGACAGTGTATGACCAATTAGGTTACTGAAAGTCATGAGAATTTATTTGCCACAAGAAAATGTACATAATAGAAAATGTTTTTATTCTATGTGTCCTCCTTCTTTCTCAATAACTGCCTTCACACGCTTCCTGAAACTTGCGCAAGTGTTCCTCAAATATTCGGGTGACAACTTCTCCCATTCTTCTTTAATAGTATCTTTAAGAAAGTCAACATTGCTGTGTGATGTTCTATTGGTAGCATGTTCTAAAACGCCCCAAATAGTAGAATCCAGAGGGTTTAGATCTGGGCTAGAAGGCGGCCATAAACATGATTCCCAAAAATTGCTAAAGTTGGATTTGTTGCTGTTGTCAACAAGTGTTTTGGTGTTCTTGTGTAAGATTTTAACTTCAAATCATATTTTACTGCATTTCTAACAGTCTTGTTGTCTACCTCAAGTTCAATTGCCATTTTTCTCATGGATTTGGTTGGATCCTTTAGGATTTTGGATTTGAGAGCTTTAATAAAAGCTTTGGTACGTTTTTTTGTTGCTTCCTCCACTTCCAGACTTTCTCGAAATAGTTTTGCTCATAGTCATTCTCTTCTTTCCATTATAAACAGTCTTTATGGACACTCCAACTATTTTTGAAATCTCCTTTGGTGTGACGAGTGCATTCAGCAAATCACACACTCTTTGACGTTTGCTTTCCTGATTACTCATATGGGCAAAAGTTTCTGAAAAGGTATGGATAATAGTGTTAGGTATGATTATGACATCAATATGTGTTTGGTTTCAAAACAATTGACGTAGTGCCTGCTGAGAAAAAACAACTAAATGTTCATTGTAAATTTTGCTTCCCCACACTGTATGTATGTATCTTATTGTGTTATTATCCTATATCCTATATTATAAAAGGGAAGTGGACTCTGTGTGTCTTGGGCATCACAAAAAATCTGTAACGAGCTGACTGCTGCAGGTTGTCAGACTTATGCATGTTTGGTCAAGGAAGAGACAAGTGAAAACGGCAAGTTGATAGGACCAGTATTTTCAGACATATTAATAATTTTAGAATGCAATAGCCTCCAAATGGCCAATCCCGTTGCTATGCCCAGAATCATAGAATCATCATTGACGTGGGTTACCTAGCAACAGATAAACAATAGGGCCACGTTGCCATGGTGTCAAATGTCATGTGCACAAACAGATTTGCCACATGAGAGGTTATTCAACTGATATACCAGAGGGATTTACCAAGAAAGTAAAGAAAGTAAAGAACTGAACTGGATCAGAGGATCTAGAACCTGTGGTTCCAAACAGGTCAACACGCTAGTTTAGATAGAAGTGCACTGTCACTGGCAGAGACCACCTGCAATTTCATTGCACTACTGGTGTAATAACAATTAAGCTTGTTCTATTCTATTCTATTCTATTCTATTCTATTCTATTCTATTCTGTTCTATTCTATTCTATTCAGTTTCGTTCTATTCTATTCTATTCTGTTCTTTTCTATTTTATTCTGTTCTATTCTATTTTATTCTGTTCTATTCTATTTTATTCTGTTCTATTCTATTTTATTCTTTTCTATTTTATTAAGATTAAAATGTTTATTATTACATCATGGGTCATCTCCATCCATCCATCCATCCATCCATCCATCCATCCATCCATCCATCCATCCATCCATCTATCTATCTATCTATCTATCTATCTATCTATCTATCTATCTATCTATCTATCTATCTATCTATCTATCTATCTATCTATCCATCCATCCATCCATCCATCCATCCATCCATCCATCCATCCATCCATCCATCCATTTTCCAAACTGCTTCGAACTTATCTACATCTGTGTTTAGATTAAAAAAAAAACAAAACAGTTCATTGCAAACATTCATGAAACCCATTTGCAGTGTCATATATATGCAGGACTGCATTTGTTCCTGCGTCTGCTGTATTTGCACCTGGTGTTAGAATCTCATCAGTATATACAGTATTCCAGCGGTAATGAGAGTGTGTGGGGCTTCACAAACCTGATCCTATTAGAACATGAAACACCTGGTGAACTGATCAACGCTGCTGCCCAACAGATGGTGAGCTGATAATTGTTCATAATAGAGGAAATGAACATTAAATCACTTGATAATAGAAATTGGATGGGATTTACCTTCATTTAGAGATTCTTAGGTATGTGGTGCTCGGGGCTTTGCTGTGCATATTGGAGATGATGCGTCCCCTGAGAACTCCTTACAGCGGTCCTCTCATGTCCTTCCAGTTCTTCAGGAAGGACAGATTTGTCATTTTTCCAAATGAATTAAATAGTCCCTCAACTTCATTTATTGACTGCTTAGTTATTGAAATTGGCCATTGGCTGTCATTCATTTTTTAGTCTTTCTTTCTTAGTATTTTTCCTTCTTGTCTTCTGTAACCTGCTGTCATTTCCTATGCCGACGATATTTCAGTTATAGTTTTTGTTACAGTGTGAATAAATGAATTAATAGCCATTCACATCATGTCGTATAGCATATGTCATAAGGCCATAGTCATATAGCATCATGTCCGATACTATAATACTGTCTGTCATTCACATACAATAATCACATCAACTAAAAACAAGTGATGCGAGGCACAACAAACCCCGCCCCTCACATGTATTGTAGCTTATTTTGGCATCGATCCAGCTGATGTCATCATGTCTATGCATGTGCTGATGTTAGCATATGAATTGCTTCTATATATGTGCCAAGTCTGAAGTAAATTGAAACAAAATTGATGGTTTTTAGATATGTGACATTTTGCCCATTATACAGGGTGAGGAAGCAAAATTTTACAATGAACATTTAGTTGTTTTTTCTCAGCAGGCACTACGTCAATTGTTTTGGAACCAAACATATATTGATGTCATAATCATACACTCTAAAAAATGATTCATGGGGTTAGTAAGTTAAGCTTAAAATCAAGAGCTTTCTGTGCTTAAAAAAATGAAGTTTGTTACATGTACACATTTAAATCAGATGATAAGTTATTTTATTAAGTTGGTCTAAATGAAAAACAAGGAAAACACTCTTAACTTAATAACATATTGATTTTGAACAGACATTTCTGCCTTTAACTTAACAAAGAAATATATTAAGTTAGTACAGCTTAAAAATCTTGTAAGCTTCCTCTAAAAGCTGAGTACAAAGCTGACGAGCCTGGACATGTTTTGCTGACAGACCACGCCTACCACAAGAAAAGGAGGGAAGCACAGAAAAAAAAGGGAGAAACATGATTTTGCACAGAACTTTACCAAACTTTAAGGCTTGATAGAATTTAGCTTTGTTTCTGCAACAGTAGTTTTAATTATTCAAGGACTGAATAATACACATTTTGCTCCTTTCTAATTTAAAACTGTAGTATATATTGTCGCGTATTTGCTGCATTGCATTGTGGGTATTGGGTATATTGTTGAAAACGTGTTCTTTTATGTGCAGGGGTTCAGCAGGGTTGTGATGTTGGTGTTAATTTTGAGTTAATGTGTGCATTCTAATGTTTATTGGCCTTTTTGTGTTTATTTTTTCTATTTTTATAGAACTGCACCATGAGTCAGAGCCATAGGCCAAACTGTGCCTTTCCTGTTTATTGTTACTTGCAGGTATATCGCTTAATGTAACTCCTCTGTTTAACTATTTAAATTAATATCTGCAAGAACATGAGAACAATAGTACTGTGTACATTTGAGAAATTAACATGCAGACAAATTTAGTAAGTTAGTTGTGCAGAGAATTAACGGGACAGTCATATAACTGGAATTTCTTCTGATGTACAGAAATAAGTTAGACCAACTCAAAAAATTAAAGAAACTACTTGTATGAACATTTTTGAGTAGAATAAAAGTAAAAAAATAAGCCAATATATCTAAATGGAGTAGTTTTTACACAATTAAAATTAAGTTGGTTCGACTTAATTAAGCTCGTAGAGTAAAAAGCAAATCATGTTGTTTGTACTAAAGTAATAGAGTTTACTTAACTAGAGAAGTCTTGTGGCATTTAAGCAATTTGCCAAGTTGAAATAACTTAAAAAGATTAATGGAAATTGTTACCTCAATTTTTTTTACGTTGAACCTATTAATAATTTTTTAGAGTGTACCTAACACTATTATCCATACCTTTTCAGAAACACTTAGCTCAAGGCAAGGGATGTGAAAAGAGAATTCTGGGAAAGTTGCACAAAGACCTCGAACAGGGGTGTCAAAGTCGTTTTAGTTCAGGGGCCACATTCAAACCAATATGAGCTAAAACAGGCCAGACCAGGAAAATAAGAGCAGAATAACCAATAAATAATGACAACTCCAAATGCTTTGCCTATGTTTGAGATTGAAAAATGTAAAATTATATTATGAAAATGTGAATAACCTGAACCTTCTTTGGAAAAATATCAATTTCAACAATTATTGTGAAAAGATCGTCTGTATTTCAAACAAATTCATGCAATTTTATTTTGTTTACAGTGCAATAAAGAGAGTAAAGTTGTCACTATTTGTAGATGTATATGTAGAGTTGTATATTTAAGTGTATGTGCATGGGTGTGTATATATGTGTGTATATGTACAGGGTGGGGAAGCAAAATTTACAATGAACATTTTGTTGTTTTTTCTCAGCAGGCACTACGTCAATTGTTTTGAAACCAAACATATATTGATGTCATAATCATACCTAACACTATTATCCATACCTTTTCAGAAACTTTTGCCCATATGAGAAATCAGGAAAGCAAACGTCAAAGAGTGTGTGATTTGCTGAATGCACTCGTCACACCAAAGGAGATTTCAAAAATAGTCGGAGTGTCCATAAAGACTGTTTATAATGGAAAGAAGAGAATGACTATGAGCAAAACTATTACGACAAAGTCTGGAAGATACTATTAAAGAAGAATGGGAGAAGTTGTCACCCGAATATTTGAGGAACACTTGCGCAAGTTTCAGGAAGCGTGTGAAGGCAGTTATTGAGAAAGAAGGAGGACACATAGAATAAAAACATTTTCGATTATGTCAATTTTCTTGTGGCAAATAAATTCTCATGACTTTCAATAAACTAATTGGTCATACACTGTCTTTCAATCCCTGCCTCAAAATATTGTAAATTTTGCTTCCCCACCCTGTAAGTTTAGCTCAGAGGACTTTATATTACAATGCTTGATTGATCAGCACTTGGTGATGAGTGGGGTAGGGGCAAATCTTCAGGTGGGCACCCTGCTTCACTTATGTTTCGTTGATAAGCCCACTACATCCACAGGGCTCAATGGTGACACCAAGCGTCTCTGGTGTGCCCCCCTCAGCTTTTACCCCCGGTGGTCACTTTGCAGCCCAGTTGGGGTCTTTCCTCTTTATCCATAACCAGCTGCTTCTGCGCTCGGCAGCTTCCGACAATGATCTGATGGCTTGATGAAAGGCCTGTCTTCACACTCCCATCCCCTTCAGAAGCTTGGTTGTGGATCTGGTAACAAAGCCTCTGCATCCGACCTCAACAGGAAGCACATGGGCACGCCAGCCACGTTGTTCTGCCTCTGCTGTTATGTCGGAGTATTTCAGGCGTTTGCGTTCGTATGCTTCACAGACTGCAGCCGCCCATGGTACAGTCAGTTCTACAATGAAAAGTGACTTCCGCGATGTTGACCGTAAGACCAGGTCTGGCCTGAGATTAGTTGTAATGATCTCAGGCGGAAAGATGAGCTTCTGGTCTAAATCAACCTGCATTTTCCAGTCCCGGGCATTGGCCAGGAAGGTCGTTTCCACTCTAGCAGATGTTGTTGCTGAGAGTTGCCCTGCTCTTATGAACGGGATGGTGTTCAGATGTCCAGGCACTGGGGGAGGAAGGGCATTGTTAGTTGTTCTTCTTTCTTCCAGGATGATCATCAGTTGTCATATTACCTGGTTGTGTCTCCAGGTGTACCGGCCTTGGGACAAACTGGTTTTGCATTCGGCGAGAATGTGCCTGAGTAAATGGGAGGGGGAAAAAAAGAATTTAAAGATTCATAAAAAATGTGAACTTTGACTTGCTTTTCCCAAAATGTAACCACATCTATTCTAGGTCACTGCCAATCTATAAATCCAATTTGGTACGAATTCATCCAATTGTTTTGCTGTTACAGATATTTGAAATTTCGCCCATTATATGTAAATGGAGTTACAATGTTCAATTAGGGTAATTCCCAACTCAACTGTCTCTTCTCTCTTACTTTCTCTCCTGTACTTCCTCTAAAAATATTTGTATATTGTCAATAAATCACTGAATAACAATTTCCTTTGTTTCATCTCAGTTTAGTCACACAAGATCACAAGGCAGGGGGATGATACATAATATTCCAGGATAACTTCACTGTTTCCAGGACATTTGACCTTTTTCTCATTTTCCATATCGGCTACAATTTGCTTAGAGGTCTTATTTCTGTCTTTGTGCATAAGAAATCAATAGAAGTGAATCCCCAAAGGAACTTTGTGTTGGTAAATGCAAGTTATGCAAATTGACAGGATTTCAGTTCTGTTGCAACATGTTGATGGTCATATGAACTATGTTTTCAGCTCACAAATGTCCAATTTCATCACAATTAATGCTATATTTTCATGTCACAAATGGCCAAGTTAGATTTGAACTGAATTTACCTGAAAAACAAATATTCTATTCTTTTAGATTCCCCAGTTTTTCTTACCAGATTATATCCTACATATCACATGTTTTATTTTTACAGGTTCAATATGGAGTATGGTGCTGATCCATCCTGCTTATGTTACGCCAATACATACATTAAGAATGTCACATGTCACTTTTGAAATCAACAGTTTTCTAATAATAAGCATTTTTATAAAGACATAACTATTCTATATTGTTATTTACTCTTTAGTATGATGATAAACTATACAATAAATAATTATGATCCTAGTTTTTGCTCAGGGATCATTAGTGGAAACGGTGACATGGCTGCCGAGCATCAGTTTGATGGGATCTGTAACAACCATGTCACATCCGTCCACTGCCACATTTTGTGTTTTTGTGTCAGCTGTTATTGTTTTAGATCCACAATACTAACATTTATGAATAAGAGGAGAATTAGCAATAGTAAGTATATAAGTTTATTACGAATAAAGTACTGGTACTGACCAGAGCATCATGGGTAATGTCATGTCCGTCTACCAGCAAAAGTTTTCACATACACGTGCTATTCAAAATCCAATATTTCTGAAAATATAGCTTCTACTGTCAAATAATATCAGTAGTCTGTGCACAAATGGATTAGCATTACTTCAACACAGTTCTACGGAGATTAAAGTCTTTCAAGATCTCCAAGCCTCTTCTGTGCAGCTTCTACCAGACTGTGGTGGCTGGTGCCCTTTTTTTTGGTGTGGTGTGTTGGGGAGAGGGAGCTCGCATTTCTGACAGAAACAGACTGAACAAACTCATTAAGAAAGCGAGCTCCATCATTGGGACTGGACTGGAAACAGTTCAGCAAGTGGCTGGGGTGAGAATGCTCAGGAAACTGAACTCTATTTTGAAGAACGCATGTCACCCATTGCACCATCTTGAGGTGTTCAGAGAGAGCACCTTCAGCCACAGACTGATCCCCCCTCGGTCCAAGACTGAACGCAGTAGGAGGTCCTTCCTGCCTGCTGCTATTAGACTTTTTAATATCGCTGTGCGATAAATTATTATTGTATGCTGTGCATACTTAGGTGTGTTAGGTGTTTTAGGCTATTGTATTATATACATTACTTGTATTGTACATATATATATATATATATATATATATATATATATATATATATATATATATAGATAGATAGATAGATAGATAGATAGATAGATAGATATAGATATATATATATAGATATATATATATCTTTTATTCTGTTTATTATTTATTTGTTCCATTGATGGCCGTTTGTGGGATGTTCATGCGATGGATCAGAGTGTTTTTTCTTCTTGTACTGCTGCTGTTGTAACAAAGCAATTTCCTGCAAAGGATCAATAAAGTATCTATCTATCTATCTATCTATCTATCTATCTATCTATCTATCTATCTATCTATCTATCTATCTATCTATCTATCTATCTATCTATCTATCTATCTATCTATCTATCTACCTACCTACCTACCTACCTACCTACCTACCTACCTACCTATGCATTTCTTACAACTTTTTTTTTTGACAAAAATGGCCACTCATTTGACCCCCTAAGTAAATTTTAGCTGATATGTTTTCCATGACTGGAATATTAGTCAATCATTTTCCAGGTTTTCCAGGACGCATGGTAACCCTGGTTAAACTTCATTTTTTATAACTTTCCACTCCTGTCCCATCCCACTCCCACAACAATACCCTACCCTGTCCGATCCCATGGCAAAGTGACTGATTGTAATCCCAGTTCCCAGTCCTGCCTGCACCTGTCTGCATGTTCTTCTGTCCTGTTCCAATGAGGGGATAAATAACAAAACTGATTCCCACCCCATGACCCCACAGCCTTTAAATTGTACACCGATGCAAAAAGAAACTGTAGTAGAAGTTTTGATACAACGACCCTTTGACTTTTCTATAATAAACTTATTCTTCAGTGGAGTGCAGAAAATGTGAAAACATACAGCAAAGCTACAAACTGAATTCCCCTTCTATATCTTTACTTGACAATTGGAAACTCACAAAGTTTGTCGGTATTGTTATGGGAAACAATACCAGACAAACTCGGAAAACAAATTTATTTCTTGCAGCTTCCCATCTGCTGTTGTGACAAAGGATCTCTCAGTGGAATAACCTATTTATAATGAAACAAATTTAGGGAGAAAATTAAAATGCAGTCCTGTGGCCTTTTGGTTCACTTAAGTGAGGAAATGTTAAAGTCAACCAGTTGCCCTAAAGCAAGGAAAAGAAAGACACAGCATGCATTTAACACCGGCATCGCTTTTTGTCTTGTGGTTAATTTAATTGATTATGAAAAACACGAAAAAAGCTGAAAAAATGAAAACATGACATTTTTCACCATTACTTTTCCATCTCAAAACTGAACAGTAAGTTATTATTTTCTTTTTTATGTAAGTTTGTTAAATGTGTAGAAATGTTCATCTTACAGTGCACTGTAGCGAGCAGATCATATTCATATAAGTGAATCAGTGACTGTAACAAATGAGGTGGATATAATAATATACAGTAAATTTGATGATTTTCAGTCTCCGGCTGCAGAAAACACAATTACACATGAATGTAATAGTGTGTTCTCCATTATTTCTTAAGCCATACAGACCCAAACATCCACCTTAAACCAAAACCATCTACTGATCTAAACTGTTTAATACCTGTTGAGCCACTAATCCTATCAATCAAGGTTGGGAATCTTTTACTATCTCACAATTCGATTCGATTCTGATTTTTGGGACTAAGATTCGATTCAAAATTGATTTTCGATTCAAGACGATTTGACTCGTAATGATTTCTGCTTCAGTCAATAGGTGTGCAAAGGATCCTCATAATCTACTCCTGTCTGCTTTGCAAGACAGAATGACAAATGCAGAAATTAAAATGTCTTTTTTCGCATTTATTATGTTTTAAACATTTATCCATGCTTGGCAGGGAGTTTGGTGATGCACAGCAGTTTGCGTTGGTTTTGCCGCAGAGGCGATTTCTCATAGACTGCAAGGGAAGCTCAGCATCTCCTAAAATTATGAAAATTAAATGGTTAAATACGTACGGTTATGTTGACATTTCATTGACTACAAACGTGTTAGAACACGTTCATCTCACAGACGAGTTCGTTCAGAATCAGCTTTATCACAAATCTACAGACTCGATGTCGTTCACTTCTCATACATTCCCGTTGCGCTGTTTTCTCATACGATCTCTGCTCAGTTTTTTTCATTGCCTCAAAACTGGACAGTAATTGGATAAATACCACGATGTTGTCTCGCCCCTGGATGCTCTGCGTCTCTGGGGGTGAATGGAGCTGTGGGCGGAGCTCGGCTGGGCTGGACGCTGAGCTTCCACGTGCTGATTGGAGGATCGGTCGAAAGGCTGAATCCCGTTTGATTGACAGCTATTTTGAGATCTACTCCTTCACTGACACAGTTCAGCTTAATACCGTCACGCATTCTGCTGTGAAATCGAGAGAGAAACCACTACGAAATTACTTGTTCATTTCTTGCACTGTAAATAAAACACACTCATTGGACTTCCTTGTTTCAATTAATTGTAATTTGTTTCCGTTACATAATTTAATCATTTCTTGTTCGAGTTTAATATCGTTTTGTAGATAGTTAAATCAATCATACTGTTGGCTAGGTCGGAGTGAACTAGCTATCGAGTCCCTGGAAAAGACGCGTACTTGGTACGATAAAGTCACTGACCATTGTCTTAAAAAGGAACGGAGGGCCAAATTTATGTTTAAATAACTTGACCATTTTTTTTGATGTAAGCCGACAATGAGCTTCCCCTGTCTGAAAGACGAGCAGCCGCCACTGTTTTGCCGCTGGTGGTCTGTTGGGTTTCTGTAGAATTGACTTGGAGTCTGGTTTTGACCAACTCTATATATAAAATGTCAAGAGATAACTTTCTTGTGATCTGGCGCTATATAAATAAAATTTGATTGATTGAGTGATTTAATTGGTTTTCCCCTGTAAGTCGCTTTGGAAAAAATCGTCTGCCAAATGCGTAAACGTAAACGTAAACAAACATACATACAGGGTGGGGAAGCAAAATTTACAATATTTTGAGGCAGGGATTGAAAGACAGTGTATGACCAGTTAGTTTATTGAAAGTCATGAGAATTTATTTGACACAAGAAAATTGACGTCATAGAAAATGTTTTTATTCTATGTGTCCTCCTTCTTTCTCAATAACTGCCTTCACACGCTTCCTGAAACTTGCACAAGTGTTCCTCAAATATTCGGGTGACAACTTCTCCCATTCTTCTTTAATAGTATCTTCCAGACTTTCTTGTAATAGTTTTGCTCATAGTCATTCTCTTCTTTCCATTATAAACAGTCTTTATGGACACTCCGACTATTTTTGAAATCTCCTTTGGTGTGACGAGTGCATTCAGCAAATCACACACTCTTTGACGTTTGCTTTCCTGATTACTCATATGGGCAAAAGTTTCTGAAAAGGTATGGATAATAGTGTTAGGTATGATTATGACATCAATATATGTTTGGTTTCAAAACAATTGACGTAGTGCCTGCTGAGAAAAAACAACTAAATGTTCACTGTAAATTTTGCTTCCCCACCCTGTACATCTACAAATAGTGACAACTTTATTCTCTTTATTGTACGGTAAACAAAATAAAATTGCATGAATTTGTTTGAAATACAGACGATCTTTTCACAATAATTGTTGAAATTGATATTTTTCCAAAGAAGGTTCAGGTTATTCACATTTTCATAATATAATTTTACATTTTTCAATCTCAAACATAGGCAAAGCATTTGGAGTTGTCATTATTTATTGGTTATTCTGCTCTTATTTTCCTGGTCCGGCCTATTTTAGCTCATACTGGTTTGAATGTGGCCCCTGAACTAAAACGACTTTGACACCCCTGTTCGAGGTCTTTGAGCAACTTTCCCAGAATTCTC
Organism: Sphaeramia orbicularis; assembly: GCF_902148855.1. Taxonomy (NCBI): domain Eukaryota; kingdom Metazoa; phylum Chordata; class Actinopteri; order Kurtiformes; family Apogonidae; genus Sphaeramia; species Sphaeramia orbicularis. The sequence continues at coordinate 12,958,687 of NC_043969.1, read as the reverse complement.
TTTTCACATCCCTTGCCTTGAGCTAAGTGATTCTTAGATCAGTAAAGTCCTCTGCCTCCAGCCTATGCTGCTTTTACGCCTCAGTCATTGGCAGCAGGCAATTACCTGCCCAAAACTAGAATAACCTCATGCCCTGAGTTTTTTTTTTGTTTTTTTCCTGTAGGTTTGAAGGAGATTCTAAGAAGCAGAGTTCTCCAAAACACGAGTTTTTTTTGTGTGCATTAATTATGGTATTAATTATAAATGAAGACACCCATGGGTCAGGAGCTGTGAATCTTGTTCAAGTTGAGACGTAAGTGTAGTGGACCATGTACGGTGAATATAAATTTCACACCCGGTGATGAAATGTAATGAGATGGACAACAGACGAACGCAGTGCATGCAGGTGTCTGTCTTTCTGACAGCTGTTTTTACACATTAGTCTGGTTTTCTACCTGCTGCTCTGTCTGTTTTGATATAATTACCTCGGCTATTGTTACCATCTGTTTGCCTCTGGAGCTGTCTGTTTGTCTGTCATTAGGACTATGGGATAACTACAGGGTCAGTTTGCATGAAACTTAATAAAAATCTACATCAGGGGTGTCAAAGTCGTTTTAGTTCAGGGGCCAAATTCAGACCAATATGAGCTCAACTGGGTCAGACCAGTACAATAATAAGTAAAAAAAGTGAAAGTACTTAATGAAAATGTTTACATCTACAAACTATCTTTTAAAAACTGTGAATAACATGAACAACCTGAAACGTCTTGGGAAAAATAAGCACAATTTTAATAATATTATGCCTCAGTTTATCATTTACACATATGCATTACAACTTAGAGATCACAGTGGATCTACAAACACAAAAAATAGTTAACCCTTTCACGCATGAATTGTGAGAACCTTCGTCAAGATTTTTTTTCTTCAGTGTTTTTATTCCTCCTTAGGCATGAAAAAAACAATGCGATTGAGTTTTTTTTTTTTTTCCTATGGAGTTACAAAAATATCCATGTATTTAACCCTTTCATGCGTAGCGGTCACTACAGTGGACAGCTGTTCAAAGGTGTTGTTTACTTGTATATTTATGGATTTTGTTGGTTTATTTCCATATCAGCCAACACAGTGGACACTTATGCATCATCCCATACACTGTAATTTACACCATTACTGTAAATTTGCTGTATTAGATAAACCTGATCTGCAGAAACATGTTTGAGTGCAAAAAATTGATAATTGTTCTTAGACTGTAATTAACTGGTTTTTTTTTGTTTTTGTTTTTTTTTTTTTTTAAACAAAAAGTTTTTTTTTTTTTGGCAAACTATCTCCATGCAGGTATGTTAAAATGTGAGAAAACATCAGATTAGTTGTATGAATGTTTTTATTTAATAGTTTTCACACAGTATATCAGTAAATACATGTTTCTTTGCATCTAAAATTAAACATATGATGTCCTGCTGAGTGGATATTTTTGTAACGCCATGAAAAATAGGTTCATAAAAAAATTCAATCACATTGTTTGTTTGTTTTTTCATGCCTAAAGATGAATTTAAAACACCCAGGAAAAAAAAAAAAAAAATCTTGATTAAGCTTCTCATAATCAATGCATGAAAGGGTTAATTTTTGAAGCAAAGAAACGTGTTTAAAACCCAATATCAGAAAGTGATATGAAAACAATGAAATAAAAACATTTTTAATGCTGCTAATCTGATGTCTTCTCACATTTTAACATATTCTAATGCAAGTAATTACTCACTTCATGGAGATAATATGCAAAAAAAACCCTTCTTGTCTAACAAATAACAATTGATTTACACTTAAACATGTTAGTGCAGATCAGGTTTATCAAGAACAGCAAAGTTACAGAAATGATCTGAATGTCAGTGTATGGGATGATGCATAAGTGTTCACTGTGTTGGCTGATATGGAACTAAAACATCAAAACCTATGAATATAGAAGAGAACAGCTGGAGAAGAACTGTCCACTGTAGTGACCTATGCATGAAATGGTTAATAATAATAATATAATAATATTGGTATAAAAAAAAAACAAAAAAACCCCACTTACTTCATTTCATTCATTCATTCCATTCGTTTGTTTATTTTGAGCATTCATAGAATACATGCAAATTCAAAATTCAAAAAAAAAAAAAAAAAATCATTCATTTATACTCGAAAAGGAGTGGGAAGAAGGAAAACTTATTTAATCCCACTCCCGATTCTCATCTTCAAATAACTGAACATAATATTTTAAATACTCATTCCTGTCCTTTAACTTCAAGCCAAAACAATGAACAAAATGGAACAAAAATAGGCCTATACCAAATTAGAATAAACTCATTTGACAGTATTTACATTGCATAACCAAAATGTGTGTAAAAAAAAAAAATAGGAACAAAGTACATTACTTGTCTTAAGACATTTCAGATTGTTGATATATATTCAGGCTATTCACATTTTCAGTAAAAGGAAAGTTCGTAAATGTAAAGATGTTCATGTAATTTGACCATTATATACTAAAACAAAGAGAACACATTGTACTTGTCATTATTTATAGGTTATTTTGTTATTATTTTACTGGTCTGACCCACTTTAGATCATATTAGTCTGTATGTGACCCCTGGACTAAAATGATTTAGACACCCTTGATTGTTCATATATTCAATGTAAATTTTGCATTTCACAAATTCATCCCATTGGACCGTTTGGCCCACAGGCCACATGTTTGACACCTGTGGTCTACATCAACAACAAATGTATTTATTTATTTATTTATTGGTTTATTTAACAGGGATATTGTGCATTAACTCACATTGCTGTAAATGCACCAGAGTTAGACTGATGGTTATATTTCATTTGCAGTCCCTGGACAGATGTTGAATTGTTACCCTAAAACACAGGTGTCAAACATGTGGCCTGGGGGCCACATCTGGCCCACCAAAGGTTCCATTCCGGCCCTGCAGGGTGAAAGTGCAAAAATGAACCTGAACAGTCCAGGTTGTCTAAATCATTTTGGGTCAGGTTACACATACAGACCAATGTGATCTCAAGTAAAAAAAACAACAACAACACAATAACCCATAAAAAATGACGACAAATTTTCTTTGTGAAAAATTATGTGGAAAAAATGTAAGTGAAAAAAAAACAAAACAAAACATAACACTGTGAAAATATTTACATTTACAAAACTATTCTTTCACAATAAAACGCAAATAAACATAGAAATAAAAACAAAGATGAACAACTCGAAATGTGCCATTTTTAATCTTAATTTAATATTCTGCCTGTTACTAAATGTTTTGTGCATTTATGGATCCACTGTGATCTGTAGTTGTTTTAATAACAGTAAGAGATGTAATATTGTAGAAATTGTTCAAATTTTAGTTCCAAACTCCAAAACTTTTAACAATATTCTGCCTGTTACCAAATGTTTATGTAATATTGTGTGTAATGTACATGTATAAATAATAAGTCGAGGCATAATATTGTTAAAATTGCACTAATTTTTCTGTTTTTGCAGGTTATTAACATCTTTTTTGTAAAATGTAAATATTTTCATAATTTAATTGGGGTTCTTTTGTACTAAAACAAAAAGAAAAACTTGGATTTGTCATCATTTATAGGTTATTAAGTCATTATTTTACTGGTCTGACCCGCTTGAGATAAAACTGGGCTAAATATGGTCCCTGAACCAAAATCAGTTTGACACCCCTGCCTTAAAAGGTAGCATAAGGTTATAAACATGCAATGTATTTTGGTTCTTTTTTTAATAAAATGTAATATAATCAAGATATGACAGGAAAAAAATCATTTAAAAAATACTCATCATTTTTTTCTTTTAATAAAAAAATGAAAACGGGTCCTTACTTTCTGATATGGAGAAAGTTTGACTTTGTAGATCATGAATACTGCCCTATTATTGCTATTTATGTTACAGCATGCATAATTATGTTCATGCTTATGTTGTTACCCTTATTAATGTTATTGTGAGGATGATGATGATTTTTTTTTTGTTATTATTATTTTTATTTATTATATTTTTTTTCTTTATTATTATTTATTTATTTATTTATTTATTTATTTATTTATATATTTTTCTTTAGATATGTATATTTTTGGTCTGTTACTTTTGTGTGTGTTTAGTTGATTTATTTCTTTAGGGATGGGAGGTGGGAAGAACGCACAAACGAGAATTGTAAAAAGTGAGACCCAGTATGACTACGTTTGTACTGTATCTGGAGGATTCTCGTGTGAAATAAAAAGATATTTAAAAAAAAAAAAAAAATGGCCCCTGAACCAAAATGAGTTTGACACCCCTGCCCTAAAAGGTCGCATAAGGTTATAAACATGCAATGTATTTTGGATCTTTTTTTAATAAAATGTAATATAATCAAGATATGACAGGAAAAAAATCATTAAAAAAAATACTCATCATTTTTTTCTTTTAATAAAAAAATGAAAACGGGTCCTTACTTTCTGATATGGAGAAAGTTTGACTTTGTAGATCATGAATACTGCCCTATTATTGCTATTTATGTTACAGCATGCATAATTATGTTCATGCTTATGTTGTTACCCTTATTAATGTTATTGTGAGGATGATGATGATTTTTTTTTTGTTATTATTATTTTTATTTATTATAATTTTTTTCTTTATTATTATTTATTTATTTATTTATTTATTTATTTATTTATTTATTTATATATATATTTTTCTTTAGATATGTATATTTTTGGTCTGTTACTTTTGTGTGTGTTTAGTTGATTTATTTCTTTAGGGATGGGAGGTGGGAAGAACGCACAAACGAGAATTGTAAAAAGTGAGACCCAGTATGACTACGTTTGTACTGTATCTGGAGGATTCTCGTGTGAAATAAAAAGATATTTAAAAAAAAAAAAAAAAAATGGCCCCTGAACCAAAATGAGTTTGACACCCCTGCCCTAAAAGGTAGCATAAGGTTATAAACATGCAATGTATTTTGGATCTTTTTTTAATAAAATGTAATATAATCAAGATATGACAGGAAAAAATTCATAAAACATACTCATCATTTTTTTCTTTCAATAAAAAATGAAAACAGGTCCCACAGACTCAAACACCATACAAAGGTTAAGACTGTTTTCTAACACTGCGTATATATTTCATACTCTGACAGTATATGCAAACTCAAAATCCTCTGCGAAGTGTTTATGTAACTTCAGTAATATTATTCTTGTGTATCTACAAACAGGAATAACAATGTCTGAAGCATGTGGTGTGAATGCCAATGCACTGATCAACTATTGCACCGTCTTCACCCACATTCACCTATGTTTATGAGACAACAATCAAACTTTCTGAATGTTATTTCTCATCATATTAACCCATAAAGACCCAGACATCCATGATTGTCCAGAACTATGTACTGATCTAAAATGTTTAATATCTTTTGATCCACTAATCCTATCAGTACACGTAAATAATTGGTTTAAAATACAGTTATTCACCTTTTCATGGTCATCATATATGACCCATTTGGACGTTCAGAGGCTCCGCAGTTACTGTGGGAACACTGTCATCTTCTACAACATTGATTCACCGGTAAAACCCATGGAGTTTAATAAATGACAGTGGATGGAGACACTTCGTTTGTGTTCAGTTAATGATATATTTTGCTGAAAAAGTCACTTAATCCTCCATTTTCTCTGTTTCTGATATAATAATCTTTGAATTTACTCTGAGATTTTATAACCATCTACATGATCAGTAAATTAAATATAGAAAAATACCTAATTTTTACTAAAAAAAAAGCTAAATAAAGAGGATAATATTACAATAAACTGTGATAAATCACTCAAGAAAGGGCAAATATAAAGAAAAAATCATTTGCGAACTGTCAGAAAAGTCACATTGGGTCTTTATGGGTTAACCGCATCCACAGTCTGATCGTTTCCACTGAACCTGCATTATTATTTTTTTTTTTTATTTTGGCTAAAATTTACTTAGGGGGTCAAATGAGTGGCCATTTTTGTCAAAAAAAAAAAAAGTTGTAAGAAATGCATAGAACTGTGTTGAAATAATGCTAATACATTTGTGCACAGACTACTGATATTATTTGACAGTGGAAGCTATATTTTCAGAAATATTGGATTTTGAATAGCACGTGTATGTGAAAACTTTTGCTGGTGGACAGACGTGACATTACCCATGATTCTCTGGTCTACACTATGTGCTCTCAAAGTGTAATATTAATGAGAATTTGAATAATCAGCAACGTGCACTGTTGATACAGTCATTCCATTTTCAAGGTAATATGCATTTCTGCTCAAAAACCAGACCCCACCAGTTAACTAAGACAACATGTGGGGGCCTTCCATTGGAGAATTACTGCAGTGATACATATATTTCATCTGCAACAAGTTTTTTTTTTTTTTTTTTTTTTTTTTTTTTTAACTCTAACTGATGCAATGAGTAGCTTCTTAATTCCTAACACATAAAGACCTAGTGCTACGTTTGAGGCAGTTCCAAAATATATATTGGCTGCAATTTACTTAGGGGGTCAAATGAGTGGCCATTTTGTCAAAAAAAAAAAAAGTTGTAAGAAATGCATAGAACTGTGTTGAAATAATGCTAATACATTTGTGCACAGACTACTGATATTATTTGACAGTGGAACCTATATTTTCAGAAATATTGCATTTTGAATAGCACGTGTATGTGAAAACTTTTGCTGGTGGATGGACGTGACATTACCCATGGTGATCTGGTCAGTACCAGTACTTTATTAGTAATAAACTTATATACTTACTATTGCTAATTCTCCTCTTATTCATAAATGTTAGTATTGTGGATCTAAAACAATAACAGCTGACACAAAAACACAAAATGTGGCAGTGGACGGATGTGACATGGTTGTTACAGATCCCATCATACTGATGCTCGGCAGCCATGTCACTGTTTACACTAATGATCCTTGTGCAAAAACTAGAATCAGAATTATTTATTGTATAGTTTATCATCATACTAGACAGTAAATAACAATATAGAATTGTTATTTCTTCATAAAAATGCTTATTATTAGAAAACTGTTGATTTAAAAAGTGACGTGTGGCATTCTTAATGTATGTATTGGCGTAACATAAGCAGGATGGATCAGCACCATACTCCATATTGAACCTGTAAAAATAAAACATGTGATATGTAGGATAGAATCTTGTAAGAAAAATGGGGAATCTAAAAGAATAGAATTTTTGTTTTTCAGGTAAATTCAGTTCAAATATAACTTGGCCATTTGTGACATGAAAATATTGCATTAATTGTGATGAAACTGGACATTTTTGACCTGAAAACATAGTTCATATGACCATCAACATGTTGCAACAGAACTGAAATCCTGTACATTTGCATAACTTGCATTTACCAACACAAAGTTCCTTTGGGGATTCACTTAGATTGATTTCTTATGCACAAAGACATAAATAAGACCTCGAAGCAAATTTTAGCCGAAACTCAAAATCCTCTACAAAGTATTTATGTAACTTCTGTAATATTATTCTTGTGTATCTGCAAACAGGAATAATAATGTCTGAAGCATGTGGTGTGAATGCCAATGCACTGATCAACTATTGCACCGTCTTCACCCACATTCACCTGTGTTTATGAGACAACAGTCAAACTTTCTGAATGTTATTTTTTATCATATTAATCTGATCGCTTCCACTGAACCTGCATTATTTATTTATTTATTTTTATTTTGGCTGCAGTTTACTTAGGGGGTCAAATGAGTGGCCATTTTTGTCAAAAAATAAAAAAAAAAAGTTGTAAGAAATGCATAGAACTGTGTTGAAATAATGCTAATACATTTGTGCACAGACTACTGATATTATTTGACAGTGGAAGCTATATTTTCAGAAATATTGGATTTTGAATAGCACGTGTATGTGAAAACTTTTGCTGGTGCACGGACGTGACATTACCCATGATGCTCTGGTCAGTACCAGTACTTTATTAGTAATAAACTTATATACTTACTATTGCTTATTCTCCTCTTATTCATAAATGTTAGTATTGTGGATGTAAAACAATAACAGCTGACACAAAAACACAAAATGTGGCAGTGGACGGATGTGACATGGTTGTTACAGATCCCATCATACTGATGCTTGGCAGTCATGTCACCGTTTACACTAATGATCCTTGTGCAAAAACTAGGATCAGAATTATTTATTGTATAGTTTATCATCATACTAGACAGTAAATAACAATATAGAATTGTTATTTCTTCATAAAAATGCTTATTATTAGAAAACTGTTGATTTAAAAAGTGACGTGTGACATTCTTAATTTATGTATTGGCGTAACATAAGCAGGATGGATCAGCACCATACTCCATATTGTAACCTGTAAAAATAAAACATGTGATATGTAGGATAGAATCTGTAAGAAAAACTGGGGAATCTAAAAGAATAGAATATTTGTTTTTCAGGTAAATTCAGTTCAAATATAACTTGGCCATTTGTGACATGAAAATATAGCATTAATTGTGATGAAATTGGACATTTTTGAGCTGAAAACATAGTTCATATGACCATCAACATGTTGCAACAGAACTGAAATCCTGTCAATTTGCATAACTTGCATTTACCAACACAAAGTTCCTTTGGGGATTCACTTAGATTGATTTCTTATGCACAAAGACATAAATAAGACCTCGAAGCAAATTTTAGCCGAATTTCAAAATCCTCTACGAAGTGTTTATGTAACTTCTGTAATATTATTCTTGTGTATCTGCAAACAGGAATAATAATGTCTGAAGCATGTGGTGTGAATGCCAATGCACTGACCAACTATTGCACCGTTTTCACCCACATTCACCTGTGTTTATGAGACAACAGTCAAACTTTCTGAATGTTATTTCTTATCATATTAATCTGATCATTTCCACTGAACCTGCATTATTATTTTTTATTTCTTTGTGTGTTTCATTCTAATGAAATCATTAAAAATCTAGAATTCAAATGAGTGTGAACCTCTGCTCTATAAGGTTATAATACATATGAGCTGACACTCATCAGGGTGCAGTGACACAGCAGTTTGTATCACATGTAACCTGATAGTTGTGAGATATTTACCACCGGTGGTACATACCATAATACTGTTAGTGTGATATTTGCCATGTCTTTCACACTTACATTATAGGCACACACACCTTAAACTGCTGCGTCCTCATATAATCAGCTTCTCTGCTAATGACACAGTTTCACAGTCAGTATAAAGTCTAGCGTCTCTACAAAAGTGCGAATAAGATGCAACAGAAATATCAGTGCAGATGTCAAGTCTCGAACATGACCGTGAAACTGAGATTTTTTTTTACATATACGAGCACTTTTAACCCTTTATCTTGCAAGTGACTATTTTTGGTCATTTCCTCACACATTACAAAACACTAGTCGCTTTTCCATTGGACATCTGCGCAAAACTTTACCGATATTTACTAAATGTCGAAAAAAAAAACAGAAGTGCATGATGTCGCTTTTCCATTAAATCAGAAATGCAATGATTTGTTTATTTATTATCGTGAGATGACATGAGAAGTCATTCCATAAACACCTGCTCGACCTCCTGAGCCATAAACTTCCAGCTATATACTTCTAGGAATTATATTTTTTACCACTTATGGGCAAGGAACCAAATATGGTAACTTCAACTTCACTGACCTTGATTTTCTACATAACTCTATCTATCTATCTGTCTATCTATCTATCTATCTATCTATCTATCTATCTATCTATCTATCTATCTATCTATCTATCTATCTATCTATCTATCTATCTATCTATCTATCTATCTATCTATCTATCTATCTATCTATCTGTCTATCTATCTGTCTATCCATCCAATTGTGTGTATGTCCATCCGTCCGTCTGTTTGCATGTTAGTCCGTCCCTCCATCCATCTGTCCACCCATCATATATATATATATATATATATATATATATATATATATATATACACAGGGTGGGGAAGCAAAATTTACAATATTTTGAGGCAGGGATTGAAAGACAGTGTATGACCAATTAGTTTATTATTGAAAGTCATGAGAATTTATTTGCCACAAGAACATTTACATAATAGAAAATGTTTTTATTCTATGTGTCCTCCTTCTTTCTCAATAACTGCCTTCACACACTTCCTGAAACTTGTGCAAGTGTTCGTCAAATATTCGGGTGACAACTTCTCCCATTCTTCTTTAATAGTATCTTCCAGACTTTGTCGTAATAGTTTTGCTCATAGTCATTCTCTTCTTTCCATTATAAACAGTCTTTATGGACACTCCAACTATTTTTGAAATCTCCTTTGGTGTGACAAGTGCATTCAGCAAATCACACACTCTTTGACGTTTGCTTTCTTGATTACTCATATGGGCAAAAGTTTCTGAAAAGGTATGGATAATAGTGTTAGGTATGATTATGACATCAATATATGTTTGGTTTCAAAACAATTGACGTAGTGCCTGCTGAGAAAAAAAAACAACTAAATGTTCATTGTAAATTTTGCTTCCCACCTTGTAAATATATATATATATATATATATACTATATATATATATATATATATATATATAATTTCACAAAAGTAATAAAGTCTTATGTCCTCCAATAACACACTAAGGTTGTAATTTTTCATTTCAGAGTATTTCTATGAGTGACCTATAAAGGGTTAAAAAGGGGATTTTATCAAACACACTGACTCCACTCCAATACACACACACACACGCACATACACACACACACACACACACACACACACACAGATTTCTGTTCTCTACCTCAAAGACGTTTTTATCATTCTGCCTGAGACAGTCCGGACAGTTTGACACATTCTGCTTCAGTATTGAGAGGTTTGGTAAAACCTGCTCACCATCCCAGTGTCTGAAGCTGAACTTGACTGGTCCGATACATGGATTATTGATCACTTGTATGAACGAGTTGGCTTTGTAAATTTTTGTCACTGTATTTTTTTATGAAAAAGGAAAATATTCTTCTGCCCTGTTGTAAGAGATCTATTTCCATGAACAGTTTGGAAATGATAAATGATGGTGGTTTTGTAGAGTGTAAAGGATGGATTTGGATTTTGTGCTGTTGTACTGCTTTAAAGTCCTTTTTTTTTTTTTTTTTTTTTTTTTTTTTACATATCCAGCTATAAAATCATCAACATTACACCTGTTTTTCTTCAAACATTATCTGAAATGATCAACCATCATATATATATATATATATATATATATATATATATATATATATATATATATGATGCTCATTTTCAATAACGACCTGGACATAAAGAGACAAACAACTAATCACTCTCACATTCAAACCTATGGCCGATTTGAATTAACCAATGATTGAACCAAATTAACCAATGAAGTTTTTTGTCTTTTTTTTTGCTTGAATTAAGCGGAAAAAAAAAAATAAAATAAAATTGGCCAATGGAAAAAGTGAAAATTATCTTGGTAAGATTTCTTGAAAAAAGATTTTCCCGATCTATTGTCTAAAAATAAGTTCTTAAATCTCACTGAAAAGTTACTCTTTAGGTGATTATGTCTTATTTTAAGTGTGATGAGATATTTTGACTAGAAACGAGAAAAATACACTTGGTAATTTGATTTTTCCCAGTGTATTGAGACAACATGATGTATGTTAGGAGAACAATCTGTGTTTGTTCATATGACGTAAATCTTTTTCACTCATATTTTTACATTGAAACATCTCGTTACATTTTACAGTGTGTTCATAATTTTAAGAATCGCTTATGAAAACTGTCCTCTCCTTTCTGTGTTTTTTCTAGATTGTAACCTTGCTAATTTGTGTTGCGCTCTTGAATCTGTTCCTTTGACACTGCTCTGATCGTAGCAAACACCCATTATTAACCAAGTGTGAAAAGAGCAAAAAAAGAGACCGAATAAAAGAAAAAAAAAAAACAAGAAACACTGATGAGAAATGAGGAGAGAAAAGAAAGAGGCAGACGAATGAAAGATGGTTTTAAGAAAGGGAAAATATTAGTTTCCATGCCCTCTCTCCTGACTGCAGTTGTAATTAAATGTCAGCAGTAAGTAATGACGTTCTCCTGACTGTTCGCACATCAGCTATCGAAGGAAATGTGAATATTAGCCGATGCTGTGACGGAGCGAACATTGCAACGTACGAAGAGCTTTTTTTTTTTTTTTTTCTTTTTTCCTGTTTCAGAGATAAACCGGAAATTGTCGCTTTTAACTATTTTGCCTCGTTTTTTTTTTTGTTTGTTTGTTTTTTTCTCTCTCACATCAATCAGCTTTATCAATCAATCTGATTGATACCAAACGTTGGGTTTTTCCTCGCTACGTTTTCCCGTGATGGAAATCTGCCAAGTTGCTCCACTTAGAAAACAAAACAGAGCGGATGATTTCAGATTGCCATCAGTGTTTCTTGCCCTTTGTCAGTCCTCAGTGAGTGACTTTTCATTCATTATCTCACCACATGCACCCACTCATGTCTCTGAATGGGCTCCTGTAGTTGTAGCAATGTTTTTTTTGTATGTGTGTGTTTGTGTGTGTGTGTGTGTGTGTGTGTGTGTGTTTCACCTCCTACTCTATCTTTGCTGGCGCTCTGAAATTTTTAAGCTTTGTCTGCTTAATTCATATCTGCTTATCTGGGGATGTTTTTTATGAGGAAGCAACATAATAAGATGCTGAGTTGTGTTTTCATAGGAGACAATGAGGTTACTTTAAGTCATCCGGGAACAGGAAGTGGATGCAGGTGACAGTAGTTGCTTTTCCATTGGACATCTGTGCAAAACTCTTCCGATATTTACTAAATGTCAAAAAAACAGAAGTGCGTAATGTCACAGTTTCACAGTCCGTGCTCATGTTTGTTCAGGTTATTCACATTTTATTGTTAAAGGACAGTTTGTTAATGTAAACATTTTCATAATTTAATGTTTTTTGCACAAAATCAAAGAGAAAAATTTGGTGTTGTCATTATTTATAGGTTATTATAATATTATTTTTGAGTTTGATGCCCTTACTTGCACTTTGTAAATTCATCGGATTGGAACCTTTGGCGGGCCGGTTTTGGCCCCCAGGCCACATGTTTGACACCCTTGATCTAATCGATCATCTGCATAACTTATAATGTAATATATTTCATCAATAATCATACTGTGTGGAAATATGGGGCAATGTGTATAAAACTAATATACACCTGATAATTAAACTCCAAAAAAAGCTATCAGAGTCATAAACAAAGCGGGTTATCTTCAATCAAGTAATCCACTTTTTGTAGGATCTGGTTTTCTAAAATTTTTTGATATTGTATGTTTAAAAACAATGGAATTTATATTTCGTGCTAAAAGTAAAAATCTTCCTGTTTGTATTCAGAAAATTTTAAGTTAAGAGAAGGAAATTATAATTTAAGAGGGATGTTTGTGTTTGAAACATGTAAAGTAAGAACAAAAGTTAAATATCACTGTGTTTCTGTTACTGGTGTCAAATTATGAAACAAATTGAAGGATGAAGTGACACTGTGTAGCTCACTGTCGAGTTTCAAAAAGGCTTTATTTTGACAAATTCTCAAGGGCTATGAAAGTAATATGATTTAAAAGTGACTTATAAAACCGAATGTAGAATAATTTGTGTTTAAGTTCTAATCTGCTGCAACTTCAGGTGTGGACTTAGAGTAAGATGGGACTAGGAGAAGCAGAAATAAGCCTCTGGCTTCAGCTTCTTCCTTTTCCAATTACCAGTTGTGTTAATTTTATGTTTGTTTTTTTTAATATGTATGTGTTTTGTACTTAACTGAAATAAACATTCATTCATTCATTCATTCATAATCACATACCAATAATGGTAATGGAAATAGGTATCATGAAGTAATGGTACTAATGTAAGTAATGATGTTCAAAGGGATAAAGTGGATGTGGACAGGGGTCTGGAGCAGCACTGATGTCATAATTTTCGGAAAATGTTGTTCTAATGTTCTAAGATGCATGTTCTTTTTACACTACATGTGTTTTTCTTGTTTTTATTTTATATATTATAATAATAATTTTTAAGCTTTGTCTGCTTAATTCATATCTGCTTATCTGGGGATGTTTTTTTTTTTTTATGAGGAAGCAACATCTCAGCTTTGCGTGATATATCATTTGCGCTACGCCTGAAAAACCACCTCTTGCCAGCGCAAAAACTTTGAATCAAAAATTGAGACTTTTGGCGAAAATTGTCATTTTTCCATTATTTTTTAACCCTTTGATGCATGAATTATGAGAACCTGAGTCAAGACTTTTGTGTGTTTTTATTAGGCATGAAAAAAACAATGTGATTGGAATTTTTTCAATGAATCTATTTTTTATGGAACTACAAAAATGTCCACTCAGCTAGACACAAGTTTAATTTTTGAAGCAAAGAAACATGTATTTAAAACGCAATAACAGAAAGTGATAAACTGTGTGAAAACGATAAAATAAAATCATTTTTAATGCAGCTAATCGGATGTTTTCTCACATTTTATCATACTCTAATACTAGTTATTACTAACACAATGGGGATAATATAAAAAAAAACTTTGTTTAAGAAAACTGTTAATTGCATTCTAATAACAATTAGTTTTACACTAATAATTTAGTTTATTAGTTTTTTAAACCCTCCCACCAATGATGGCCCAGCTGATATGCAACTACAATAACAAAACCCGTGAATATACAAGAGAACACCTGTAGAACAGCTGTCCACTGTAGTGACGACTATACATGAAAGGGTTAATTCACCTGACTATAGTTGCGAAAAAAGGTCTTTCCATTGCAGTTTTGCGTTATATACCATTTGCGCTACGCCCGAAAAACAACCTCTTGCCAGCGCAAAAATTTTTAATCGAAAATTGAGACTTTTGGTGAAAATTGTCCTTTTTCCATTATTTTTAACCCTTTGATGCATGAATTATGAGAACCTTAGTCAAGACTTTTGTGTGTTTTTTTTACAATTAGTTTTACACTAATAATTTAGTTTTATTAGTTTTTTACCCCCCCCCAAACGGTGGCCCAGCTGATATGCAACTACAACAACAAAACCCATGAATATACAAGAGAACACCTGTAGAACAGCTGTCCACTGTAGTGACGGGTATGCATGAAAGGGTTAATTCACCTGACTATAGTTGCGAAAAAGTTCTTTCCATTGCAGTTTTGCGTGATATACCATTTGCGCTACGCCCGAAAAACCACTTCTTGCCAGTGCAAAAATTTCTAATCGAAAAATGAGACTTTGGCGAAATTGACGTTTTTCCAATAGGTAAATTTTTATGCACAAGTTATATTTGCGCAATTTTAGGGCCTCCGAAATCCGAATGACAAATGGCATGGAATAACAAATGACCTAACCCTAACCCTAGTGGTCATTTGTTATTCCATGCCATTTGTCATTTGGATTTGGGAAGCCCCAATTTTATAGTGAAGGGAAAAGTGACTACTGTAAAAAAAAAAACTAAAATAAAAAAATAACTCTACAGAGTGTTTAATAGCAGGCATTAACACCTGTGCATCTTTGACACCCAGACATGACTCCTTCATGCTGTACTGCTACTCTCTGAAGTCGGTAGTGTGGTATTTTGTTGATCAGAGTAACATGGATGCCCTTTTCTAGAAGTGTCATCCAATTAATTAGGACAAATTAAACTTTGTAATTTTAATGAGTGATTTGTTTGCTTCTTGAGTTCACAGCGAGAGACACAGAGACAGGGAGACAGCGGGGGAAGACTGATTGTCAGTTGCTGTGTTTTTGTTGAATCTTTAATCTAGTCACATCTCCCTTAATGAATCCCACAGTCTCACAGCACTAATGAGATGTTTTGACTGGAGTGAAATAGGACACACATTGTTCTTGTTTAGATTTGATATACAGCCTTTGGCTGAAGGAGGGTTTCACCTGCTTTTATGCAAATAACACATAACAGAAGAGAATCCATCCATGCATCCATCCATCCATCCATCCATTTGTATGCTCATCCATCCATCTGTTTGTATGTTCATCCATCCATCTATTTGTATGTTCATCCATCCATCCTTTTGTTTGTATGTTCATCCATCCATGCATCCATCCATCCATCCATCCATTTGTATGCTCATCCATCCATCTGTTTGTATGTTCATCCATCCATCTATTTGTATGTTCATCCATCCATCTATTTGTATGTTCATCCATCCATCCATCCACCAAATTATCTATCTATCTATCTATCTATCTATCTATCTATCTATCTATCTATCTATCTATCTATCTATCTATCTATCTATCTATCTATCTATCTATCTATCTGTTTGTATGTTCATCCATCCATCCATCCATCCATGCATCCGTTTGTATGTTCATCCATCCATCCATCCATGCATCCATTTGTATGTTCATCCATCCATCCATCCATCCATCCATCCATCCATCCATCCATCCATCATCCATCCATCCATCCATCCATTTGTATGTCCATCCATCATCCATCCATCCATGCATCCATCCATCCATCCATCCATCCATCCATCCATCCATCCATCCATCCATCCATCCATCCATCAAATTATCTATCTATCTATCTATCTATCTATCTATCTATCTATCTATCTATCTATCTATCTATCTATCTATCTATCTATCTATCTATCTATCTATCTACCCACCCAATCATCCCTCCATCCATCCATCCATCCATCCATCTATCCATCCATCCATCCATCCATCCACCTACCCACCCACCCAATCATCCATCCATCCATCCATCCGTTTGTGTGTTTGTCCATCCTTCCGTCTGTTTGCATGTTCGTCCATCCCTCCATCCATCTGTCTGTCCACCCATCATCTGTCCGTCCATCCATCTCTCCATTTGTATATCCATCCATTCATTCATCCATCCATCCATCTGTCCGTCCATCTGTCCATTTGTGTGTCCATCCATCCATCCTTCCATCCATCCTTCCATCCATTTGCTGAAATGCTTAGTCCTTGTCAGGTTCATCTTAGCGGTACCAGAGTCTATCTCAGCTTTATCTGTAACAAATACATCTGATAAATAAATACCATGCATTAATAAAAACAGACAAAACTAAACTGGGTGTTGTGGTAACACATGATACAGTAAAATGCAGAAAAAATGCAGAAAAAGCATTTTAAAAAATCCCAAACGTGAATGTTGTAGTTTCTCTTCATTTATTTTGAACACAGAGCAGTGAAATGCATTTTAAGTGAAATGTAGCAGAAATACAGCAGAAACAAATTAAAGCTAATGGACAAGACTCACAAAACAGGCAATAAAAAATGTGTCATATTTTGGACATCAGAATAGGTAAACAAATAAAAATTATATTCCGTTTTATTGAATACCATCATCAAGGACTGTGTTTTTAAAGTTAAACATTAAACCTCTCATCAGGCAGACTGGACTGAACCCAGTTAGACACACACTGGACCATTACACAGGACAGTACAATGAACTGTTTACAACAACTAGAGCTGAAAGAAACTGAATGACCAAGTCATCCATGACACAACACACTCAAGTATCTGTATCCAGTCGCCGTCATCTCTGATTCATCAAATACAGTCACTAGTCAGGAAACTCTCCAACAGAACAATATTGAATCCATATGACACAGACTCCATCTCCTCTTTTAATCGACTTAGCGATGCTTGGATATTATCTGCATCCAGTGTACTTTTAGGGTGCGATTTTTTTTGGGGGGGTGTTGATCAAGCCCCCTACTAGTTTTTGCATCCCTACTTCTGCTCAATGAATTTCATCCTTGGGGGGGGGGGGGGCACCCAACCAAATGAAATAACAGGCAGGTTGTGGCAGTTTTCTTACACCTATATCCTACATTACTGGCACTAACGTTCACCTGAACTGAACTGTCAGCAGTCTCAGAATTGGCAAACGTCCCCATAAAGCACAGGTGTCAAACATGCGGCCCAGGGGCCAAATCTGGCCCGCCAAAGGGTCCATTGTGGCCCTTGGGATGAATTTGTGAAATGCAAAAATTACACAAAGAAATTAACAATCCTTTTAGTTCAGGTTCCACATTCAGACCAATTCAATCTCATGGGCAGGGCCAGTAAAATACTATCACAATAACATATAAATAAGGACAACTCCAATTTTTTCTCTTTGTTAATGTAAATATTTTCATGTATTTACGCTAAAACAAAGTATAATTTGGGGAAAAAATGTGAATAACCTGAACAAATATGAACAACCTGAAATGCCTTGAGTTTTTTTTTTTCCGATGCTAACAATATTCTACCTGTTATTAAATGTTTTGTGTGTTTGTAGATCCACTGTGATTTGTAAGTTACAATGTACATGTGTAAATGATAAACTGAGGCATAATATTGTTAAAATTACACTTATTTTTCAGTTTGTTTGTGTTGAAAGGATAGTTTTTAGATGTAAAACTTTTCATAATGCAAATTTACTTTTTTCGCTCTAAAACAGAGAAAAGTTTGGAGTTGACATTATTTATATATTATGATATTATATTTTACTGGTTCGGCCCACTTCAGATCAGATTTAGCTGAATGTGGCCCTTGAACTCAAATGAGTTTGACACCCCTGCCATAAAGGAAGGGGGGGGGGGGGGGGGACACGTGACAGGTAAGATCCGTTGGATAATAGAGGAATAGAACCTCTAGAAGAGGAGTTGGACGTTGAAAGTATGTAAAGTTTCACTTTTGTTTCACACTGTAAAAAAAAATCCTGTTGTTTTATTGGAAAAAAAAAATGGCAGCTGTGGTTACCAGAACAATACTGTAAAAAACACATCCAACTGTAAACATATTTATGGAGTAACATGTAGATTTAACATTTTAAACATGTAGATTTAACACTAGATTTAAATGGTAAATGGACTGCACTTATTTAGCACATTTTCTACACCTTCACCGTACCCAAAACACTTTCCAAAACCACCAGGTCCAACTGGGAACGGTTTAAGCTTCAGTGTCTTCCATGGACACTTTGACATATGGACCGTAGGAACCAGGATTCGAACCACCAACCCTTTGGTTATAGGATGAGCCGCTCTACTAAGTCTACCAACCCATTAATTTACAAGTTTAAAATGTTAAATTGTTAAATGTTTACTTTTTTATAACTTTAATATTATGTATTTAATATAAAAAAACAAACAAACAAATATGCCGTTATTCAACATTATGGTCTTGCAGTTTAACCCTTTCATACACAGTGGTCACTCCAGTGGACAGTTCTTCTCCAGCTGTCCTCTTGTATATTCATGGCTTTTGTTGTTTTAGTTCCATATCAGCCAACACAGTGGACACTTATGCACCATCCCATAATACACTGACATTCATACAAATACTGTAACTTTATGTTCTTGATAAACCTGATCCGCAGTAACATGATTGAGGGTAGATCAAATGCTAGTTGTTTTAGACTAATTAAAAGTTTTCTAAAAACAAAAAGTTTTTTATTTTTATTTTTTTTTTTATATTATCTCCATGAAGTGAGTAAGAACTAGTATTAGAGTATGATAAAAGGTGAGAAAACCTCAGATTAGCTACATCCAAAAATGCTTTTGTTTCATAGTTTTCACACTTTCTGATATTGCGCTTTAAATACATGTTTCTTTACTTCAAAAATTAAACACATGCTGTCCAGATGAGTGGACATTTTTGTAACTCCGTGAAAAATAGGTTCATTAAAAAAAAAAAAAAAAAAATTCAATGTCATTGTTTTTTTCATGCCTAAAGAGGAATAAAAACACTCAAGAAAAAAATAATCTCATAATTCATGCATCAAAGGGTTAAACGGCACCACATTGTATTTCAATTTGCAGTTTTATTTTCTAAAAAAACAATAGAAATACATCATTTCTACATACAAATCTGGTTTTCTTCACATACTCTTCCTGTAAAAACTACAGCTATATTTGATTTAATCGTTAACACAAAAATCTTTTCAAATAACCAACTTTGCTTTGTATTGTCACTTACAGTTTTTTTATGTTGCAATTTTACAACTTTTTGCTGTTAATTCTACAGTCATTTTTTACAGTGCAGCGTTAGTTACATTAATTATGGACCGCACCCTCCATATATCTAACTGCTGACCCCCTCAGCCCCTCCCTGCCCCTGCAACCTCTGATTAATCACCACTTACCAGGTTGGAGTGTTGCTACAGTTCGTCTATATCAGTATGAAAGACAGATGTATTTGTCCTGTTCTTCATATACTCTTAAGATTCAAGAAATTTTATTGTCATTCTAACACAACAAAATTTAAGCAGGTAGTTCTCGGCTAAGGTGCAAGTTAAAAACAAAACAAAAAAAAAAACAAGATAAAATATCAACACTCGATTATATGTACACAAGTGGTACCAGACACAACAAACCCCGCCCCTCACACATATTGTAGCTTATTTTGGCATCGATCCAGCTGATGTCATCAGTATATCCATTGCCTCTATATATGTGCCAAGTTTGAAGTAAACTGTAACAAAATTGATGTTTTATAGACATGTGAAATTCCACCCATTGTAAATAAATGGGAGAAGAATAAAGATTTTAAAAATGCATAAAAAATTTGAACATTGACCTACTTTTCCCAAAATGTAATGACATCTATTCTGGGTCACTGGCAATCTATAAACCCAATTTGGTATGAATTCAACCAACAGTTTTGCTGCTACAGACATTAGAAATTTTGCCGATTATAAGTAAATTGGGGGAAAAAAGAATATAAAAATTCATAAAAAATTTCAACTTTGACCTATTGTTTCCAAAGTGTAATCAGATCTATTCTGGGTCACTGGCAATCTATAAACCAGATTTGGTATGAATTCAACCAACAGTTTTGCTGCTACAGACATTAGAAATTTTGCCAATTATAAGTAAATTGGGGGAAAAAAGAATATAAAAATTCATAAAAAATTTCAACTTTGACCTATTGTTTCCAAAGTGTAATCAGATCTATTCTGGGTCACTGGCAATCTATAAACCCGATTTGGTATGAATTCAACCAACAGTTTTGCTGCTACAGACATTAGAAATTTTGCCGATTATAAGTAAATTGGGGGAAAAAAGAATATAAAAATTCATAAAAAATTTCAACTTAGACCTATTGTTTCCAAAGTGTAATCAGATCTATTCTGGGTCACTGGCAATCTATAAACCCGATTTGGTATGAATTCAACCAACAGTTTTGCTGCTACAGACATTAGAAATTTTGCCGATTATAAGTAAATTGGGGGAAAAAAGAATATAAAAATTCATAAAAAATTTCAACTTTGACCTATTGTTTCCAAAGTGTAATCAGATCTATTCTGGGTCACTGGCAATCTATAAACCAGATTTGGTATGAATTCAACCAACAGTTTTGCTGCTACAGACATTAGAAATTTTGCCGATTATAAGTAAATTGGGGGAAAAAAGAATATAAAAATTCATAAAAAATTTCACCTTTGACCTATTGTTTCCAAAGTGTAATCAGATCTATTCTGGGTCACTGGCAATCTATAAACCCGATTTGGTATGAATTCAACCAACAGTTTTGCTGCTACAGACATTAGAAATTTTGCCGATTATAAGTAAATTGGGGGAAAAAAAGAATATAAAAATTCATAAAAAATTTCAACTTTGACCTATTGTTTCCAAAGTGTAATCAGATCTATTCTGGGTCACTGGCAATCTATAAACCCGATTTGGTATGAATTCAACCAACAGTTTTGCTGCTACAGACATTAGAAATTTTGCCGATTATAAGTAAATTGGGGGAAAAAAGAATATAAAAATTCATAAAAATTTCAACTTTGACCTATTGTTTCCAAAGTGTAATCAGATCTATTCTGGGTCACTGGCAATCTATAAACCCGATTTGGTATGAATTCAACCAACAGTTTTGCTGCTACAGACATTAGAAATTTTGCCGATTATAAGTAAATTGGGGGAAAAAAAGAATATAAAAATTCATAAAAAATTTCAACTTTGACCTATTGTTTCCAAAGTGTAATCAGATCTATTCTGGGTCACTGGCAATCTATAAACCAGATTTGGTATGAATTCAACCAACAGTTTTGCTGCTACAGACATTAGAAATTTTGCCGATTATAAGTAAATTGGGGGAAAAAAAGAATATAAAAATTCATAAAAAATTTCAACTTTGACCTATTGTTTCCAAAGTGTAATCAGATCTATTCTGGGTCACTGGCAATCTATAAACCCGATTTGGTATGAATTCAACCAACAGTTTTGCTGCTACAGACATTAGAAATTTTGCCGATTATAAGTAAATTGGGGGAAAAAAGAATATAAAATTCATAAAAAATTTCAACTTTGACCTATTGTTTCCAAAGTGTAATCAGATCTATTCTGGGTCACTGGCAATCTATAAACCCGATTTGGTATGAATTCAACCAACAGTTTTGCTGCTACAGACATTAGAAATTTTGCCGATTATAAGTAAATTGGGGGAAAAAAGAATATAAAATTCATAAAAAATTTCAACTTTGACCTATTGTTTCCAAAGTGTAATCAGATCTATTCTGGGTCACTGGCAATCTATAAACCCGATTTGGTATGAATTCAACCAACAGTTTTGCTGCTACAGACATTAGAAATTTTGCCGATTATAAGTAAATTGGGGGAAAAAAGAATATAAAAATTCATAAAAAATTTCAACTTTGACCTATTGTTTCCAAAGTGTAATCAGATCTATTCTGGGTCACTGGCAATCTATAAACCCGATTTGGTATGAATTCAACCAACAGTTTTGCTGCTACAGACATTAGAAATTTTGCCGATTATAAGTAAATTGGGGGGAAAAAAGAATATAAAAATTCATAAAAATTTCAACTTTGACCTATTGTTTCCAAAGTGTAATCAGATCTATTCTGGGTCACTGGCAATCTATAAACCCGATTTGGTATGAATTCAACCAACAGTTTTTGCTGCTACAGACATTAGAAATTTTGCCGATTATAAGTAAATTGGGGGAAAAAAGAATATAAAAATTCATAAAAAATTTCAACTTTGACCTATTGTTTCCAAAGTGTAATCAGATCTATTCTGGGTCACTGGCAATCTATAAACCCGATTTGGTATGAATTCAACCAATAGTTTTGCTGCTACAGTGTTAACAAACAAACAAACCGAACCAAAAACCATACCCCTTACCTCGCCTTTCTGGGGGCGGAGTAATAATCAGTGTTTGCGTTACAGTTTAACCTTTTATCGGGAAAGTGACTATTTTTGGTCATTTCTGCAAACATTAAATATGGGGCCAATCCCTTGCCTCAGTGAGGTCAAGAAGCATTTTTTTTTTTTTTTTTTTTTTACAGTGATTCAGAGAGGTTTAATAGATATTTTGAAGCCGTAAATAGTGAATGTGAGTAATTTTGTCAGTTTATGACCTTAGAACAGTTGTTTTACTGCATGAGGTGGGAGATTGTTGTCACGGCAACCGACGAGGAGGTAGATGACAAGGTCCAATGACACACTAAGGTTGAAATTTTGTATTTCAGAGTATTTCAATGAGTGTCCTATAAAAGG
Organism: Sphaeramia orbicularis; assembly: GCF_902148855.1. Taxonomy (NCBI): domain Eukaryota; kingdom Metazoa; phylum Chordata; class Actinopteri; order Kurtiformes; family Apogonidae; genus Sphaeramia; species Sphaeramia orbicularis. The sequence goes on along the minus strand of NC_043969.1, from coordinate 12,935,156 downwards.
TTGAGATTTATCAGAAATATTCATCATGAAGCAAATTTAGATCCGAAAATTTTAATTGGAAACTAGAAGTTCAGAGGTTAACGACAATGGCAAATTACTTAGTCTGCTAGTATATTGATAAACTGATTGATACAAAATGTTAAATCAGGTTTTTCAGCTGTAAATAGAATCAAATGACTTCACTGAAACACATGGATGCTGGTGAAAATGCACATAAACATAAAAAAAATATATAACACTATTCATTTTCTTCACAACTTCCTGTTTGTTCTTTATTTCCGACCCATTTAAGAGAAGATATGATATAAGATATGACTTTATTGATCCCACCGTGATGAAATGTATATGTGTTAACAGCAGCAAAATACAAAAACAAAGTGCAGAAAAGAGAATGTAGAGTCATATTTGTTGTATTCTTTAATCCATTTTTAAAAAATCATTGTTATTGTTCAGTTTTTCTGTCCTTCAGTCGGATTCTGCCAAACCTTTATTTTCTGTTGGGTCAAACTGAGGCTGTTTTATTGCTGTATATTTGGAAACACTGGATTCACACAAGGTTAAAATTTCACCTCCTGAAACCGCTGCCTCGATCAGAAAATGTATTGATGTGAGAACACTTCAGGGTTCCATCTGGGAAAAGAATGACAACGACAGCAAAATGTAGTCAAAATTTAGTAAAATAATAATAATAATAATGACGACGACGACGATGATAATAATAATAATCAGTTCATCTTTGACTGAAAGATTGATTGATTGATTGATTGAATAATAATAATAATAATAATAATAATAATAATAATAATAATAATAATAATGTCGATGATGATGACAGTGATGATGATAATAATAATAATAATAATAATAATAATAATAATAATAACAACAACAACAACAACAACAATAATAATGATGACGATGATGACGACGACAATGATGACGACAATAATAATAATGATGATGATGATGATGATGATGATGATGATGGTGATGATGATGATGACGACGACGACAATGATGACAACAACAGCAACAATGATGATAATATTAATAACAATAATAATAATGATTTTTGTGTATGCATTGATTTTTAGGCCGGCCTTTAAAGGAGTGATATTCAGCTTTGTTTAAAAATGAAATTATACATTTTAAAACATTTCCCTGTGGTCTATATAAACTGTAAATGCTCTGCTTGGGTCTGAATTCTTCATTAATTCAACTCCACAGGTCCATCTTCAACCCTATTTCTGAGTAATGACACCAGAAAGGTCGTTTTGAGCGCTGGCCCTTTAAATGCAAATGAGCCACTTCATGCCCCACCCCCTCCAGGTTGCTGACTGTGCTGCTCTGTCCTGTTGAACCAACAGCTGAACTTTTTAGGTAATCGGCTCAAAGTTTGGACATATTTTCAGTATGGACTAAAACCGCTGCTGCTGACAAACAATTATGTTGTACTCGGAGAAATGTTCGTCGGAAGTCGTGACCTTATATGTGCAAATGTTGTGACATAATTAGTAATTGGAACTATTAGGGTCCAAATACACAAATAAATGAACCAAAGACTAATAAGAATGGGTTTGGCAAAATATGACCCCTTTAAGTTACTTTTGGGAGTTGACATAGGCACTTATGGTCAGTAAAAAGATAGGGTAAGGGGGGCTTTTTTAAATTGATTTTTCTTGTTGTATTGGTTTTTAATGTTAATATTCAAAACAAACAATCATTCAAATCTCATGACATTTTACATTTAGAGCCAGTCTGAAGGTTCAAGGTACTTTATTATCCGTTAGGGGCGATAATAACCAGTCCAAAAGCTCAGCTGAACCCTCATATGGTTCTGCTTTAGTGTGTTGTGATTCTCTGTCGTACGGATGTCCCTGAACTACCCATCTCACATCTCCACCTTTCAGTCAATCAGTTCTGACTTTGTAGCCGTTTCAGAATCATGTAGTGGGTGGGGTAAGACTCAGAACGGAGGTAAAAGTTATGAATTAATGCATTAGCTTCACGCTTACGCGCATCTAAATGTGACATATTTCAGTAGAGATAACACATTAAAATTAGAGTCTCGCAGATGTCTGATGTTTCTTCAGGTTCAGCTGAAACAAAGCTAGACCATGAAAGCCTATTTAAGGGTTAGATCCCTCTTGTCTTATATCGGCTAAAATTTGCTTTGAGGTCTTATTTATGTCTTTGTGCATAAGAAATCAATATAAGTGAATCCCCAAATGCAAGTTCTGCAAATTGACAGGATTTCAGTTCTGTTGCAACATGTTGATGGTCATATGAACTATGTTTTCAGGTCAAAAATGTCCAATTTCATCACAATTACTGTAAATTCCGGACTATAGACCGCACCTGAATGTAAGCCGCAGACCCTAATTTTAGAAAGAAAATCAATTTTGTACACGTATAAGCCGCGCCGGTTTATAAGCCGCGGGTGTCCACCAGTGGCGATTTCTCATGGACTCCAAGAGAAGCCCGGCTTCCCCTATCATTATGAAAATTAAATGGTTAAATATGTTCGGTTGTGTTGACATTTCATTGACTACACATGTGTTAAAACACGTTCATCTCACAGACGAGTTGGTTCAGAATCAGCTTTATCACAAATCATCAGACTCCATGTTGTTCACTTCTCATACATTCCCGTTGCGCTGTTTCCTCATACGATCTATGCTCAGTGCATTTCCTCGTTGAAGCCTGGCTTCTATGGGAGTCTATGGGACCGAGTGGAACCTTTTTTTTCATTGCGTCAAAACTGGACGGTAATTGGATAAAGGTTTTCTTTGAGTTCAAATGAAATTCTTCCCTGTATGTAAATGGGTCTGATATGTGTGAGCTTGCTGTCGTATCTATAGGTTGATTCGCTGTTAATATGATGATTAAAAAACAAAAGACAAAAAACGAGGCAATAAAAGGATAGTAATAAAAGCACATTTTCTCTTTCTTTTTTTTTGTCGGTGGACTTATCGGGGTTTCCTTTGGATTCGTGCCGATACGGGATTGACTTGCTTTTGCGCCGGCTGTGGATTCACGGACTTAAAATGACTTGAAAGACACTTGAAAGTGAACAAATTTTTGTTTTTCGTAAGAGTAGGACTTTTAATTTATTTTTAAAATACAAAGATTAAAAACAAGTAATTACGTCTGTTGTAATATCATTTTCATTTAACATTACGCACGACGTGCGAATTAATTCTGAGATGCTTTAAATTTATGACAATCTCAGGAGAGCTTTATTGGGTGTTTTCATTCAGAGTTTTGTTTTGTATATTTGTGAAACAATATTAACATTTGAAGGTTTACTATTTTTCCTTAAAAGTTCCCCTTTTGTGTGTGTTAATATTAACTTTATAAAGGTTAAGTTGTTCATGTTATCCATTCCTGCATACCTGGTAACAACAGACAGATTCTTCCCTGGGGTGTGGCAGGCAATAAGGGAAAATCGTCGTATAAGCCGCGTCGGAGTATAAGCCGCAGTGTTTAAAGTGTGGGAAAAAAGTAGCGGCTTATAGTCCGGAATTTACAGTAATGCTATATTTTCATGTCACAAATGGCCAAGTTATATTTGAACTGAATTTACCTGAAAAACAAATATTCTATTCTTTTAGATTCCCCAGTTTTTCTTTCAGATTCTATCCTACATATCACATGTTTTATTTTTACAGGTTGCAATATGGAGTATGGTGCTGATCCATCCTGCTTATGTTACGCCAATACATACATTAAGAATGTCACACGTCACTTTTAAATCAACAGTTTTCTAATAATAAGCATTTTTATAAAGAAACAACAATTCTATATTGTTATTTACTCTTTACTATGATGATAAACTATACAATAAAGAATTCTGATCCTAGTTTTTGCACAGGGATCATTAGTGTAAACAGTGACATGGCTGCAGAGCATCAGTATGATGGGATCCGTAACAACCATGTCACATCTGTCCACTACAACATTTTGTGTTGGTCAGCTGTTATTGTTTTACATCCACAACAAGGTTCTAATAGTTTTGGATTTTTCATTCCAGTTTAGTTTCATTTAGTTTTGACTTTTTTTCCCCTCTAATTCAGTTTGTTTTATTTAGTTTTTAGAGCTGATTTGCTAGTTTTTATTAGTATTTATTTTCTTCTAATCAGAATCAGAAAAAAAGAGTACATCAAATGAACTTGAGTTTGATGATTTGGGACATCGGGCCACTGCTCCTACTACAGCGCTACCACAAAACCCTTTCTTTGAAAATTGCAGTGAAGAACAGAAGATATGCAAAGCACAAATATAAGACATCATACAGTTTTCACACAGTACACGTGGACATATGCTGGATAGGGTGGTCCAATAATTTGAGAAAAAAATTAATTCAATGAAAGAAGTCAAGGCACCTTCCAAAATTGTTCCAAATGTCATTTTATTTTATTTTGCAAAGTTTTAGGTTGATATATTCAGTGAATGGCAGTGCTCAAGATAGGTCAGCCTCACAATGTATTTTTGATATTGCCATATTGTGATGAAAAATAATCACAATTTTCGAGAACTTCTTTTCTCCCAGATGATTAACTAAGAGCGTCAATCTGACTCAAACTACATTAAATAACCATTTGCTAAGTTGTATCATCCAAAACAAAAAAGGAAACAATTAAAATAAATGTTTTATATTTAGAGGGCTAAACCGACAATGCGTATACTCATACTTACAGATTTTTGTTTTTCAGCCAGTTGTCACGTACTTTCTCCAGCTTTTCAATGGCATGTTTCTTCAGAGTTGTCGGAATAGATGCATTTTGCCACACAACCAAGAGCTCGTCAATTGTCTCATGACTGGCATTTCGGACGGATTTGCTCTCCTTCAAACGGTGGTGGAAACGCTGCAATACTTGCTTTACAGTTGGTAATTGTTTGTATCTTGTAGTAGTCTCTCTGTCAGCATAGCCAATCAAATAAATTTCATTAGTTACCTCCGCCAAGGAGGTTATGTTTTTGCCAGGGTCTGTCTGTCTGTCTGTCCGTTAGTGTGCAACATAACTCAAAAAGTTATGGACAGATTTTGATGAAATTTTCAGGGTTTGTTGGAAATGGGATAAGGAAGAAATGATTAAATTTTGGTGGTTATCGGGGGTGGGGGGGCCCACGGGGGGCAGACCAGAATATTTCATCAAAATCTGTCCATAACTTTTTGAGTTATGTTGCACACTAATGGACAGACAGACAGACAGACGGGGGGGGGGCACTGATCAGCCTTGGCGGAGGTCTGCGCTCTCCGAGTGCTTCTAGTTTGTCATGTGGATGACATAGTGAACTAGAAGCACTCGGAGAGCGCAGACCTCCGCCAAGGCTGATCAGTGCCCCCCCCCGTGGGCCCCCCCACACCAAGGAGGTTATGTTTTTGCCAGGGTTTGTTTGTCTGTCTGTCTGTCTGTTAGTGTGCAACATAACTCAAAAAGTTATGGACAGATTTTGATGAAATTTTCAGGGTTTGTTGGAAATGGGACCCCCCATGGGCCCCCCCCACCCCACCCCCGATCACCACCAAAATTTAATCATTTCTTCCTTGTCCCATTTCCAACAAACCCTGAAAATTTCATCAAAATCTGTCCATAACTTTTTGAGTTATGTTGCACACTAACGGACAAACAAACAAACCCTGGCAAAAACATAACCTCCTTGGCAGAGGTAATGATCTAAAGACAAGAACTGTGGAGAAGACGAGGTAGGATGGTTAGTGGAAAGATGACATCTTGAGCACTGCCTTCTTTTCTCCCTATCACTTAGAAATTTTGCACAGATACACATTTCATTGAAACAAACAAATTGAGAAGGTGCCTTGGTTACTACAATGAAGTTGGATTTTCTGAACCACACTAATGCTGGAATTTTTTCATGGATTTGAAAGGGAATTGGGGGTCAGCGTGAACATTAGGCAGATAGCAGACGTGAAAAAAAAAAACAGTGGGGGTAGGGAAGATGCTTGAACTGTGTAATAACTGTGGAATGTGTGTGTGAAGATAAAGAGACTCCAGTGGGTCATCCTGTACCACTTCAGTTCAGTTCTTATCAGTTCTCATCAGTCCACTGTTGTCCTGACCATGGAAGATGTTTTGACTGCAGGGGGAGTAGATCTGAGGAACACCTGCTGCTTCCTCAGCTCTCAGGGGAAAACAATTTAGGCCACGGGGGGAACTCGATTTCTGCATTAATTTAGTATAACTTCATTTTGTTCTACCTGGCCTCAGCATTCTTTAAGGTCCCTGCATAATCCCTCGATCTTCTCTTTTAGTCCGGCAGATTGACGGAGCCCCTCCACAGTTGCTCTCAATCCCTCTGCAGACTCACCCGTGATGTAATCCAACTTCTTATACGAGTCCGCAGCCTGTCCGGCCAGGTCTCGCACACTCTCCCCCGTCTGCATCACCGCCCGTAATTGTAATTCCTTCACATTATCACTCACCGCTCCGAAGCGCTTCTCAATTTCCACCGACAGCAGCGGGGTCTCTTTGCATGCTGCTGTCTTGCTGATTTTATGATAGATCAAAAAAAAAAAAAAAAAAAAAAATCTAAAAGCTTAGTTTTAGTTTAGTTTTTTCATATCTTTTCTCTTCTTCGCTGTCGTATTCAAATAAATCCCAGACAGGACTCTGCTGCTTTCTCCCAACTTTAGTCTCCATGTTTCCAGGTAGAGTGGGGACCAGAAAACGACTCTAAACCACAAGTGACGGACCGTGAAGTGTCGTAGGGTGCAGCTCGCTAAAATTGCTCGAGTGAAATAAACCGATTTTGAATCAATCTGACATTGACAAAGACGAAAACTAAGGGATTTTTTTTCAATAATTTTTATACGTTTTAGTTAGTTTTGTAAACACACAATACAGTTTCAGTTAGTTATCGTTTTATTCTTTTAATTATAGTTTTTCTTTATTTCAGTTCACAAAAATGTTTTTTCAATTCTAGTCTTCGTCATTTCGTTACTTTTCGTTAACGATGATAACCTTGATCCACAATACTAACATTTATGAATAAGAGGATAATTAGCAATAGTAAGTATATAAGTTTATTACTAATAAAGTACTGGTACTGACCAGAGCATCATGGGTAATGTCACGTCCGTCCACCAGCAAAAGTTTTCACATACACGTGCTATTCAAAATCCAATATTTCTGACAATATAGCTTCCACTGTCAAATAACAACAGTAGTCTGTGCACAAATGTACAGGGGTTGGACAAAATAATGGAAACACCTTCACCTCAAGATGATAATGCCCCAATCCATACAGCTAGAATTGTTAAAGAATGGCATGAGGAACATTCTAATGAAGTTGAGCATCTCGTATGGCCGGCACAGTCCCCAGACCTCAACATTATTGAGCATTTATGGTCAGTTTTAGAGATTCAAGTAAGACGTCGATTTCCACCGCCATCGTTTCTAAAAGAGTTGGAGGGTATTCTAACTGAAGAATGGCTTAAAATTCCTTTGGAAACAATTCACAAGTTGTATGAATCAATACCTCGGAGAATTGAGGCTGTAATTGCCGCAAAAGGCGGACCTACACCATATTAAATTATATTTTGTTGATTTTTTAAGGTGTTTCCATTATTTTGTCCAACCCCTGTATTAGCATTATTTCTAGTGATGTCCAATAATATCAGCCCAACTATATTATCGGCCCGATATCGGCATAAAAATGTAATATTGGTGAATATCGTTATCTTTTTTTTTTTTTTTTACCTATTATTAAAACCGATAAAATAATGGCTTGATTTCGCTGGCATTTACCGATGCGTAAATGAAGCATTGTTTGTAATAATAATAATAAACTTTATTTGTATAGCACCTTTCATACAGAAATTGTAGCCCAAAGTGCTTCACATCGATTGAAAAAATACAATATTAAAATACATTAAGATTTGATTATACATCAAGAAATAAAATGAAATTTGAGAGAAATACAATAAAATAAAAATAAATATAAAAACAGCGCACATTAAAATATTTGATTATGCATAGAATTTTTGAAGTGTGAGAAATAAGATGAAATTTGAAATACAATAAAATAAAAAATAAAAATAGAAATACAATAAAATAAAAAACAGCGCACATTCCTGGTTCCTGAATTGTGACCCCATTTTTATCTCCTTTCAAAGGCTAATGAGAATAAAATGTTTTTAATTTGGTTTTAAATATATTCAGTGAACTGGCTTCTCTAATGTCTTTTGGAATTGTATTCTATAACTTTGGTGCATAGTTAGTTGTAGCTGAAAGAAATGTGCAGTTTTCAAAATTGTACAGTAGAGTTGCCACACTGTAATAGACTCATGGAGGGAGGGAGAGAAAATAAATAAATATAGGATTTTTTCCACAACTTAAGTTGAAGTATGTATTCTTTGCACAGACAGTGTTTACATTTTGAAAGCCTTGTTGCATTTGAGAATGCATCCAATGGGGCATCACAGTAAAATTAGGCATGATGTGTTAATTCCATGACAGGAGATATGTGATGTTACCTAAAATTAGTTTAACCCTTTCATGCATTTTGGTCACTACAGTGGACAGTTATTCTACATCTGTTCTCAAATATATTCATGGGTTTTGTTGTTTTAGTTTGATATGAGTTAACTCAGTGGACGCCTATGGATCATCCCATACACTGACATTCAAACCATTACTATAATTTTGCTGTTCTTGATAAACCTGATCTGCAGTGACATGTTTGAGTGTAAATCAATTGCTAATAAAAAAAAAATTGCGCATATGATAAAATGTGAGAAGACATCAGATTAGCTGCATTAAAAATGTTTTGATTTTGTATATCACTTTCTGATATTCAAAACTTAAACACATGGTGTCCAGCGGAATGGACATTTTTGGAACTCCACAAAAAAATTATGAAGGTACATTTTTTTCTTTATTGCTTAAACCCCCCAAAAATATTTTCATTTAAAAAAAAAAAAAAATCACTTAAATCAAAGAAAAAAAGTGTTCAAATGCAATTTTTTGGATTGTAATTTTTTTTCTGCTTTCTAACACTTTTTTTTATTGAATTTTTTTTTTTTTTTTTTTTTTTTTTTTACTTAAAGCAGTTAAGAAACAAATCTACCTTCATAAAAAACAGGTGTATTAAAAAAAAAGAAAGAAATCAATTGCATTGTTTTTTCATGCCTAAAGAGGAATAAAAACACTCAGGAACAAATCTCGACGAAGGTTCTCATAATTCATGCATGAAAGGGTTAATATCCCACATATATTGGCAGCGGTATTGGTACATATCGGAATCGGAAATTAAGCATTGGATAATATCGGCATATCAGTTTTTGGCAAAAAATCCAATATCGGACATCCCTAATTATTTCAACACAGTTCTATGCATTTCTTACAACTTTTTTTTTTTTTTTTTTTTTTTTTTACAAAAATGGCCAATCATTTGACCCCCTAAGTAAATTTTAGCCGATATATATTTATACGGAGTGTTGCCAGGGGTGCCCTACACCCCCATTACAACATCCATCATATTCAATACGATCATTGACATTCCACTGTGAAACTAAAATCCTATTTATATTGATGTCCTATAACCTGGACTTACTCACTCAAATGTACCTGTCCTGCAGCTCTAAACATCAACTTTTTCTAACACATTCTTACTTTGCCTGAGTGTCTTCTAATGATTTTCCGTTCCGTTTCCCACCTTTTGCATGTGAAACAGGTTCACTCTTGGATTTAGTGAGGAAAACTAAATGTGTTACTGGCAGCAGACCAGGGGGAATCTGACTCTTAGCAAGCAGTCCGCATTAGCCGATAAAAAAAAAAAACAAACACTCGGGATGCTGAAGATAATTTAGATAGAGCGCTAATAAGCAAAACTCATTTATTTCACAATTTTATCAAACGTGATATTACCTGAAAAATCATCTATTTATGCAAGCTAATACTAAAACACTGTTAAAAAACTACATCAAATTAGTGGAAAGTAAGTGAAAATAATTTAACAGCTAATTACAACAGACAAAAAAACTGCCTAATCTAAGATAACACATTCATTATAATGTTATTTAACACCCTATTAGCATACTTGATCCCATTAATGCTCATAAGCATAACATTGTAAGAATATTCTCACACACACACTTAACATAGCAGCGAACAAAAGCATTAAACTGCAACACGATGGGAAACAGCACAGCCCCGAACTTCTATAATTTTTTGAACAAATGTTATTTTTTGTTATATAAACTTTGAAAATTACAGTGTTTATCTGAGGTTTCTGGGAAGTACTGCTGCCATCACCGCATCATTCACTGAAAAATCAGCCACTAAATGAAATTTCATACACATATCAACATTTAAATAACTTTCACATTAGTTTTAGAATAAAATGAAGCTTTAAACAGAAGCTAAAGTCTTTTTAAAACCTCTTCAAATGCAAGTGAAAGGAGCAGATGTAATTATCATAGATGTTATCGTGGAGGTTTCATTAGGAAAAGATTTGAAACTAAAATATGTGGAGTTTTACTGCAAAGAATAGTTATTATATGAAACTACCGCATTGTCCCATTAGACTCCACAGGTTCTAGAAGCAGTAGAGGTAATCACATGGGAGCTGAGTTTACTGGTGTAACACAGATTAGGACAAAATAGAATGGCCTTCATTTAGTTTTGTATTGGTATTGACGTGGATAACAGACTTATACACAGGACTGAACATGGCAGTTTAAGGCTCATTTACGTTCCTTTATGTACGTAAATAGGTACGTCCGTTTCTAACGTTGGCATGAGTGTTTCTCAATCAGTCCACCAGAGGGCACCACTCTTAATTACATACTGGCCAAATACCATGAAGAAGAGAAAAGTTTTTTGAGAAGAAGAAGAAGAAAGTCAATAATAAGAACAGAGGAGGTTTTACTGATGTGGATACAAATGTCAAAGGTGGGGTATGAGATCCTAGAAAAACAAGCTACATCTCGAAAATACTCAATTCAAAAGTCCAAACCCCTTTCGTCAGACGTCCCTCTGAAGCCACACCTCCAAAGTAGTGGCACGTGCAATGCTTGTTCCCGAGGGTTCACGAGTGCTGCACAGCAACTGTTCGCCGGCTTAGGCTCTGCTCCGTCCTCAGCTTGGGCTTTGACTCCGTCTATGGTCCGGCCCGGCCCCAGCTCGGTCTCCGACACCGGCTGAGGTTCCATCCCCAGCTCCGGTCCCGTACGGCCCCGCCTCGGGCTCCAACGCCAACTACAGTCCCAGCTGAGGCTCCGGCTCGCATATCCATGCATACCTCATTCAGTCTCCTCTAAGGATGGGAATCGAGAACCAGTTGTTTTTGAGAACCGGTTCCCAGTAGCTCGATTCCTTGGAATTGTTTGCCTGCCTGCTTAATGATTCTGCTTATCGATTCCGCCTTTGTTTGCATGCGCGATGATGTCACACGTACGCTGCATTGTTTTGGTCAGAACGTGGCCAATATGGCGTTGAGGCAGAAACGGTCTAAAAAGACGACACCAGGTCCACTGGAACGCTGTCAAAGCTTCCATGTCTTCAAAAGGGTGGAATCCCTCCAATATCCTCAAACATTTGTCCACAGCATGCGAATCATTTACAGGAATGTCACGTATTTGATACGCTACTTAGTGAATGCCGGGCCGGTTCTGGTTCTCCTGCCATTTTTCAAGATCGCTAGGTACAACTTTCCTTGTGGGGTGGACCTGCCGGCTAGCTGGCAGCTGTACAGGGTGGGGAAGCAAAATTTACAATGAACATTTAGTTGTTTTTTCTCAGCAGGCACTAAGTCAGTTGTTTTGAAACCAAACATATATTGATGTCATAATCATACCTAACACTATTATCCATACCTTTTCAGAAACTTTTGCCCATATGAGTAATCAGGAAAGCAAACGTCAAAGAGTGTGTGATTTGCTGAATGCACTCGTCACACCAAAGGAGATTTCAAAATAGTTGGAGTGTCCATAAAGACTGTTTATAATGGAAAGAAGAGAATGACTATGAGCAAAACTATTACGAGAAAGTCTGGAAGTGGAGGAAGCAACAAAAAACATACCAAAGCTTTTTTTTTATTAAAGCTCTCAAATCCCAAATCCTAAAGGATCCAACCAAATCCATGAGAAAAATGGCAATTGAACTTGAGGTAGACAACAAGACCGTTAGAAATGCAGTAAAATATGATTTGAAGTTCAAATCTTACACAAGAACACCAAAACACTTGTTGACAACAGCAACAAATCCAACTTTAGCAATTTTTGGGAATCATGTTTATGGCCGCCTTCTAGCCCAGATCTAAACCCTCTGGATTCTGCTATTTGGGGCGTTTCAGAACATGCTACCAATAGAACATCACACAGCAATGTCGACTTTCTTAAAGATACTATTAAAGAAGAATGGGAGAAGTTGTCACCTGAATATTTGAGGAACACTTGCGCAAGTTTCAGGAAGCGTGTGAAGGCAGTTATTGAGAAAGAAGGAGGACACATAGAATAAAAACATTTTCTATTATGTACATTTTCTTGTGGCAAATAAATTCTCATGACTTTCAATAAACTAATTGGTCATACGTTGTCTTTCAATCCCTGCCTCAAAATATTGTAAATTTTGCTTCCCCACCCTGTAGCTTAGAGGGGGGCGGGGCCGAGCAGCTCATGGTAACTTGCGTGTGCGTGAATTAAAACAACTCAAAACTCATAATCATTTTTTTTCCTCGATTACATAATTTTTGTAATCATTGAGTGTAATCATCGAAATTGTAATTGAATTTCGATTAATTGCACAGCCATAGCTGGGCCCCATGAATTTGTCACCCCCCCCTTTATGGCACCCCAGTACGTGGGGACGGTCGTGAATTCTGAAACTGCCGACAGTTCGGTTCAGGTGAACGTTAGCGCCGGTAATGTAGGATATAGATGTAAGAAAACTGTCACAAACTGCCTGTTATTTCAATTGGTTGTTTGTCCACCCCCCAAGGATGAAATTCATTGAGCAGAAGTAGGGATGTAACACCTCCGACCCTGACACACACAACAAATCACACCCTGGATAGAAGTGTAAAAACAATAGCATTCATAGAGCTCATTTGCATCTGTGTCACATCACGAAGCAAACTGCAGAATGTAATGATTCAGCATTATATTACATAATACCAAGGGACTCTGTCAGACACACATGCACACACTAACACACACTCAATTATTTCATTACAGAGGTTGATAATTGTGTGTGATAACACCGGGATATCGACAGTAATCAGTCAATAATCAGCGATCTAATCAACAGGCTTAAAAGGCTGGTCACCGTTGTGGATTGACTCTATTATTGCAAATTAGCGTTCAGGATGAGTGCTGAATAATAAATGTAAGCAGCTCACAAAATAGGTTTAATACATCTGTGGAGCAGGAAACAACTTGTTGAACAATTGCTCTTCAGAAGTCTATTAATTACTTTTAACACTTTTTTGGTCCTTTTGCATCTATTAGAGACTGAAAAGATGGAGATAAAATACCAAAAAAAAAGGACCTCAGCTTTGAAATAAACCATCCATCCTCCTGGAAAATGACATTTTACTTTGTATATTACTGTTTATTATTGCATCTTACTGTTTCAGTTATCCACATTTCTTACCTAGTTCTGTTTTTACTGTTTTACTGTTATTTATTATGTATAGTGTGTTTGCTCTTGTGTTGAAGACAAGGTTATTGACAGAGATAAATGAAGGGTTTCTGTTTTTTATCCAGAAGTCCAACAGACTGGATTTATATGTGAAACAGCGAAATAGGGTTTTGACTTTTGGGAAATGTGTTTTTCTTTTGGTAGATGGTGTTATAAGTGACATGTTTGGGATGAAACAGTAATAATGTTCAAGCATTTAAGAGACAAAAAAAAAGATTCATTGATAGTTGTAGATACTTCTCGCCATGTATCAGATATTAAAGGAGTCGTTTGTAGGATGGTGGCCAAAACTGGTACTGCAATCAGATTCAAAATACTGTAGAGCTAGAGCAGGGGTGTCAAACTCATTTGAGTTCAGGGGCCACATTCAGCCTAATACGAAATAAAGTGGGCCGGACCAGTCAAATAATGTAAATAATAGGATAAGAACTTAGAAATAATATCAACTCTAAAGTTTTCTCTATGTTTTTGAGTGAAAAAAGTCAAATTCTGTAATTGAAATGTTTACATCTACGAACCGTACTTGAACGCAACATGAACAAATATGAACCCGAAAATTCTTAAGAAAAATACGTGTCGTTTTAACAATATTACACCTAAATTTATCATTTATACATGTGCATCACAACTTCCAGATCACAGTGGATCTACAAATACACAAAAAATTTGATAATAGGCAGAATATTGTTAAAATACTACATACTTCTCTTTAGACATTTCAGGTTATTCGTATTTTTTGTGAAAAGCCAGTCTGTAAATGTAAACATTTTTGTGTAATTTTACTTTTTTGACACTAAAACAAAAAGAAAAAACTATCTTTTTTTCATTATTTATAGGTTATTATGGTAGTATTTTACTAGTCTGACCCACTTTAGATTGAACATCCTTGACTGATAATATCTTCAGTGTAATTTTTACATTTCAAAAATTCATCCCATGGGCCAGATTGGACCCTTTGGCGGGCCGGTTTTGGCCCCCGGGCTGCATGTTTGACACCTGTGCTGTAGAGTGTGGTATCCCTGCCCCTCCTCCCATACTAGGGGTTGCCAGATCCAGCATGAGCGTCTACTGGAAGGAGCTACCATGGCAAGCGACGAGTCCTACACCGGTATGAATAGGCCCGGTATTTGAGCCTGGGCCATGGTCTCTTCACCCACTAGCTCTCACCAGGCAGTGAGATCACAGTGGTCCGGGACCAGTGAGACAGACCGGCTCTTGGTGGCTCTTACCGGGCGGTGAGACTGTAGGTCCAGGCCGTGGGAGACCATGAGAGAGCCGGCGTCGGTCTTCAAATTTTTCTCCGCTTTCAGTTGTCTCCATGTTTCAAAATCTCCTATACATATCCTTGTTTTGTTTCTCACTTTGTCACAATGTATTTGGGAATAATAAGAGTCCTTTTAGGTTTAATAACGTCAGACATTCGTGATCAGAAATGTTCCAGTTGCCGCTCAGAAAGAACTGGCAACCTAGATGCTGAAACACTACTGACTTGGTGATTGGCAGATATAGGTGATGGGCGGAGCATCAGAACAAAACACAAAATGACAACAAAATCATTATTTAGGGGCTGACACTTAGCTTTTCAAATGTGAATATTCTGGCTGGACTACTACTGTCAGTGTTATCAGTATTGGAAATGAACATGATTCCTTAACGCAGTAGTTCCCAACCTTTTTTGGCTTGTGACCCCATTTTAATATCACAAATTTCTGGCGACCCCAGACATTTTTTTAGCTAAAATTAATTTGTTTTTGATCATGTAATGGTTTGCTATACTATGTTGCAAATACAGGGTGGGGAAGCAAAATTTACAATGTTTTGAGGCAGGGATTGAAAGACAGTGTATGACCAATTAGTTTATTGAAAGTCATGAGAATTTATTTACCACAAGAAAATGTACATAATAGAAACTGTTTTTATTCTATGTGTCCTCCTTCTTTCTCAATAACTGCCTTCACACGCTTCCTGAAACTTGCGCAAGTGTTCCTCAAATATTCAGGTGACAACCTCTTCCATTCTTCTTTAATAGTATCTTCCAGACTTTGTCGTAATAGTTTTGCTCATAGTCATTCTCTTCTTTCCATTATAAACAGTCTTTATGGACACTCCAACTATTTTTGAAATCTCCTTTGCTGTGACGAGTACATTCGGCAAATCACACACACTTTGATGTTTGCTTTCCTGATTACTCATATGGGCAAAAGTTTCTGAAAAGGTATGGATAATAGTGTTAGGTATGATTATGACATCAATATATGTTTGGTTTCAAAACAACTGACGTAGTGCCTGCTGAGAAAAAACAACTAAATGTTCATTGTAAATTTTGCTTCCCCACCCTGTAAACATTAATTTTAGACACATTTAGTCTATATAATGTATATTATTATGGACGGAGGCAGAAAAGCCAGGTGTAGATTACTGCACAAAGTGAGAATTTGATTTTCCTTGGTCAGGATATGTACAGTCAGTGTAGCTTGTGTTTACAAGGCTGATAATTAATACTGAACAAACAAGAACTCAAACTATGAATTATGAAAGAGCTGCAGCATCTGAAACCGACCACAATGAACATTTGACAGATAAACAGAACCACAGTGCTTCAGTTTCAGCTTTACAGTTGATCATGTCTTTTATGGATTGGGATTGTCTCTGTCAACTCACCATATATTTTTTATCAGTATTTTTTTTTTTGTTTTGTTTTTTTTTAAATTATTTTTATCAATTACTAGAAATTTCAGGTGACCCCATTTGAATTCCAGGTGACCTCATGTGGGGTCTCGACCCTAAGGTTGAAAAACACTGGGTCTGGTGACAGTCAGGGCCGTTTTATGATTACTTGGAACATACAGCACCTTTAAATCACTTTTTACAAGAAAACAACCAGGACTTCACACCTCCCCTCACCCATGACTACTTTTAACACTAGAAGCTAGAAGCGAAAACTGACCCACGCACCATAGAAATGTCATTGTTTGAAGTATTTCACTTCACATAAGAATGTATGAAGTCATAACATAACCCGTGTGTATCTTAGTCAATTAAATCAATCAAATAAATTGTATTTATATAGTGCCAAATCATAACAAAAGTTATCTCATGACGTTGTACATATCAAATTGGTCGAGACCAGACTCTAGTCCTTGTTTTACAATCAGTGTTTCCAACAGCAGCATGTCCTTCAGTATAATTAGTATTAAATGACGTTAACAAGGAGCAGAGGAAAATATCTGTATATTTGTTTGGTTCATTAATGTGTTTCTTATTCTTAGGCTTAGAAGTAAAAAACAAACAAACAAACAAACGAAACAAATGCATTTCTACAGGGGTACATTTGACCTGGTAGAGGTCTAAACACTGATCTGGATTTACATGGACAAGGAGTGAAACACCACTTATTTCAAGAAAAAAATCAAATAATAGGAGCTTCAACATTTTATTAAAGCATACTTATGAACAGTCTAATGCACAGGTGTCAAACATGCGGCCCGGGGGCCAAATCTGGCCCGCCAAAGGATCCATTCCAGCCCGCAGGATGAATTTGTGAAATCCAAAAATTACACTGAAAATATTAATCATTTTAGTTCAGGTTCCACATTCAGACGAATTCAATCTCAAGTGGGTCAGACCAGTAAAATATGATTATAATAACCTATAAATAATGACAACTCGAACATTTTCTCTTTGTAAATGTAAATATTTTTATGTCATTTTACTGTATTGATACTAAAACAAACTAGAATTTCTCATAAAAAAAAAAAAATAACCTAAACAAATATGAACCTAAAATGTATTAAGAAGTGCAATTTTACCAATATTCTGTCTGTTATTAAATGTTTTGTGGATTT
This sequence comes from Sphaeramia orbicularis, assembly GCF_902148855.1. NCBI lineage: Eukaryota > Metazoa > Chordata > Actinopteri > Kurtiformes > Apogonidae > Sphaeramia > Sphaeramia orbicularis. Next base: position 12,917,644 of record NC_043969.1, on the reverse strand, counting down.
GTAGATCCACTTTGATCTGTAAGTTATAATGTACGTGTGTAAATGATAAACTGAAGCATAAAACTGTTAAAATTGCGGTTATTTTTATAAAGAAATTTCAGTTTATTTCTGTTATTCACATTGTTTTAAAGTATAGTTTGTAGATGTAAACATTTCTATAATGTAATTTTACTGTTTTCATTCTAAAACATGGAGAAAAGTTTGGAGGTGACATTGTCTGTATATTATTATGTTATTATTTCACTGGTTCGGCCCACTTCAGATCAAATTTGGCTAAATGTGGCCCCTGAACTAAAATGAGTTTGACACCCCTGGTCTATGGTATATGTTTTCTGAAAAGTAACAAATGTATATAATGCACTTAAAGGTGTTTGTACAGATTTATACAGAATCCCTGAATCACACTATTCATGAAGTACATCGTTGAAAACATCTCTATTGTGTAAAGTCTCTTTTTCCTTGGAGCTTGTACGACTTAAATGCCCTCCAAAAAAGTTCCAGTTGGAGTTTTGTATTAAATATGAGAGGCTTATTATGCACCAAGTGACATTCAAAGACACTTCACAGTCATTTCAACCAGTTGCCATGAGACAAACACTCATCAGAAGGTTTCTCCACCACCCTCTGACAAAGACATGACCACAGTTCAGCCTGTGAGAACAAATGATTTCAACAAAGCTGGAAAATGGAGTTATGCAGCATTACGGACCGATTTATGTATTTATAAGAAACAAGAGGACAATCTGAGACACATTTATACATAGTTAATGCTTCAATTCCAGTGTTTATGTTCAAAATCTTCATGTTAAAATAACCAAAAACTATCTATTATATCTTGTAAATGAACCTAAACCTACAGCTAAGAGAATATACATATGCTTTTAAAGCTGGGGTGTCAAACATGTGACCCACAGGCCAAAACTGGCCCACCAAAGGTTCCAGTCCAGCCCACAAAAAAAAATTATACTGAAGATATTAACAGTCAAAGGTGTCAAAAATTGTTTTAGTTCAGGGGTCGCATACAGACCAATGTGATCTCAAGTAAAACAAGAACATAATAACCTATAAATAATGACAAGTGCAAATTTACTTTTTGATTTAACCCTTTCATGCATGAATTATGGGAACCTTAATCAAGATTTTTTTCCTGAGTGTTTTTTATTCCTCTTCAGGCATGAAAAAAAAAAAAAACAAAACACTGTGATTGAATTTTTTTTATGAATCTATTTTTCATGGAATTGCAAAAATATCCATTGAGCTGGACGCCATGAGTTTAATTTTTTAAGCAAAGAAACATGTATTTGTGAATACATTTTTAAAAATGCTGCTAATCTGATGTTTTGTCACATTTTAACATACTCTAATATTAGTTATTACTCACTTTATGGAGATAATATGCAAAAAAAAACCAACAACAACTTTTTGTTTAAAAAAAAAAAAAAAAGTTAATTACAGTTTAATAACAATAACAAGGAACTGACTTACACTCAAACATGTTAGTGCAGATCAGGTTTATCAAGAACAGCAAAGTTACAGCAATGGTGCGTCCACTGAATTGGCTGATTTGGAACTAAAACAAAAAAAAAATCCATGAATATATAAGATAACAGCTTTGAATAGATGCCCACGGTTGTGACCACTATGCATGAAAGGGTTAATGTGAAAAAAAATAAAAAAATAAAAATTACATTTCCAGGGGTAGCTGGCCCATAGTGGACCCTCCTTAAACCACATAAAAAAAAGAGAGAAAAAAGAGTTTCTTTTGCCGGTCTAAGTCTTAACATTTTTGTCCAGTCATCAGCCTGAATATCACTATGACATTCAACAGCCTGAATGTCACTTTGATTTCAGTCAGATTGAAAACCGCCCCAGGCGCTCTCCTAGACTTACATGTTCAGATTCTTTGTTTCAAATTTTGGACCCTAAAGTTCATTTCTATTGGCTCCAGGAGGGCTTGGCTCAACGTGATTTCGTCATACGCGCTTAAACATGTAGCTCGTCAAAGGTTCCAATCTGGCCCGTGAGATGAATTTGCAAAGTGCAAAAATTCCACAGTCAAGGCTGTCGAACTCATTTTAGTTCAGGTTCCACATACAGGTCAATATGATTTGGAATAAAATAATAGCATAATAACCTATAAAAAAAATAATGACTCCCTATTTTCTTCTCGGTTTGATGTGAAAAAAATATTACATTATGCTTATAAATGATGACAACTTCAAATTTTTGTCTTTTTTTTTAGTGCAAAAAAATAACATTAAACAATGAAAATATTTACATTCAAAAATTATCCTGTAACAATAAAATGTGAATAACCTGAACAAATATGAACAACCTGAAATGTCTAAAGAAAATTAAGCACAATTTTAACAATTTTCAGCCTGTTGCTAAGTCTTTAGTTTCTTTGTAGATCCGATCCATAATGCACATGTAGAAATGATAAGTTGAGGCAGAATATTGTTAAAATTCCATTTATTTTTATTTTTTTAAAGAAATTTCAGTATTTTCAGGTTATTCACATCTTTTTTGTTTGGATAGTTTATAAAAGTAAATATTTTCATAATTTAATGGGGGTTTTTTTTGCACTAAACCAAAGACAAAAATTTCAATCATCCATCCATCCATCAAAAATGAGACAACAGCAAGCTGAATAATTTCTGAAAAGGCTATAAGGTACAGATCATTTTTATAGAATTTTTCTATCGCAGTTTCTGAACACTACCAGAAAAAAAAATAATTGTTTTCCGGTGATCATTTTGTGCACTTTGTTTATTTAACAAAAAAAATTCCAGACATGACAATGTATGGGCAAATGTATGTTTTGTTACTATTCTATTGTTTCTGGAAAAAAAAAAAAAAAAAATTGATTATTAAATATCTCTATTTACTTATAAACTTTGCCCTAATTCTATCCTGGGTTTTAACTATTAAATAATAAAAAGGAAACATCACAAAACACTTAAAGGTCATGAAAATTGATTGAGATTCTGGAAAAAAAAAAAAAAAAATTGATTATTAAATATCTCTATTTACTTATAAACTTTGCCCTAATTCTGTCCTGGGTTTTAACTATTTAATAATAAAAAAGGAAACATCACAAAACACTTAAAAGTCATGAAAATTAATTGAGATTCAGCAATTCGATTATGCATCCACCTTAATTATTGAAACGTATCGGTATGTGTATCGATATCGGTGATACTGGCCTTGTATTTTTTTTAGTTTAGTTTACTTCGAATATGCAACAAGATAAAGTAGTCTTACTTAAAATAAAAAAGGTATTAAGAAGTCATGGAAGAAAACAAAACAAAAAAAACCTTATACATATACATAACTTCATTTGCACATTCGAAAAGGAGTGGGAGGAACTATAACTTATTTAATCCCACCCCTTCACTCCTTACTTTGTATCAGATCGATACCATAATATGCAGTATCGCACACTACTAATTTAAAGGGCCAGCGCTCAAAAAAACGACCTTTCTGGTGTCATTCCTCAGAAATAGGATTGAAAATGGACCGGTGGAGTTGAATTAATGAAGGATTCAGACCCAAGTATAGCATTTACAGTTCATGTAGACCACAGGGAAATGTTTTAAAAATACATAATTCCATTTAAAAAAGCAAAATATCACTCCTTTAAAATGCAGGTCTAGGTTTTCCAGCCTTGCGTTGCCACAGTGCTACGAATTTTAACACTGTTTATATATTAATTTGACTGTTTTTTTTTTGTTTTTTTTTACCCTAAATTGTTTCTTTTATTGCAACACTGCGATGTGTTGTGCAAAGTTCAGAGGTGTATGTCTTAGTCAGTGTGTGTTCAGCAGCAGCGGCAAAGGGGAAATGCATGCTGTCACCAAAGCAGAGATTAATTTGACTATTTTGTGCACATGTGATCTGGAACATAGCCGGAGGGTGTAACTTTTCGTCTTAGGTTGTGTGAGTTGCATTTCGGTGTGCTATTTTATGACCTCTTTACATAATGAGCAGGATTCTGGGATGCAGCTTAAATGTTAAAAACAAGTGGTCAAAAGAAAGAGCTAAGTGTTCCAATGTGCAGCGTGAATTCACAGGTGCACCATATGAAGTCTTTATTATTTGATATTTGATTTTAATTTGATTATTACCTCTGCCAGGTTATGTTTTCATCAGGGTTTGTTTGTTTGTCTGTTACTGGCTGTTACTGGTTACTAATTGATACTGGCACAAGGAACAAATGATTCAATTTTGGTGGTGATGGGGGGTGGGGGGGTGGGGGGTTGGTTATGAAATTTTCAGGAAATGTTGATACTGGCACAAAGAACAAATTATTCAATTTTGGTGGTGATCAGGGAAGGGGGGGGGGGCACTGATTTGAGAGGTCTGCGCTGTGCTTGTGCTTTTCTTGTTTATGTTATACTTAATTTTATTTATTTTATTTCATTTTAAATGTTGATACTGGCACAAGGAACAAATGATTGAATTTTGTTGGTGGTCGGGGTGGGGGGGTGGGGGGGGGGGTTGCAGAAGTAACAAATTCTTAAATTTTCTTTTGGGAGGGGGGGTTTGATGAACAAATAATTCGATTTTGGCGGTAAATGGGGGCTGAATTTTTCAGGAAATGTTGATACTGGCACAAGGAAGAAATGATTGAATTTTGGTGATGATGAGGGGTGGGGTGGGGGGTAGTGATGGGGGGGTTTGCAAAAAAAAAACAACAAATGATTGAATTTTGGTGGTGGTGGGGGGTGGGGGTTGATTAAATTTTCAGGAAATGCTGATACTGGCACCAGGAACGAATTATTCCATTTTGGTGGTGATCGGGGGGGTTGCACAAGGAACAAATTATTAAATTTTGGTGGTGATGGGGGCGGGGGGGGGGGGGGTTGATGAATTTTTCAGGAAATATTGATAGTGGCACAAGGAACAAATGATTGAATTTTGGTGGTGATCGGGGGGGTTGATGAAATTTTCAGGAAATGTTGATAGTGGCACAAGGAACAAGTGATAAAATTTTGGTGGTGATTGGGGGGCGGGGTTAATGAAATTTTCAGGAAATATTGATACTGGCACAGGGAACAAATGATTCAGTTTTGGTGGTGGTGGTGGTGGTGGTGGGGGGGGGGGGGGGGGGGGGGTTGCAAAAGGAACCAATTAGTGCGTTTTGGTGGTGATGGGGGGGGTTGATGAAATTTTCAGGAAATGTTGATACTGGCACAAGGAACAAATTATTCAATTTTGGTGGTGATGGGGGGGGGGTTGATGAAATTTTCAGGAAATATTGATACTGGCACAAGGAACAAATAATTAAATTTTTGCGGTGATCGGGGGGTTGATGAAACTTTCAGGAAATGTTGATACTGGCACAAGGAACCAATGATTCGGTTTTGGTGGTGGTGGTGGTGGTGGTGGTGGGGGGGGGGGGGGGGGTTTGCAAAAGGAACCAATTAGTGCGTTTTGGTGGTGATGGGGGGGTTGATGAAATTTTCAGGAAATGTTGATACTGGCACAAGGAACAAATAATTCAATTTTTGCGGTGATCAGGGGGGCTTGATTAAATTTTCAGGAAATGCTGATACTGGCACCAGGAACGAATTATTCCATTTTGGTGGTGATCGGGGGGGTTGCACAAGGAACAAATTATTAAATTTTGGTGGTGATGGGGGGTGGGGGGGTGGGGGGTTGGTTATGAAATTTTCAGGAAATGTTGATACTGGCACAAAGAACAAATTATTCAATTTTGGTGGTGATCAGGGAAGGGGGGGGGGGGGGCACTGATTTGAGAGGTCTGCGCTGTGCTTGTGCTTTTCTTGTTTATGTTATACTTAATTTTATTTATTTTTTTTCATTTTAAATGTTGATACTGGCACAAGGAACAAATGATTGAATTTTGTTGGTGGTCGGGGTGGGGGGGTGGGGGTGGGTTGCACAAGTAACAAATTCTTAAACTTTCTTTTGGGAGGGGGGGTTTGATGAACAAATAATTCGATTTTGGCGGTAAATGGGGGCTGAATTTTTCAGGAAATGTTGATACTGGCACAAGGAAGAAATGATTGAATTTTGGTGATGATGAGGGGTGGGGTGGGGGGTAGTGATGGGGGGGTTTGCAAAAAAAAACAACAAATGATTGAATTTTGGTGGTGGTGGGGGGTGGGGGTTGATTAAATTTTCAGGAAATGCTGATACTGGCACCAGGAACGAATTATTCCATTTTGGTGGTGATCGGGGGGGTTGCACAAGGAACAAATTATTAAATTTTGGTGGTGATGGGGGCGGGGGGGGGGGGGGGTTGATGAATTTTTCAGGAAATATTGATAGTGGCACAAGGAACAAATGATTGAATTTTGGTGGTGATCGGGGGGTTGATGAAATTTTCAGGAAATGTTGATAGTGGCACAAGGAACAAGTGATAAAATTTTGGTGGTGATTGGGGGGCGGGGTTAATGAAATTTTCAGGAAATATTGATACTGGCACAGGGAACAAATGATTCAGTTTTGGTGGTGGTGGTGGTGGTGGTGGGGGGGGGTGGTGGGGGGTTGCAAAAGGAACCAATTAGTGCGTTTTGGTGGTGATGGGGGGGGTTGATGAAATTTTCAGGAAATGTTGATACTGGCACAAGGAACAAATTATTCAATTTTGGTGGTGATGGGGGGGGGGGGTTGATGAAATTTTCAGGAAATATTGATACTGGCACAAGGAACAAATAATTAAATTTTTGCGGTGATCGGGGGGTTGATGAAACTTTCAGGAAATGTTGATACTGGCACAAGGAACCAATGATTCGGTTTTGGTGGTGGTGGTGGTGGTGGTGGTGGGGGGGGGGGTTTGCAAAAGGAACCAATTAGTGCGTTTTGGTGGTGATGGGGGGGTTGATGAAATTTTCAGGAAATGTTGATACTGGCACAAGGAACAAATGATAAAATTTTGGTGTGATAGGGGGGGGGGGTTAATGAAATTTTCAGGAAATATTGATACTGGCACAGGGAACAAATGATTCAATTTTTGCTGTGATCAGGGGGGTTGATGAAACTTTCAGGAAATGTTGATAGTGGCACAAGGAACAAATGATAAAATTTTGGTGGTGATGGGGGGGGGGATTAATGAAATTTTCAGGAAATATTGATACTGGTACAGGGAACAAATGATTCAATTTTTGCTGTGATCAGGGGGGTTGATGAAACTTTCAGGAAATGTTGATACTGGCACAAGGAACAAATGATAAAATTTTGGTGGTGATGGGGGGGGATTAATGAAATTTTCAGGAAATATTGATACTGGCACAGGGAACAAATGATTCAATTTTTGCTGTGATCAGGGGGGTTGATGAAACTTTCAGGAAATGTTGATACTGGCACAAGGAACCAATGATTCGGTTTTGGTGGTGGTGGTGGTGGTGGTGGGGGGGGGGTTGCAAAAGGAACCAATTAGTGCGTTTTGGTGGTGATGGGGGGGGGTTGATGAAATTTTCAGGAAATGTTTATGTTTATGTTTACGCATTTGGCAGACGCTTTTTTCCAAAGCGACTTACAGGGGAAAACCAATTAAATCACTCAATCAATCAAATTTTATTTATATAGCGCCAGATCACAAAAAAAGTTATTTCTTGACATTTTATATATAGAGTTGGTCAAAACCAGACTCTAAGTCAATTTACAGAAACCCAACAAGAATCCTCCAGGAGCAAACACTTGTGACTGGTGACAGTGGCGAGGAAAAACTTCCGTTTAAATGATACTGGCGCAAGGAACAAATGATAAAATTTTGGTGGTGATGGGGCGGGGGGGGGGGGGGGGGGGGGGTTGATGAAATTTTCAGGAGATATTGATACTGGCACAAGGAACAAATAATTCAATTTTTGCGGTGATCAGAGGGGTTGATGAAATTTTCAGGAAATGTTGATACTGGCACAAGGAACAAATGATAAAATTTTGGTGGTGATTGGGGGGGGTTAATGAAATTTTCAGGAAATATTGATACTGGCACAAGGAACAAATGATTCAGTTTTTGCGGTGATGGGGAGGGGGGGGTGATCAACGAACAAATAAACAAATTACTCAATTTTATCCGTGATCGGGGAGGGGTGATCTGCTTATCTGTGCTCTCCAAGTGCTTTTCTAGTTTATTTTATACTTTATTTATTTATTTTATTTTTCATTACTTTATTATTTAGTATTTGTATTATAAAGAACACAAGGTTTAATTATTTACCGATTAACCTGTAACAGTGGAAATGATCTTTTCCTCCATATTCCGTCCTAGTAACAGAGGATTTGTTGTGTATTCAGTGAATAAGCTCAGTTCTGTATGATGTATTCAGTGTCACCCTGCAGAATCACATAATGTTTTTTTTTTTTTTTTTTTTTTTTTTCCTTCAGTGCATAATAGAGAACATGTCTTTTACAATCACCGGGCATTGTGAGACTTTGACTTCTGTTTGAAAAACAAAGATACACAATTGGATGTTACATCGAGAGAAATGCACAGAGATGTTCACGTTGCATCACTGCATCTTCTCCATTGTTGTTCATCCTCCACAAAGTAATTACCCCAAATGGCAGGCTAATTTTTCACACATTCTTTTACCTTGCTCACAAAAGACACACTGAATGGCTGTGACAAATGAGACACAGCATTTCAGGACAAAAAAAAAAAAAAAAAAAGAGGAAGTAATAAAGCTAACTTGTGTCGTCCCCACCCCCACCCCCCCACCCCCACCCAGACTTCCTCAGAGCAACAGGAGGAGGAAAAGTCATTAAGTAAAAGCAAAAAGAGAGTAAAACCTATACAAATTGATGGAGTTTCTAGTGTGTGTAGACAAAAGGACAATAAGCTTTTGTGTTACTTTATTTGGACTTTTTCTTTATTGAGAATTATTGATTCCTCTTTTCATGCTATCCTGAAGTAGATGTAATTTATTTACAACAAAAAGCACCGAGAGACTTTAACCTACAGCATCTATTCTAAAAAAGAGTGTAGAATGTGAATGTAACCCATATTATAGGATTTACAAAGCTCATAAACCGATATTTTAGTCACAATAAACAGGGTTCCTACAGGTTTCTACGACTTAAATGTATTGTGTGTGTGTGTATTGGCGTATTAAGTGTTGGTTTTGAGTCTGTCTTAGGGGTTGTTTGTGACATATGTGGCCGTGGTGTTTGTTCAGTGTGTGTCGCTTGTGCCCGAAAGTTTGTATTTGCATGTTGAAACTGTTTTCTTAAGGCGGCCATTAGGGTGGTCCTTATTTTTCAACTTTCAAATGTTCATGCTCTCACCCCACCAATTTGTTAGGATAAAAAAAAAAAAATTCTGGCAAAATTTTAGGAACATTAACCAATATTTACAGGTTGCTCATGAAGTTTAAAATATAACACAGTTAACCGTACTTGGTATTTTTTGCATGTTATATGCTGCATTTGTAGCGGCTGTACACATGCGTTGCCAAAGAGTTCTTTCCACACAATCTTTTTTTTTCCTTGTTCACCAGTTTATTCAGGAAAGAACGACAAAACTGCTGCTATTTTTTTTTAACCAACATTGTAAATACAAAGCAATCAAAATACATACCTGGCACACATACAAAAAAAAAAAAAAACATACGTCAAATGAAAAACCCACAGTCCGTCTTGGGCTAAAAATAAATAAAAATAAAAATAAAAATCACAGTTAGCTAACTCCACGAACACACACAAAGAACATTGCAATTAAAAAAAAAACATACTCAACCGAAAGCCAATCATGACACCAACACAACGGCACACAACACCCACCCAAATATGACATAAAGAAAACAAAAAAATATAAAATAAAGACAGGACCAACATGCGTGCACTCACCAGGAAAGAACGACAAAACTGCTGCTATCTCCTGGGGTGCACGACCCCAGTTTGAAGGGGTTCATGTCCCCAAAATAAAATTGGAATTAGCACAACAAAAGTCAGTAATGGCAAGTGGAATCCTACACTATATACCTTAACTCTGTTACACATTGTGTGCCAGGCTTCTGGCATGCTGTTTAACCCTTTCATGCATACTGGTCACTACAGTGGACAGCTATTCTACAGCTGTTCTCTTGTATATTCATGGATTTTGTTGTTCTTTTCGTTGTTGTTGTTGTTTTTTACACATATCTTTATTAAAAATTTAAGACACTATATATCTTTTCTGACATGAATTGGTAACATTATGTAGATCTCTTCTGAGCATAAACCCCCAGAATCACAAGCCCTCCCCATTGTTTTCACACAATTAATCAGTAAATACATGTTTCTGTCCATCAAAAATTAAACATATGGTGTCCAGCTGAGTGGACATTTTTGCAACTTCATTAAAAATAGGTTCAGATGAATTTTTTTTCATTATTACTTTTTTTTTTTTTCCAATTATTTTTTATTTTATTTTATTTTTATTTATTTTGCAGAAGAACATTTTTAATCGCATTGTTTTTTTTTTCCATGCCTAAAGAGGAATAAAAACACTCAGGAAAAAATTTTGATTAAGGTTCTCATAATTTGTGCATGAAAGGGTTAATGATTTATGGCTGAAATTGGTTCATTTGATCATGCACTGTAAGCCTGGAATTTGTATTTACTAAAATGCTCTAATTACAATGCACTTCAATGATTTAAGTTTTATGATGTTACTATAAAATGTTCAGTATATTCTACTAGTTTGTAGACATAGTTGAAAGTACGAAAAAGTTGAAGTTGAATGGAATTAAATCACTAAATTTTAGTCATGACCACACCTTTTTATCTTCGCATTGCATTGTGGGTATTGGGCATGTTGTTGAAAATGTGTTCTTTTTCTGTGCAGGGGTTCAGCGGGGTTGTGGTGTTAGTGTTAATTTGGATTTAATGTGTGTATGGCAGTGTTTATTGGCCTTTTTGTGTTTGTTTTTGTATTTTTGTAGAGCTGCACCATGAGTCAGAGCCAGAGGAAGAACAATGGCTTTACTGTTCATCAACAACTGTTAATGTACATTGGAAATCTGAAAGTTTTCTCAAAATAAAAGCATTTCCTATATTGGCAAATGACAATGAGGTGTCTTCCATCCATGCTACAGTATATTAAGTTGAATAATTTCATAACTGTTTTGGTCTGGAATCGAATTTTGAGCTTGATTAACTTATAAAAAAAATGTTGTTTAATCAATGATAAATTAATCTGGCTGCAACTGAGAAAATTAGTCAGTGTAACCTAAAATGCTGAGTTGAACGGTTGGATAGTGGGGATGATTTTATAACAAATAACATAATAAAGTACAAATAACTTGTCTTTTAGTGTTTTCTACTTAATAGTTTAAGTTCAATACTTTTAGCATTTAAGTTGAACCTACTTAAACCAATTGATTAGTCGATCATTACTCAAATCATTTAAGTGCAATCACTTGCCTCAAATTTTTGGAGTAAACTCTACTTATCCAGGCTACTACTTATCCACTAGATAAAGCTTAAAATGTCCATATTACTTGGATTTGCTGACCTCATCTCCTAATTTTGGGTTTCCCCCAAAAGTTGCTGTTGTGTACAATTTGTGTGGAATCACTGTTTAGTGTTTTAGTAGTGTTATGTCTTTGACAGTAAAAACATATAAGTCTGAGCAAGCCCGGATTAACCATATGGACAACTGGGCAATTGCCCAGGGGCCCGCGACCTCTGAAGGGCCCTGGGTAGCTCGGGCATAACGAAAATATCTGCTTATCTTTTGCTTATAAATGAAACTGTCCGCTGCCCGGAGCCATTGCACTGCACAGAAACCCTGCTCCTGCTGTCTGTGACCGTGAGCTGAGACCCTCTCCTCATTGGTCAGTCCAAAAAGCGAATCAGCGGTGACGCAAATCAACATGCGTGCACTGAGCGGGATGTGAGACGTCAAGAACTACGTGACATATGCGAATCAAAACATTGCAAACATGGAGAAACAGCTAAGTGGGAGCGCCGAATGAAAATTAAAAAAGGAGAGGGACATTAAAAAAGCTGAAAATTTAAAGAACATACCGAAAATAGGTCATTTCTTTACTGTGGCTAACATGACAGAAAGCAGATTTCAACATGTTTACATTGCACTTACTTTAACTCTCTTGTTGAATTCTGAGGTGACAAGGGGATTTCTGTTTAAAATTCATATCTGATTCTATCAGATTATGTTTGTGTTTTGTCTGTGGGCTTTTTCTGACCATTCAATACATTTGTGTTGGCAAAAAGTGTTGTTAAATAAATACTGGATACTTTGGATATGGTTTCTTATTTATTTTTTGTGAAAATGGAGGACACTTCCCTCTCTTTCTAATGTGGATCAATTTTAGGTTATACTGATGCTAATGTGTTTTGTTTTCATATCATCATTTGCAAGTGAGTGGCCTTGACAAGAGGCTATAGTGGTGCACTTGTAGTTCTACGAGCATTTACACATTTGTACATCAAACTGCATTTGGTGATAGTTAGATATTGAAGTATGGGGTATATTTACATATATTCCTGGAACTTATTCTGTATTTTGCCAGATTGTAGGGATCCTGGGGTTTTGATGATGGGGCCCTTGAATATTGTTGCCCAGGGTACAATGAAGTGTTAATCCGGCCCTGGTCACAGACAATACTCCGATGCAAGAAAGGCCACGCTGCTCAGTGCTCCAGAGTGACAGTAGCTGCTAATCAACATTATCATCGTGCATCTTTCAGTTCAATATTCAGTCGTGAATGCAGGACACTATTTTTGTTCACTTGTTTCTTGCTATTTTGTAACATACTTGTAATATACATGTGACAACAGTTACGATCACTCAACTGAAGACAAGACGATAATTCTGACTTGAGTTCTACGATCTTTTGCAAATACATGCATGAACTTTTTTGGCTTGTTTGTTCCTTTTTATGGATATATTGTGTAGCTGTGCACATGTAGTTAATGTGTGGGTGTTAATAAAAGCAATGTTGCATTCCATTTTGTAATGTGGCATGCGTTTGTAAGAACGGTGAAATTTATGCAATATTTAACGATTTTGGAAATATTCAAAGGCCCAGATATTTTCAAAACAATCTGAAATTTTGCAGTTTGTTTTTATTGGCATCCTAACAAATTTAGGGGGTGAGAGTCAAACATTTAAAAAAAAAAATTTTTTGACCCCATATAAGGACCCCCCTAGCCCATACACTGTGCGATTATTTCGATCGTTGCACGCAGCTCCATCTCAAACTGTGCGAATCAGTCGTAAAGTCAGGCTCACAATTCATGTTCTCACACTGTACGGACCAATGCTCGTATGCGACCTTACTGCTCACACTGTAGGACCATACACCAGAGGACGCACCACACGTTCGAGTGTTGTATCCGGAAATACAGCGATAAAATACCAAGGGATCCGAAAGTGCATAGACGATTGTGTATTAGCGTGAGCCACGAAATGGTAGTCCTAAACAAAAACCAACGAGCTGCTTTGGCAATATGTGGCATTATCTGTGAGGAATCAAAAAAAGAAGAAAAGACGACGTCGTGTTTGGTGCAGGAATTGGTTGTCCAGACGTGGACAGTATGGGCCGTCAATCCTACAGCAAAGAGAACTAGAGGTAAACTGCAAAAGCTAAATTGCACTAGGCCAATAGCTAGCTACTGTAAGCTTAGAATTAGCTTACAGTAGCTGGATATAATTGTATTCGCTCATGCAGAGTGTGAGAATTTGAGGCCCATGGGCTCGTGGCACTGCTTTGACAGTGCGATACCCTCACGAGGAGCGAGCAGGATTTCAAACGGCTCCGTTTTCCTTGCGAACACACGATTGCTGGTCGTGAGGTGTTAATGGCTTCTCCTTACCCCATGTACACTGCACGAAGCACGACACACGATTAGACGCACATCTGGCCCGATCCCAGAAAGAGTCGCACGAGTGAAAAATCGTCTCTAAAATCGCACAGTGTATGGCCGCCTTTATTCTTGTCTTTCCAATTTGTTCTTATCTATCTCTCCTTTATGTGAAGCACTTTGTAACATGTTGTTTTAAAAAAAGTGCTATATAAATAAAGCTTTACTTACTTACTTACTTTTAAAGACCTTTTTAAAGTTACTTATGCCGCGTTTCCACTACATGGAACCAGCTCGACTCGGCTCGGCTCGGCTCAGCTCGACTCTGTATTCCTGCAGACCGTTTCCATTACTGAATACTACTGACTTTACAGTACCTGGATGTCATAGCGATGCGGCGCATTATTTCCGTGTCATCTGTTCAGAGAGTTGCTGAGAACTCACTCGTTGCGTGTTGTCTCGTCTGAATTTTTACATCGGCCAGTCTTTGTCATGTCTTTAGTGGATTGGGATTGTCTCTCAACTCACCTTATATTTTATTTGTAAGTTTTTATTTTTACCAATTACTACAAATTTCAGGTGACCCCACATTGGGTCCCGACCCCAAGGTTAAAAAACACTGGTGTAAAGTGACTATATTTTCCATCTTTCTGGAGATGTGCTGCTGCAACTGAATTCAAAGTGACTTGTTTTCTTTCTTCAAATGGTGTATTTTCTCCCTTTGAACCTTTGACATGTTTACTGTGTCATAATGTGGTTAAAATATGGGTTAATGACAGTTGCATATCATTGCAGTCTGTCTTTATTTACGTTTTACACTATGCCCCTGTTCTTTTGGACTGGGATTTGAATTCCTCTTTATGCTCATTAGCTCTGCAAAAACTAACACTGACTTACTCACCTGGAGGAGACACTTGTTATTCTTTTTGCACAAACAATTTTCTCTGCCTGAACTGGAATCTTTCAAACATTGCTCACATTTTTCTGTTTGCTGTTTTTTTTGTGGGGTGATAGCTGTGCCTCCTCCTCTTCTCCTCTTCCAAGGCCACAAAGCATCACACACATATCCTTTAGTCGTAAAATACTCAAGTGTGCAATCCATTTCAATGTCAGAATACTCAGCATATCTTCTTGAATAGAATACACAAACATACCTGTTAGTAACCACTGATTAATCCAATTAAAATGATGAATATTTTTATCCACTGGCCTCCACTGCTACATTAAACTACACTACGTGCTCTCAAAGTGTAATATTAATGAGAATTTGAAGAATCAGCAACATGCACTGTTGATATAGTCATTCCATTTTGAAGGTAATATGCATTTCTGCTCAAAAAACAGATCCCACCAGTTAACTAAGACAACATGTGAGGGCCTTCATAACGTTAGCCTTTCATAACGTTAGCCTTTCATAATGTTAGCCTTTCATATCGTTAGCCTGCTCACACAGTTTAACTATTGGTGACAAAATCTCTCCTCTAAATGTGCAGTCATATGACCAGTCGTTTAAAACAGTGACTCATTCTGAAACCACCGTAAAACTTACCTCAGAATTACAGGGGTTGGACAAAATAATGGAAACACCTTCACCTCAAGATGATAATGCCCCAATCCGTATGGCTAGAATTGTTAAAGAATGGCATGAGGAACATTCTAATGAAGTTGAGCATCTCGTATGGCCGGCACAGTCCCCAGACCTCAACATTATTGAGCATTTATGGTCAGTTTTAGAGATTCAAGTAAGACGTCGATTTCCACCGCCATCATCTCTAAAAGTGTTGGAGGGTATTCTAACTGAAGAATGGCTTAAAATTCCTTTGGAAACAATTCACAAGTTGTATGAATCAATACCTCGGAGAATTGAGGCTGTAATTGCCGCAAAAGGCGGACCTACACCATATTAAATTATATTTTGTTGATTTTTTAAGGTGTTTCCATTATTTTGTCCAACCCCTGTATATATTCCATGAAAGTAGGTTCTCTCGATATGTGTCACTCATTTGAAAAACATTTATTCTGCTTTTCTCGTTTGCATTTCCAATAATCGCGCATCTTTCAACGAGATGTGCAGTGACCTGTCAATCAAATGGAGTGGCACTGGCACCTGAGGCATCGGATCAGGTTCCAGAGGTGGCCAGCGCTAGTTAGCAAGATTTTCCTTGGCCTGACCCGCCCTTCTCTGCCTCTGATTGGCTCATCAGTCCTCATGCCTAAAGTTAACCAATCTAATCAGTGACAGCAGTGAGTACTGGCCAATTAGAGGCAGAGTAGGGCGGGTCATGGCTTCACCATCCTAAAGGAAAAAATGGGCAATTTGACTCAGATGCTACTGAATGGTGCACATCAGGGGGATTTAGAAGTGGGTATATGCAACGATGACTGAAAAATAACTAGGTATACTCCATATACCACCATATACCCTGGACTACATCACTGCTCTTGATGAAAGTAAACACTGTGGTGTTTATTTTGTTAGTGCATTACAATGAATACGCTCTAAAGGCGAAGAAAATATATCATCTGTGACTTTTTTGGTTTTGTTGTTTTTGTTCAGTCCAAACAGTGTATGCACAAAGCACAATTCTATTATAATATTTAAAATGCTAGAATTCAGTGATATTCAAGTAAAAGCGTCAGGTCTCTCCGAAGAAAAAAGGTCACTTTGTTTTTTGAGATTTTTGAGGCAGCTTTTGAGCATGCGGAGGCGTGAGGACAACGCTACCAGGTGTGCCAGCCTTTTGCTCAGATGCACCCATTAAAGCTGAGGATTTCACAGCACTAAATTGTTTACAAGAACATCCGTACCAACAACTTGTTTATGTATAACGTAGAGATAATTGTATGTTGTTCTTTCTTCTGCCAATGGAAATATTCACTGGCTGAGCATTTCTTCTATTTACATATAAATGAAATCATTTAATGAAAGACAGAGATGGATAATAAAGGGAGGAAATGTGGTGTAGAGGGGAGATGCAGACAAAGAACAGGTAATAGAAGATGCATCAACAGACATATTACATGACAACAAAAAGAGTTCCACACTGATCTGTAGTGATCAGTCCAACAGAATGGAGTTCCGCTGATTTTCAGAAGCTGTAATTTTCCATATTTGTGGACATTACAGCTGACAAAGTAGTTTACAGTATGTGTTACAGTGGTGGGCTGTGTATTTCACCCCTAGGCCTTCAGTGGTGTTCTACCTGACTGAACCCACCTTTTAATATCAATACTCAGGGACGTAGAATTGTGTAGGGACACGTCCCAATATCCAGCCACTACTATGTAGTGATGGGACTTTTGGCTCTTTGAAGGGGATGTTGAGCCACATTATGTAATAAATTCCCATTATGTAATAAAAGTTCAAAATGTAATAAGAAGGTGACGTCATCTTGTAATAAAGCCGCATTTTGTAATAAACTGACGCATTTTGTAATAAACTACGTCAACGCATTATGTAGTAATTTTTTTCGCATTATGTAGTAAGGTATTACAATTTGAGAAATTTATTACAAAATGCACTTGACACATTTTTATTTTCAGGAAAATGTAATAACATGGTTCATTACCTAATACCGACACTCAAGTAGATTCCCCCCCCCCCCCCTTTAATTGAAGTAGCCCTTGCAGATTAGTCATTGTAGTAGTGCTAATGATAGCCAACCTATTAGCATTACATTCACAATTAGTACACACACTCCAACATGCACACACAAAGTAGAAAATGCTGATGTTGAACAATAAATGGCTTTATTTCTAAACAGAACCTTTTTATAAGGCAAATTAAAATAGTTTGATCAATATAAGGTGTGTATGCCAGTTGAAAAAAAAAAAAAAAAAAGACTCAGGAAAGTGTCTTTAACAATGTAAACATCATTTCTGGATATAAAAAAAAGAGCTAAACCGTCACAGACCTTTGGTAGCTAACTTGTAACTATAATGTGTTTTGCCGATAAACACACACTAATCAGTGCCAAACACGTGTCTAAATGACTAAATGTGTCAAGTGCATTTTGTAATAAATTTCTCAAAGTGTAATAACTTACTACATAATGCGAAAAAATTTACTACGTAATGCACTGAGGTAGTTTATCACAAAATGCGTCAGTTTATTACATAATGCGGCTTTATTACAAGATGACGTGACATTCTTATTACATTTTGAACTTTTATTACATAATGGGAATTTATTACATAATGCGGCTCAACAAGGGAGCCGTTCACTGAAAAGAGTCGTTCAAAAGACTGACTCTTTTATGTTTTTTTGGCATTATTTTGAAATGGCAGTGTTTTAAAGACTAAACAGGCTACATGTGATGATTGACATTACATTTTAAAGGTGTTTAATTGGCGCAGCAGTAAATTTTATCTACTGTAAAAAAGAATAGTTAGTTCAAATGTGTGGGCTAAATACATATGACATGAGAGGTGACATTAGGCAAATGCTGGAATTTGAAAAAAAAAACATCACGGTACATTGTGTGGACTAGTCTGTAGCCTAAAAATGAAGAAGAAAATAAAACATTTTTTTATGAAATAACATTTTATTCTCCTCAAAATAAGAATGTAGATGAAGCATGAAAGGGTTAAAAGCAAAGAAACATGTATTTACTGACATACTATGTGAAAACTCTGAAATTAAAATGCTGCGAATCTGATGTTTTCTCACATTTTAGCATACCTGCATGGAGCTAATATACAAAAAAAAAAAAATAAAAAAAAAACTTTTTGTTTTAAAAAAAAAACCCAATATCTATTACAGTCTAATAACAATTACCTTTTTTTTTTTTTACATTCAAACATGTTACTGCAGATCAGGTTTATCTAGAACAGCACAGTTACACTAATGGTATGAATTTCAGTGAATGGGATGAAATATAAGCGTCTACTATGTTGGTTGATATGGAACTAAAACAACAAAATCCATGATTATTCAAACAGCTGTCCACTGTAGTGACCACTATGCATGAAAGGGTTAAATATGGAGGCTATTAGGCACCCAATAATTTCTGATTTGACAGGGGTACAAGCCTGTGAAATTTTTAGTAGACACCATAATACAAAAATATTTTGGGCTTTAAAAGAGAAATATCAGACAAATAAAATGGCCTGTCTGATTTTTTGACAGAGCATTATTATTTTTTATCTATATGTGCACCCTTTCTGGTACTCTTGATTGTGATCAGGCCGTATAGGATATACAGGGTGGGGAAGCAAAATGTACAATATTTTGAGGCAGGGATTGAAAGACAGTGTATGACCAGTTAGTTTATTGAAAGTCATGAGAATTTATTTGCCACAAGAAAATGGACATAATAGAAAATGTTTTTATTCTATGTGTCCTCCTTCTTTCTCAATAACTGCCTTCACACGCTTCCTGAAACTTGCGCAAGTGTTCCTCAAATATTCGGGCGACAACTTCTTCCATTCTTCTTTAATAGTATCTTTAAGAAAGTCGACATTGCTGTGTGATGTTCTATTGGTAGCATGTTCTAAAACGCCCCAAATAGCAGAATCCAGAGGGTTTAGATCTGGGCTAGAAGGCGGCCATAAACATGATTCCCAAAAATTGCTGAAGTTGGATTTGCAGAAATCTTGTATTTTTCTAGCTGTGTGGGCTGGAGCACCATCCTGTGTCCATACATAAGTTCCATCTGGGTAGTTTGCTTTAAGCCATGGAAATACCTGGTATCTCAGAGTCTTGTAGTAAGTATCAACATTGATTAATTCATCAGCTTTGTAGAATTTTATAGGCATGTTCTTTCCATCGGAAGCCACAACACCAAAAGCCATAACTTGAGCAGGATGTTTTGTTCTGAACGTCCCCTTAACCTCAGCTTTCGATTTTGCGATAAATCTGTCATTTCTGCGGTTCAGAACAGCGTCGACGGTGAAGATCTTTTCATCTGAAAAGATCGTTACAATGGAGGACTTTTTCTTGAACCATGTAATAATTTTCTTGCACCTTTCCAATCTCTTTTCCTTCATAGCTGTTGTCAACACGTGTTCTGGTGTTCTTGTGTAAGATTTTAACTTCAAACCCTATTTTACTGCATTTCTAACGGTCTTGTTGTCTACCTCAAGTTCAATTGCAAGTTTTCTCACTGATTTGGTTGGATCTTTTAGGATTTTGGATTTGAGAGCTTTAATCAAAGCTTTGGTACGTTTTTTGTTGCTTCCTCCACTTCCAGACTTTCTCGAAATAGTTTTGCTCATAGTCATTCTCTTCTTTCCATTATAAACAGTCTTTATGGACACTCCAACTATTTTTGAAATCTCCTTTGGTGTGACGAGTGCATTCAGCAAATCACACACTCTTTGACGTTTGCTTTCCTGATTACTCATATGGGCAAAGGTTTCTGAAAAGGTATGGATAATAGTGTTAGGTATGAATGAATGAATGAATGAATGTTTATTTCAGTTAAATACAAAACACATACAAATTAAAAAAAAAAACAAAAAAAAAACAAAAAAAAAAAAACATAAAATTAACATAATTGGTAACTGAAAAAGGAAGAAGCTGAAGCCAGAGGCTTATTTCTGCTTCTCCTATTCCCATCTTACTCTAAGTCCACACCTGAAGTTGCAGCAGATTAGAACTTAAACACAAATTATTCTACATTCGGTTTTATAAGTCACTTTATAATCATATTACTTTCATAGCCCTTCATAATTTGACAAATTAAAGTCTTTTTGAAACTCAACAGTGAGCTACACAATTTCACTTCATCCTTCAGTTCGTTCCATAGCTTGACACCAATAACTGAAACACTGTGATATTTAACGTTTGTTCTTACTTTACATTTTTCAAACACAAACATCCCTCTTAAATTATAATTTCCTTCTCTTACTTAAAAATTTTCTGAATACAAAGAGGAAGATTTTTACTTTTAACACGAAACATAAATTCCATTGTTTTTAAATATACAATATCAAAAAATTTTAGAAAACCAGATCCTACAAAAAGTGGATTACTTGATTGAAGATAACCAGCTTTGTTTATGACTCTAGTAGCTTTTTTTTTTTAAGTTTAATTATCGGGTCTATATTAGTTTTATACACATTGCCCCATATTTCCACACAGTATGGCATATATGGCATTACAAGTGAACAATACAATATATCCAAACATTTTTTGTTAACCAAGTCTCAAGTTTTATAAAGAATCGCAACAGCCTTGGACATTTTACGTTTGATATATTCTATTTGTGGTTTCCAACAGAGTTTATGGTCAATAATCACTCCCTGTATGATTATGACATCAATACAGGGTGGGGAAGCAAAATGTACAATGAACATTTAGTTGTTTTTTCTCACCAGGCACTACGTCAATTGTTTTGAAACCAAACATATATTGATGTCATAATCATACCTAACACTATTATCCATACCTTTTCAGAAACTTTTGCCCATATGAGTAATCAGGAAAGCAAACGTCAAAGAGTGTGTGATTTGCTGAATGCACTCGTCACACCAAAGGAGATTTCAAAAATAGTTGGAGTGTCCATAAAGACTGTTTATAATGGAAAGAAGAGAATGACTATGAGCAAAACTATTTCGAGAAAGTCTGGAAGTGGAGGAAAAAACAAAAAACGTACCAAAGCTTTTATTAAAGCTCTCAAATCCAAAATCCTAAAGGATCCAACCAAATCCATGAGAAAAATGGCAATTGAACTTGAGGTCGACAACAAGACCGTTAGAAATGCAGTAAAATGTGATTTGAAGTTAAAATCTTACACAAGAACACCAAAACACTTGTTGACAACAGCAACAAATCCAACTTTTGCAATTTTTGGGAATCATGTTTATGGCCGCCTTCTAGCCCAGATCTAAACCCTCTGGATTCTGCTATTTGGGGCGTTTTAGAACATTCTACCAATAGAACATCACACAGCAATGTCCACTTTCTTAAAGATACTATTCAAGAAAAATGGGAGAAGTTGTCACCTGAATATTTGAGGAACACTTGCGCAAGTTTCAGGAAGTGTGTGAAGGCAGTTATTGAGAAAGAAGGAGGACACATAGAATAAAAACATTTTCTGTTATGTAAATTTTCTTGTGGCAAATAAATTCTCATGACTTTCAATAAACTAAT